>NC_071093.1:12318333-12645000 GCF_027358695.1 Spea bombifrons | reverse complement strand
TAATCTACAATTAAATGTCTTAACCTAGGTGATTATACATTTATATAGGGTATCTGTAACTAGGGTGGCTAATATTCACAGAATTACTTATATATATATATGACACTGTCTTATTTATTACACTAACAAATTATATGTATACATGAACAGTTATAGTGATAACAATATTCAGTTGCTTTCACTGATTTATATAAATAAAAACATCTGTTACATCGATGATTGATCTGCTAATTTAAGACATTTGTCCTTGATCCATGGATATCGGGCCATTAGAGAATACATTACAGAAACTATGCTTCCTTTAAACAAGTACAATAAAACGAAACAAATAGAATTGAATGTATTTGTTTCTAACTAGTTAAATGTAATAAGTGTTTACATTTAGAGACATAGGTTAACAATGAGACAATGTCAGGTGACTTTTAGGCCGAAACGTTGTGACAAAGTATCTATCTATCTATCTATCTATCTATCTATCTATCTATCTATCTATCGCTATATACGCATATATTGTTATTATTATGATGATGATTATTATTATTGGTAGTAGTATTTTATATCAGCTAAACATTGCAGGTATGTATTAATGCGCAGGTGTATCAGACTTAATAGAACTAATATGTCTAGGATAGAATGATTACATATATGTAATTACTTCATAGAACATAACTCTCAGGTATTGATATGAGTGATCCAAAAGTATGAAAATACCTCAGGGAAGTAATGCAGTTTCTAACCATAGTAGCCATCCTGTTCTTTTTCATTAACCAGAGGAAGGTGGAGTGGATTTTAGATTTAATATGAACCCTCACTTTTAAAACTACAAACACTTCTTCACATGAATACCTGCTTAATATCTGCAACAACAACCAGTCATATTTAATTTGTTCGGTGCCAATACCCCTCTGCATTAGGAAATGGTATGCATTATTACCATTTTTATCATAAAATACAAAATATGCTTTTATTTCTATTTTATCTATGCGGAAATTAAATTCCCTATTACTGTTTTAATATTAAAAATAAGTAAAATGTTGTTACAACGTATTTGAAGTGCATTGGCTTTCACTTTTAGCCGACATTTTAAATGTAAATGTCTATTTTATTAAATTTAACTCAGAAATCAGAAAAGGCTCGAAATAAAGAATTTTTCTTGCAAAATTATTATTATCTTTGACAAAATATTCAAAACATGTAATGTATGGCGATCATTGCTCTAGTGGCTATTTCTTTTTTTTTTTTTTTTTTTTTTTTTTTTTTAAGAATTATGACCATTTTGTCCCAGCTTGATGATTAGAATTTGTATTGTTATTACTAGATTCGAAACATCTGTTGACAAGTTGACTGGCACATCTACAAATTCAGTAGGTAAAGTAGGGTACCTTAATTCCTTCCAGGCTAAATCAATGCAGGGAGATAACAGCAAATTAGGTCGAGGAATGTGGGTTATTAGCACAGTTGCCGACTTACCTCTTGGGTAGCAGGACTTACATGTCCATGAGTATCAGGAGGACATGGAGCCAAGAATCCTGCTAATCCATTCTGAAAGGGTGAAGGTGGATAGACGTGAACTGTTACTAGAACTGGAGAAGACCAGGCTACTTTACCTCGAGTTGCTCTTTGATGTTATTTATTGGCTTTAATAGAGGGATTTATTAAACTGAAGAATGTTATCAAGTGAATGTTTTCTTAATATTCCTACTGTTTGCTTAGCGTTTGCATCTTACACTATGTATTCAGTAATTTTTATTTTATCCTCAATCAGAAAGACATTCTCAGCTACAAATGTAGTTACTGTTCAAATTATACAGAATAGGAAACATCAGACATTTTTTTAAATTCATATATATATTACATAATAATCAATGACTGATACAATCAGATTAAATACTGTTGTATGGAAATGTAAAAGGGTACTCATACTTAACTATTTTATAGTGTAGAGTATTTTTTGTAAAATGCAGATATGTTTAAATGTGTAAGTGATTATATCAGTAATGACTATGCCTGTAATCATAAGGAGATAATAATTTATATTTATTGGAAGTTCAACCCTTTTCTGTGGCAGGAACTGATTGAAAATATCTTTTTTTATGTGGATTCATGTTCTTTTTTTCAGATAGTAGCTGTAGGTCACATTCTCAGGATTCTAGAGTTTATTTACTAAGCAGGAGTTTGCAGAAGAGCTGTGGTTTAAATTCACAGACTTAATGTATGCTTTATAATGAGCCAACCCTAGAAGAAGTGTCCTGACTTATCCATGCATTCTACTAGGTGGGCTAAACTCTCATTGCTGGAAAAGCATCTGTGGGCAGGCTCTTTATAATGGGTTGTATGGTTCAAATGGAAAACCTCACTGCAAACTCTCCTGCTTTGGAGAATGAAGCCAAATTTTTATTGGTGAACCTAATCATAAACAGTAATAAAAAATATATAACAATATCTCTCTTTGTTACTGATATTGTCTTAACCCATCAATTAAGAATATTTATCCACGTTATAATCCAGACCCAAACTGGCCACCTGGCACACCAGGCAAATGCCCAGTTAGCCGCTGGCCAACAGCATCACACATGCAGTGACACACATGCAGTGACACACATGCAGTGACACACATGCAGTGACACACATGCTGGAGCGGGAGATAGAGTGCTGTAGCATGCAGCCAACAGTTGGATATGCCCAGCTGCATGTTACATGAACATAAAAACATAGAGCATGCCATAAAGTGCTAGGGCTGCCTCATCATCACCAGTCGAGCCCTGAAGGTCCTACATATGTCATAGTTCATGCATGAACTACATTTAATCTATGCCTTGGGGTTTAGTGAATAAGCGCCAACTTGTAGATATTCCACAAGTGCTCCTCTTACAATAGATACACCTAACATGGGAAGATGGGTATGCCAAAGAGTATTTTAGGTACAAAAGTAGAATAAAAGTAAATGTATCCAAAATAAAAATTAAAAACATATAAAATAATTGCAATATTAAATCTGGAAAAATTCAGATTCAGTGCTTTGGTAGTAGACCACTCTTAAGTGGGTGCTTTAAACTTGGTGCTTTTATAGCATGATACATCTTAAACTCATTTGATGGTCATATCAGTATTAAGACTTTCGACTGAAAACCATGAAGATATTATATTTAACCAGCATGCTTTATATGACCTTTGTTTTTCAAGGTTTTTGCAAAAAAGATAGTGCTGCAATATTTGTGCAAGAAGCCTGTAACATAAACAAAGCATAATTGGTTGGTTTTATTTGCAGCTCACATGGACAATATGTGATTCATGAAAAGTATTGCCCCAGGCTATTTCTACAGCTCAGTACGCATTGGTTCCACCATGTGCAGGTCCTGTTTCAATTTATTGCATTTATGTACAGTAACAGAACACTATAAAACCAATGTATAATTCTTTAGATGAAGTCAGACTTTTTTTTATTTCAAATACCATCCACTTGAAGTTTTCAAGTCACAGTGAAGAGAAAAATAAAAATGTGACTTTTCATTTCATGATTGGAACCTACTTTAAAATCATTCCAGTTTTATTAAAACAGAACGATTAATCCCTGGGCTGTCAGTCTATTCAATGAGTAATTAGAGCTGTGTATGTATTTTATTACATAGTTACATAGTTACATAGTTATATAGACTGAAAAAAGACATGCGTCCATCAAGTTCAGCCTTTCCTATATCTGTTAATTTGTTGCTGTTGATCCAAAAGAAGGCAAAAAAACCCCAGTTTGTCTCTTTCCAATTTTGCACTAACCAGGGAAAAAATTCCTTCTTGACCCCAAAATGGCAGTCAGGTTTCTCCTTGGATCAATAAGCTGTTTCCCCATAATTAAAGATTATTTTATACATTCATCCTTCTGGGTACATATTTGCTAAATAAATTATCCTAATGTTTTCCTATTTTTAAGGATATTTACCTCTTTTACTTTGTTGAATCCCTTTGTGTATATAAATGCTTGTGTCAACTCCTCCAAGTTATAAACATTAAGATCCTTTAGTCTTTCTTAATCCTACAAATCCAGCAGGCTTTTTTTAAGAAAGCATATTTTTCCACAAATAGTGTATTTTGAAATGTAGTGAGGTTTGACTAGGGGTCTGTCAAGTGACATAACCACTTCCCTCTTTTTTGCACCTGATGCTTCTACCCTAGCCCAGAAAAATGGGCAAATGCAAATGGCTAGTGGCCACTGGTCATTAGATTCACACACTCCGCTGATCCATGCTTCATGAGCATAAAAAGCATGAAACTTCATCAGGTTGCCAATGGCCTTAAAGTGTCAAGGCCGACCCGCCGTTGCCAATCCAGCCCTGGTTCTACCCATACAACCTAGAATCCTGCTTGCATTTCCCGCCACACTGGAGTTGGACTATAATTTCTATCACCAATCATTTGACAATAGTAGGATTTTCAGGTTACCACAGCAAAATAGTTTGATAAATAGTGATTGGAAAACACAAAGGTAAATCTTCAGTGAGCGATAGTGAACTCCATATTTGGCTAGGAAACCTTATAGCTGTTAAATTCTGCTATTAGGTTTCCTTATTATTATCCTAATATTCTGTTAATTTCATAAATATACAAATTATACTTTGTGAATGCACCGTAAGCTTTGATTGATAGAATAAATCTAAAGGGGAAGAAAAATATGAATCTGTAGTTCTGCTTCAGAAACGATTATGAAAATACATAAAAAACATATAAAGTATTCTAGCTGGCTTTTAATTATTTAGCTGTTTGCATACCAAGTCTCATTTCTTTAACAATTAAATGTTTATTAAGCTCACAAGAGGTTAAAAAGGAAATGAATGCCGCATACTGACCTTGGTTGTCTTTGTCTAAGACCTAAATGAATAACGTTATATGTAGTTAACTTATTACACTTTGAACACTGAAAGAGAAGTGCAGATATTCTAAATATATGAAACCATAAAGGAAAAAATGTATATATTCCTTATCCACACACCAGAGAAATATTTGGGGAAAACATAAGACAGATAAGCATATATATATATATGTAAGAATAGTTGTGTTCTGTTTTTAAAGAAACACTCTAACACTGATAAAACTTTTTCCCCCCATTTGGGAATTACATACAGATTTGAATAAAAATTCACAAAGTAAACAGGATCAGTCAGCTGAATTTATAAGAACTTTTGTGCCTAACAAATATCTACATGCTACGGCTGGATGACTTCTTTTAAAATACCTTTTTTGTGCCCAATTATAACAAGTTGTGAGTGCCATAGAGGTAATATGTACAACACAAGTGTGGCTTTCAAAAACAACCCGCATGCTCTGAAACTATTAGTTAAGGGAGAATTAATGAGGTTATGTGAACAAATAATTTATGGCGTTAAAAACATATCATATAGAGCTACGTTCCCGAACTTTAACTTCTGAAGTGCCATGGTAATAGTGCCCATCACTCTGACATTGAATGGAGTGGTTTTGGGCATCATGGTAGAAGGAATTCAAAATTCAATATATAGAAATTATAAATGTCAGAGGATGTAGGAGTGAATTTCTGAACTGAACAATGCTTCTGTTATGCTTTGTTCCAGGACACCTACACTTTGGAAACAAGAAATAGCAATTGCTATCTCTAGATTGTAAACTCGTTTGAGCAGGGCCCTCCTCACCTGTTGCCTCTGTTAGTCAATTTGTTATGTTACATGCTACTTGTTATGTTCTGTCTACCTATTGTACAGCGCTACAGAATTTGATGGCGCTATATAAAACAATAAATAATAATAATTAGAGCCTTCAATCTCTGTTGTTTTAGCATTTAAGAATTATGTTGCCATTCCCTTTGTGCATCACTGATCATTCTGTTTTCCTTGTATACATGAAAATCAACAATTCATTAATGAAGAAATAGAAAAATATACTGTCACACAATTCAAAGAAAACTATAAAAAATGCCTTTAGGCAAATCCCTAATAACATTGACTTATATACGAGCCGCCCAATAAAAAGCCACAAAGTTTGCAAAATGTCTTGGTTTGGAGTAAAGGTTCCTCTTTAAGAACCAATTCTCTCTTCCTATCCCGGTTCTTTGTATTTTAATGTTGTGTATGAATGTACTAGTAAGCTCAAAAACAACAAGACTCAAAACAGAGTGTTTAAACTGAAACAAACATTTTTAACATGACTTTGTTTCAATATGATACTCTGTATATAATTGTGAAAATTGCCCTGCCCCTATCTTCACAAGCAACATGCCCTACAGTGCCACCTTTGCCCCCAAACAGTTGTGAGTGCCCCATTTGACCAAAACAGCTTATCTGTTCCATCGTTGCCCTAAACAGCTTGTCTATGTCATCTTTGCCTCCAACAATTTGTATGTGTTATCCTTGCCCCAAACAGCTCACATATGCCATCTTTCCCCCAAACAGCAAGTCTGTGCCATTTTTGCCCCCAAACAACTTTTCTGTGCCCACAAACAGCTTGCCTGTGCCATCTTTGCCCCAAAACTGCATACATGTACTGTCATTGCCCCCAAAGACGTTGCCAGTGCCCCCCAAACAGTCTGTCAAGGCCATTCTTGTCCCAAAAAAGCTTGCATGTGCCATCTTTGCCCCCAAATATCTTGTCAGTATCCCAGATTGTCAGTGCCCCAAACAGCCTACATGTTGCATCTTACACATCCATGCTCACACACACAAATGCCTACACAAGTGCATAGTAGACATACATATTCATGCTCACATACACTTACACATTCATTTTCACATTCACTTAAATATACATTCTCATTTTCACATATATTGATATATACCCCCTCCCTTATTCTCCAACTTACTATCTCACTTCCTCCCTCTCACATCCCTTACCTCACCAGCAGCTTTCTCTCTGGTGCTCGCACACTGTTTTTCATATTCAGTGTGGTGCTGACTGGATACTGCCACTTCGCCTGGACCTGCTGCTGGCAGACAGTTTGGTGGATGAGGGATAATGGTATGGGGCTGTTTTTCAGGGGTTGGGCCCCTTACTTTGATTGAAGGGAAATCTTAATGCTTCAGCATAAGATTGGAAAATGCTATGATTCCAACTTTGTGGGAACAGTTTGGGGAAGTTTTTCTATTCCAGCATGCGTATTCTCCAGTGCACAAAGCAAGGTCCATAAATACACGGTTGGATGAGTTAGGGATGGAAGAACTTGACTGGCTACACAGAGCCCTGACCTCAACCTCATTGAACACCTTTGGGATGAGCTACAACAGAGACTGCGAGCCAGGCCTTCTCGTCCATCCTCACAAATGCTTTATTGGATGAATAGGCAAAAATCCCCATAGAAACACTCCTTAATCTTGTGGAAAGCTTTCACAAAAGAGTGGAAGCTGTTACGGCTGCAAAGGGGAGGGGACATCTACATATTAAAGTCAATGCATTGAGTGCAATTTCATAAAAGTCCCTATTGGTCTAATGGTCAGGTGTCCCAATACTTTTGTCTATATAGAGTATTTGCTCCTGACTGGGGCTGAAGGAAGAAATGGGAAAACACACAGAAGCCAGAAGAATAAACAAAAATCATAATGGAAGGAACAAAGCATGGGGGGGACAAGGGTGGGGAATGGCAAAATAGAAGGAACACGGAGGGGAGCATACATTAAAATATAGCAGTTGATACGGATAGGAGTTGTTGGGGCATGACAGTGGGGGAGGGGTGATTCTGGGCACCGATATTACTAATGGAACCTCTGCCTTTGACTCTTTAGTACATTTCCCAAAACATGCTAATATCATTCTGGCAAATTAAGAATCTTACAGTTGTGATCATTTAGCGATTCACAAATATCACTCCTAAAGGGACAACAAATTGTTCCTAATTAAGACTCCTGTAAGATAATATTATCTTAAATGACACATCTATACCACAATCAAAAATTAGTTTAAGTCACTTCTTACCTGCAACTTGTAGCATGGGCTATGCTAGGATGATTTTTTTTGTGTACAATTACTTTAGTACATATTTATCTTTGTTTGGAATCTAGTTATATTTTCCGCTGAATTTGCCATTGCATATTAAAATTTCAATAGTATCATCAGCAAATATGTGGGTTGCGCTACAATCGCCTACCGTTTAACAATAAGCAAAGTTAAAAGAATATTTGGCTTTACCCTTAAACCCTTCAGTACCTTAATTATACCAACAATCAACACTAAAAAAACATTATAATGTATTTATTTTTTTGAGCACTATGATATAAAAAGGGCTTATGGTAACCATAAGGTACATCACTTTCTTAATGTCTCCAAAATCTATGATTTATTAAGTATTATTCAATCCATGATATAACAGTAATTTAAGTTAATGAAAGTGCTATGAAGAAGTGGCATGAAAATTTCAATCAATCCTGATGCCAATGGTATTTATGCAATATAGTAGTTTACACTAGTTGACCTATTCTCAAGAAACAGTGTTTTATCAGGTGACTGATGAGGCACATTGATTCTGATTTGGTTACACAACCCACTTCTCGGCTACAGGAGTCTACTATAGGGCTGAATTCCATTGATAATCCTAGTATGCCTAATAGTTACTCCAGTACATTAATCTAAAACTTAATTAATGCCAAAGCTACCCAAGGACGGGTCCAGGGTATTTTTCAGTAAGCATTTGTAACAGAACCTGGTCCCTTTACCGTGTCATTGTCATGTTATTATATTTTGTATCACAATTATAATGCAATATTGTAGAATGTTGGCAGTTGTGTTCCTTGTTACAATAGCCATCCCTAGCATTCCTGTGAGTCTCCCTGGTGACCCCACGCACTTTAACCAACTCAAATCATAGGTACCTTTCTGAATAGTCCCTGTGTCTCTCCTTCACACAAATTAATGCAATCATTGACCAAGAAGAACCCTGAGGGTCAGAGCTGGACTGGAAATCACATGTAAAGCCACTGTGGCTGCACATTAAAGACAGGACCTTCTGTGTGAGCAGCAAGCATGTTATATGAAATGGGGCCATCGGGCCCTGGCCCACTGGGAATTTGCCTGATTTACACGATGGCTAGTTTGGGTCTGCTTTATGTGCATTGATGTCCTAACTTGATTTAGCAATGTTAAACATAATTAATGCCTTAGAAATACATTACAGGTGTTATAATTGTTAATTATATCTCAATTAAAATTATAACTATGAGAGATTTTATGGGCTATTAACAGTACTTACAGCCTCACGAAGCATTAGCATGCAAATTGTCTTTTGGCTAAGGTGTCATATGGCCAAGACCGTTGATTTTATATAAATATAACTGAATTCATCTCAGGCAATAATATCACTTAGTAAAGAATGTCCTAAATATGAAAATATTTTCATATACAATAGCAATAGTTACATGAAACGTAAAAAACAACTCTTTTACATGAATATGGCAATGGAAAACCTCTCTATGAAATATTACACACAATATGTCTTGGAAACCCTGTAAGTGTGTTTGCCCTTCCAGTGCCTACTTGTTGTTAAAGTGTACCACACTATGTATCCGCCAACATTTAAAGGGAATAAGTAGAGTGATTCTAGGAAAGGTAAGAGCAATATATTCATTAGCTCTAGGTTTTAGTGAAAAGATAAACATAGGAAAACAACATTTTGGATCACAAACATGCTTTCAAGAAAAATACATTGCAGTGCTATTACTTTAGGAGGAATCAGTCTCACGCTTATATTGGTCTCCAGCCTTCCTCCCTTAAGAGGCCACCTAGACTAATGCAGGTTACTGAATTTTGTGCTTAATCTGTTTATGCATAAACACAGAATATGTGTTTGGTGGTTTGGCAGGGAGACATATCAATCTCAAATTCAATTGCTACCACATAAACCCAGGAGATAATATCAAGCAGTTGGAGAATAAAGTTAAGGCCAGGCTCATGTCCCAGGTCATAATGTTCTGTCCGGAAATCTGAGATCATCTCATCTCCCCTACTGTTGATTTTGACTGACATGTCATCTTTCTGGTGCTAGACCCAAGCATTGATCTTTCCTATATTTGTAAGATGATACAGACAATATTTCCATTCAGTGTTATAATAGACCACCAGGAGGTAAACAATTTATGCTTCATCTGAGACTGTGGTTTTCTATTAATTTTTTTTATGGAGTGTAGCTGACAAGTTGTAAACTGCCTGTCAGTGCTCTTAGGCTGTGTGCCTCTGTCTGTGTGCACGCGTGTGTTTGTTTTTGCATGTCTATCGGCGTGTTTACTTTTTTGTATGCTTTGTCTTTTTGAAGGGTTCTTCAATAAAGATTTTGTTGTCAGGAGAGTTTGCAGGAAAGTTACCTTTTCAACTCACCAACATCATTACACATTAGCATAGTCTTACCCTGGTGACCATCTGCTTGATAGACAATACTTAATCAAATCAAGAAGAACCTCACCCATTGAATTATACATTACTTAGTGCTAGTCCAGTGCTGTTTCGCCAGGGTTGGCCATTCATAATATATTAAGGTACAAATCACGTCTTCTGCAAACACTCATATATATACTCCTTCTTTTGTGTAATTTATTATTATTTATTGATTTATATAGTGCCATCATATTCCGCAGCGCTGTACAAAGGGTAAGCAGGACATAACAACTAATGCATAAAATAACAATTTTGAGATATAGAATCAAAAGGTAAGGAGGGTCCTGTTTAAATGACCACAAGGAGTTAGGGTATATTACACAAGAAGTGAAGGTGCCACTCTTTGCATTGTCAAATAAATAATAATATTGTTGTTGAGTAGGAAAGGTGGAAGAGAAAAGTGGAAGAGAGTTAAGGTGTCAGTTGATAGGTGTTCCTAAAAAGCAGGGTTTTTTTAAGGACTGAATGCAGGGGAGAGTTGCATTGGCTGGGTAACGACATTCCAGAAGAAGTGAGATGTAGAAATCAGTAGTAGTGCACGGTGAGCAAAATCAATTTGGACAACATTTTTGTTTTGTTTTTGCTACATTCGCTGACTCTCCATTCATTATAGAAATGAAAAAAAAGGTTCCCCCAGAGTCAGGATGGTGAAAGAGGTGCAGCAGCAGTAGAGCACTGGGCCTAGGCAGGCAAACACTGGCACATCATAGGCGCATGCAGCCCTGTGGAGTGTCATGGAAGCCTTCGTGCCATGGGCTCCTGCAGGCTATGGGCCCTGGTCTTGGAGGGGATTCTGCTTTTGGGGAGGTGGGTACAGGGGTGTGACAGGATGTTGGGGGTATACAATTCCTTCAAGAAGATTGGAAGCAAGAGGAAGTAGAAGAAGGGGACGCACTTGGATAGATTGGCAGCTTTTTAAAGGTAGGAGCTATAGTAGCATTGAAGGATAGGATGGACCCAGTAGAATGGGATAAATTGAAGATGTGAGTTAGAGTATGGACAAGAGTAGATAAGAGACTGCATAAGATGGGAGAGGATATAATTGAGTGGACATATAGTTGGGCAAGAGGAAAGGATAAAAGCAGAATCATCTTCTTCAGTGATCCTCGTCAGCAGAGAGGATGGTTTAAAGCAGATGAGGGAGGAGAGGAGTTCAGCGTATGGGAAGGAGCACAGAGAGACAGTGGATGAGAGCAGAAGGGAGAGGGTAGGGATACAGCCAAGTCCATAAATTATTGGACAGTGACAACATTTTCATAATTTTAGTAAAACAATCAAGGTGTGATTGAAATGCAGCCTTTTAGATTTGAGTGTATTTAAATCGAAATTGGGTAAATGGTTTAGGAATTACAGCACTTAATGTAACAAGTCATTTCCAAGGTACCAAATGTAATTGGACATTCACGTCTTCTCTTAGGGGCTTTACACTTCTATGATGCCCAGAATCAAGCATGTACTGGCTGCCTGTGCAACGTCACGTGTTCAAAGCTGCACGATGGCTGCTTTGAACTTTGCAGCCGGGCGTCCACTTTGAATGTGGTCTTCCTGTCCTGCTCACTCACGCGGGCCGCACCTCGAAGTCCGGCGGGCCACAATTGCCCCGTGGGCCGTACGTTGGACGCCCCTGTTCTAGAGATTAGTCGGTAGGCAGATTTGTCCATGGACTCTGACGGATAATCCTTACAAAAAAGTTATGTCCATGGTTCCGAGATCAGGTGTATTTTTAGGGCTCAACTCGGTTAGTGAAGCCGAAAAGACATTCATCCCTGTCATGTTATAAAATGTAGATAATTAGTATGGGTTGAGGGGGAGTTAGTGTTTTTGGATTTAAAAATCTTGAAAACTCGGGATGGTCATATAAGTACGAAGTTATATTGAAAAGACAATGCAACCAATAAATTATTACTCACCACCAATGTTCCCTCTAAATTTTTTTAGGTGTGCGAAGAAAATTTCTCTTGTAAAAAATCGGACATAAAAAATCAACAACATTATATTTGCTAGCCACAATCAAACTCCTATCATGCCAAGGCAGCCAGTACATGCTGGAACCTGGGCATTATAGGAATATGATTACAGCTTCCCTATGCCATGCTATGCCCCCCACCTACACATCCATGCTATCACACACTCATTCACAAACATTCAACATAAACTACAGCATAACACCCATCACTGAATGTTTTCCTACCTTTCCTCTGTCACTGTCACTTTTCCTCCTCCTCTTCGTTCTTCCTCTTGGCTCTTCTTCTTCTTCTTCTGTGTCCTGTCCTTCCGGTGCAGTGAGTGCGGAAGGCGGTGGGCGTGGCTTCAGTGTTGTGCGTCGGGATATGACATCAAATACCGATGCACAGCATCAGTTGCCGCGCACATCGCAAGGGAGCAGGATCGAAGGTCTGCATTAACAGACCTCCCGCTCCCTTGTTTGTCTTTAAGCCGGTTAGAGGGAGATCCTTGATCTCCCCAACCGAGCCTGCTCCTCTAGCGGTGGACATTACTGTCTGTTTCTGGAAGGGTGCCGGCGTGGGGGCACCCCCCTGATGAGCGGCACCCGGGGCGAACCCCCCCGGCCCCCACTAGGTACGCTACTGGTTGTGCACACATTTTTCCGACGTGTGCGCTCTCTCTAAAAGCTATGTGTGCGCGCACAAGCGCACAGCTTAGAGGTAACACTGCTCACCACCAGCTTTCACACAAAACCGTCAAAACATGGAATTCCAATCAGCCAATTTTGGAGAAATATTTTGGATAAAATTTTTCAAGAAAAGGATATCAAAACACATGATTTAAAAGAGCATACCATACAACATTAACATCTGTTAGACATAAACTTCTATCAGAAACTCTAACTGAGGATCCTACATCTAACCTAAAGTGCATTGGCCCTTTTGATACTGCATGGGTGGAAATTATGAAAATCTTCAAAAAAAAATACTGATTACTCTCAGATCCATTTTGGCTAAGGTCCTTCAGTCAAAACCCTCTAGTGTTTTCATAATATTAGAGATATCTTAGTCCATTCATATTTATAACACTAAATATAACACTTAGACTAAATCTCCTTTCTTCTAGTCTAAACGTGTGACCATGTGTCCTATGCATAGTCCTGTTTATGAACAGATTTCCACACAATGGTATGTATTGGCCCCGAATATATTTATATAATGCTATCATATCCCCTCTGAGGCGCTGTTTTTCTAAACAGATTTAAATTACCTTTCTTCATAACTAAAGTGCTCCATTCCTTTTATTAATTTTGTAGCTCACCTCTGCACCCTTTCTAGTGCTATGATATCCTTCTTTAGAATAGGTGCCCAAAATTGCACAGCATATTCAAGGTGTGGGCTTACCATTGATTTATACAGAGGCAAAATTATATTGTTATTGGCCTTAGCAACTGCTGGCATTGCACATTGTTGCCTAGTTTGTTGTCTATAACAATTCCCAAATCTCATTTTGTTGTTATTCCTAATTCACTACCGTTTAGGGTGTAGGTTGCTTGTGCATTCCCTACCCCGAAGTGCATAACTTTACATTTATCTACATTGAATTTCATCTGCCATTTGTGTGCCCAGTCCCCCAGTCTATCTAGATCCCTCTGCAGCACAGTAATATCCTGCTCGCACTGTATTACTTTACCTAGTTTAGTGTCATCTGCAAACACAGAAACATGACTTTCAACGCCTATTACCAGGTCATTTATACATATGTTGAATAAAACTGGTCCCAGAACAGAACCCTGACGGACCCCACTTACCAGTTTTGTCCAGCTTGAAAAGGTATCATTTATAACAACTCTCTGTACTCTATCACTAAGCTTTTTTGTCATCAAGGAAAATGCTGTTTTCTCATGACCCCAAGAACACCATCCTCAGTGAAGCATGGAGGTGGCAGTATGGGACTGGGAAACTGGTCAGGATTGAAGGAAAGATGGATTGTGCTAAATACAGGGAAATTATTGAGAGAAACCTGTTTCAGTCTACCAGAGATTTGAGACTGGGACGGAGGTTTGCCTTCCAGCAGGACAATGACCCTAAGCACACAGCTAAAGCAACACGAGTGGTTTAAGAGGAAACATTTTAATGTCTTTGAATGGCCAAGTCAAAGCACAGACCTCAATCCAATTGAGAAATATGTGGTATGACTTAAATATTGCTGTACACCATCAGAACCCATCCAACTTGAATGAGCTGGAGCAGTTTTGCCATGAAGAATGGGCAAAACTCAGAGACTTGCAGCTGTAATTGCTCCAAAAGATGGCTCTACAAAGTATTGACTTTGAAGGGGGAAATAGTTATGCAAACCCAAGTTTTGTTTTCTTGTTTTTATCTTATTTCTTATTTTTTTCACAATAGAAAATATTTTTCTATCTTCAAAGTCATAAGAAACCCCCAGCAAATTTATTATAAGTCCAGGTTGTGATGCAACAAAATACTTTTGCAAGGCACTGTACATATTAATCTATACATTATAGTGTATATATATATATCTTACAATGCAATGTCATAAAAATCCCTGTTTGTGCAATGGTTTGGTGCCCCAATACTTTTCTCCATATAATGTGTAATGATGCATAAAATTAAGTATGAACCTGCTCCTGAAAATAATAAACTGCCTCTTTATTTTTCTTGTTTGGTAATCAAAAAATTTTGGTAATCCAAAAGTTAGCCAAAGGTTATATTTCAGAAAGTCGATTCATAAAATGTAAAACCAAACCTTGGTAACTTGAGTCAATGGGTACAGAGAAGAGACCTTTAAATAATCTTAGCTGCTTTGGTGCATATTTTTGAGAAAACTCAGTGTCGGCAAGAATGCAGAGAAAGATGGTATTTTTTAAATAAAGAGTGTGCATTTTAATGTTTTCATTTTACACAACTCACAACCCAAAGTACATCATGATTTGTTGTCAGATAAACCCTAAAGTACAGTATTTAAAATGATTAATTTGCTACCATTTACCATTGTAATAATGTGGTCTGCATATAAATGGGGGGGGGTTATAGTATTTCCCCTTTAACTTCATGGTCATTGTATTTATATAATAGCAATGTTAGTATTTATTTTGGTTTTGTGGGAAGGAGATAAGAATTCCATTTAATAATATATTATTGAGACATACAGTATAGTCAGTCTTTTTATTAATTATTTCAGTCAGTAGGACATTCACATATGCTAGACTGATTAACTATCAAGAAAATATGGCAAACAAGCAGAGATTTCTGAGCCATTCTCTCAGTGTACTGTAATAGAGAAAATAACTGAGCCAACAATCTCATTAGTGATTTATTGTTGAATATGCAACAGCCTCTTCCACCAATGGTCGAGACCCTTAATAAGGCATATTTTTGTTGTCCTTCTGAAGATCATTCTGGCAGGAACATAAACATCTGTTATAAGGGCTTCTTCATATTGATGAATCAATTGCTAATCAGCTTTCTTTCATGTCTGTATGCTGGCTCCATTAATTGTTTCCACAGAGTCAGTTGTTTACCCCTCACAGAATATACTCAGGAAGAGGCCACGGGCCCCGTATTGTAGCATTCATGTTTCGATATTGAAATGTTTTCAATTCTGATAGTGTCCCAATTTAATTAATTTCCTACTCTTGTACAAAATAGCGCTTAATCTTCATCTTGCTATGTGCATTATATGATGTGAATTAAAGAGGGTCTTTGTTATTGATAGTAAAAAAACTGACCTCATAAATATCAGTTTGCATCTAGCAGTAGTGCTATTTTAATTACACAAGGGTATCCTTTCCTTATTGTGCTGCTGTTCAAATTCTACAAACATTTAAAAGATAGTCTAAATGTACCAAGTAATACTAGATCGTACAGGGACATTAACATGTCCCTGTACATTAGCACCATGTTCCACAAATGGCTATATAACATGTACCATGTGACCTCCATGATGAGCGTCCATTAGCAACTGTCTGCCTGCGTGGGGCACACAGCCTTTAAGCCATATCACTAATTTCATTGATATTACAATAGGTGGCACTGCCAGTTGTACGTTGCCTGTGCAGCATAGAAAACAAGAAAAAAGCTAACAAATAAAACACTCATCTCTCTTAGTTCATAATATATTTTTTGTATACAATCTTTTACATGTCCAATTCAAACAGATATCTTGGAATGTATTTAGACACATGTGAGGATTTGGTAAAGTTACCAAAGGTAAAATCTATATTTTATGCAAATTTTGTGTTTACAAAAAAAATATTGTAAACAGCCATAGTAAGATAACATATAATGGAATGCTACTAATTTTTGCATTGACAACAAGGATAAAGTATAAGCTTTTGGGCTAGAAATTATTCCTGAGCTCAGCACTTTTGACAATAAATGTCATAACTTATTGCGAGTTCTAATTCCAGTATGCCTTAAAAACTAAACTGCCTAACATTAAAATGAGGACAAACCCATGTCTCCCTTGACAGCGTCCCCAAGTGTGCTCTCCACACATCCTCTAATATACTTTTAACATTGTACTACCATTGGACCTACCATCTACATAGCTCTGCAAATTTGCAGCACGTCTCAAAATAATCAAATATTTTTTAGTTTGAAATAACTAAAATTTTGGTCTACTTGCATTTGAGATAAATATACAATTCTCATTACATGTAAAATATTTAAAATGCATTCATACAGTTCTCTTAAAATTCCAAACCAAAAGTCTAGATGTTAAGCTAACCTAAAATACCTTTGGTAAAATACTAAAAGCCTGAACCTAAAATACCTTTGGCAGGTTTTCAAAGTAACCATATGCCAGACGTAGACATGGAAGGATAATGACATGAACTACAAAGATTATGGAAAGAAATAAAATCACAGTTCATAATTTAAACAATGATACTAAATAACAGGCTAATAAAGCCACAGGCTTAATCACATCCATATGTGGGAGTATCCAAATTTTCCACCTCAACAACAAAGATAGCAGCAAATCTGTAATTAAATCTATGTCTTGCTTCTGCAAAAGTACTTGGCAGTGATACTAGTAGAATACTTTAATTGGAATTATAAATTCAATTTACAAACGCAATTTCTTTATTTTACACATACTGTGGAGGTAAGTTTAACCCTTCTTTTTTGTTGTCCTCTTGCTGATCTGCATTTATGTACTAGATTCATTTGATTTTGTGTAGCAATTTTTCATGTATCAAGAATGAATTTTAAACTCAATGATGGTACTTTCACAACTGCATGTAATATTGTTCCTACTTTCCAAACCCTTTCCATAAATGATTATTTCATAGTGTAAGATTTGTTCTCATTCACAGTTTTTCTGGGAATACTTAATTGCCATGTGATACAAAACCAGGTAATCATAGGTTTTTGCTGTCTGTTGATTAAACCTTGATAGAAAAGTGATAGTGATGGCTCTGCTATGGTTTATTTGCTTAATAATCTTCTTGGCAGAATTGTTTCAATCAGGACCATCTTTAATGCAATAAAGGGAGCAGGAGGTCTGATCCTATAGACCTCTGTTTCACTGCTCCCTCACAAAGCGGGCCGGCTATTGATGCTGAGCACCAGGATATGATAGGACATCAGATCCCAGCGCCCAGCACTGAAGCTGTGTGCTCTGCAATGGAGGGCTGAAACAGAGCTCTGTAGGAACAGAACTATAGGAATTAAAGGTATGAGATAGTAAGAAAATGAAGACCACAGGACTTCAGAAAGGTAAAAGATGAGGAAAAAGGGGGGAGTAAAGAGAAAGAAGACATAAGGACAAAGAGGATAGATGATGATAAGTTGGAATAAAAGAGAAGGGAGAGCGATAAAGAAATAATGGAGAGCTAAAAAGAAAGAAGAGAGATAAAGAGAATGTGGGTGCCGAGGGAAGTCCTTAAGTGTGCAATCTGGGTGATGGGGCAAGTCCTCTGTGTGCAAAATGGGTTCTAGGAAAATCCTGTTGATTCAATCTAGATGCTGGGGAAAACCCACACCTATACGATTGGCATTGAAGCCGGTCAGTTCAGTTTACCCCCCATGAAGCCATATATGTTTAAAAACGAGACATCCCACTGTATTTAAAATGCTAATATTTTAATTCTTTCCATGCATTAATTCTACCACCAGCCTTTTTCAAAGTTTGTTGTAGTATTTCCCCCCCCAAACATATTGTACTTCTGGTTACAGCTCTTGTCACCGTCAAATAACACCCAATATGCGTTCACCAACATCTCCTGAGTATAGTGATTGTTTGGAGGATAAAAGCCCACATTTGGGAGGTGCACATTTTTCACTTGGACATATGGCCATCCTGCACCCATGTCCTATTTGGGACATCTTTGATCTGGGACAATTTATTTTACCACCAGCCTTTGTCAAAATATGATTGGTTAGTTTATTAATAAAGAGGCAATTACTTTTTCACATACGACCAGGTAGGGTTGGATAGTTTTTTAACTTCTATAGATGAAATTATCATGACAAAACTGCATTTTGCATTTACTCGGATTATCTTTGTCTAATATTAACATTGGTTTGATAATCTGAAACATTTAAGTGTGACAAACATACAAAAATTGAAAAAAGGGAAGTGGCAAATACTTTTTCATAGCACTGTATATATAAAAAATTATGCTTACCTGCATGGTGCAGTCCAGTATAGCTTCCTGTGCGCTCTGCAGTTACTCAAAATGACTGGTTTAATCCCAGAACGCTATGCACACAATTGTGCTTTTCGCATTCTTTCAAATAGTGTTGGGAATTATGGATGTACATGCATGGGAACCCAGCATGTGTGTAATTTGTACTGCTATGTAAGCATAAGAGAGGGGGGATTTTAGATTATACATAACTTTTTACCCATTCATTGTGTATTCAATTGGCTAGCACAATATATAGGTGGATAATTACCCCTTCCCCCAAAGTGACATTTTTCAATGGCAGGCACACCTTAAATGTAAATAAATGTATAAAATATTTGAGTATCTGTTGTTTAGCATTTTGTAACTGATGGATGCTATAATTATTATTATCTTTTATTTATATAGCACCAACAATTTACGCAGCGCTTAATACAATACATATATTCAAGGGGTCTGACAAGACGAGAATTGACAGACTAAGACAAACCGAAACATTAAGTGGAGGGAGCCCTGCTCGCAAGCTTACAATCTTGAGGGAATGGGGTGAGAAACATAAGGCATAGAGAAAGGGTGAGAGGTAGTGTGGGGGTATAAGGCACAGAGAAAGGGTGAGAGGTAGTGTGGGGGTATAAGGCACAGAGAAAGGGTGAGAGGTAGTGTGGTGGTTGTCTCAATGACAAGGACGTTCTAGCAGCTAAGGTGGAATGTTTCTCTGAAGAAGTGGGTTTTGGGATTTTTGTTGAATGTAGGGAGGGAGGGTGAAAGCTGAAGGTTCAGTAGAAGTAGATTCCAGAGATATGGGGCAGCTCGAGTGAAATCTTGTAGATGGGAAAAGGAAGAGGTGATAAGTGAGGAGGAGAGCCTTTGTTAGGGCACAGTTAAAGACTGGAGGGAGTTTATGGTTGGAGATGATAGGAATACAATTGGTTAGGTTGAGCATGTTGGTTAAGTTTGGTGGTTGAGAGTGATAGGACTAGGGAAGAATATGTGGGGGACAGAAGTAGCAGAGCAAACACAGGCAGGTTTCACATATAAAAGTTAGTGTAGAGGTACTGGGATAGCTGTGATGGCAGAGAGATGGTGAGGGATGGGATTTGGAATGGTTTAATGGGGAGGAGTGGGTACTAAAGGGATCCAAAGAGTTGGTGCCATCTGTGACAGAACCCTCCATCACTGGGGTCCCTGGAGAGGCCTGAGAGCCAGCCTCCTCCCTATCGACTATGGGCCATTGTCTGTCTTAAGCCAATTTTATGTCTATCGTCATTCCACGTCTACGTCCCCAGTTAATGTAATGAATTATGTCTCGTGTCATTCTGTCCTTCCCCCGGATATTGTGTTGCAGGATTTGATCTAATCTTCCTTCCTGCCATGGTAATTAGATCATGTGATATTTGTCTTGCCCCTTTTCTACTTGTGTATATATAGTTCTGTATTTGGCTTTAATAAATGAGTCCTGCTTTCACCTCAACATGAGTGTTGCCTGATGTTTGGGGTGGGCTGTAGCCAAGCTGTGTAGCTAAGCTTCGGATAGCCACAGTGCCAATGCGGCTTCGGTGCAGCGACGTCCCTCCTTCTAGCTACAACGCTGGTTCTGCCTGATGCTGAAGGGGTTACTTGTTGGTGTCCCGGCAGGAGGAAGCAACGTTTGGCGGGAGTACCCAGTCGGGGTACAGGTCGGTCCCGTCACACCATCTACTGGCATGTTTAAATAGATCTGGTAATTAACTGTCTATATATTAGGACAACACTGGGGGCGGGTGGTAGAGGGGCAGGAAAGAAGTCTGTTGTTGTGGGGAAGATGGAGGAGTGTATTGCAGGATTTGAGGGCTGTAATAGAGAGTGTTAAATACTGTTACAGAGGACAGGGGCAGTAAGAGGGCAGATATAGGAGATAAGGGGTTAGTGGAGCAGATAGATAAAAAGTAAAATATAACACACTTAAGTACTGACAGGCATCACATAAATTTTACCAACTAAAAACAATCAGTGAAAAAAATGCTGCAATTCCCAGTATGGGCATTCCTATCAAACACAGATAGACAGAATAATTATGGAGATCTCTTGGTCCAGTCTGTATACCTTTCAGCAAAGTATGGAGGTTTGCTTAGGCTTCAGTTGTTGTGGGGAAGATGGAGGAGTGTATTGCAGGATTTGAGGGCTTTCAGCAAAGTATGGAGGTTGGCTTAGGCTTCTGTTGTTGTGGGGAAGATGGTGGAGTGTATTGCAGGATTTGAGGGCTTTCAGCAAATAAACCACACTGTAGAATGTTATTTGTCATCAGAAACAATGTATGGAAAAATAGATAGCCCAAAGAAGATCTTACAGGTCCCTTATTCAGATTTGTATACAACATGAAAAAAATTGATAAGGTTTGATATTGGAACCATGGGCAAGGGCGTTGACAACTGAACCATGTTTTGGTGCTCCGTCCTGGAAAAAATGAATGGGCATTGACATGTTGAGGCTGGACAGTCCAATATTGGGGCATCATTGAGGAGAATGTAATTCCCTGCACATCTTTTAGTCTCAAAGTATTTAGATCAATTGGTCATTTCTAACTTCATCAAATTAAATAGGGAAGGAGTGGGGAGCAGGAACCGGGTCAAAATTCTTCATACAGGGCTGGTCAGACTTGGACCAGTCCACTCTTGGAGATGGGAGAGCAGTGGGGTCACAAAACACAATGTTATGTAACCAGTGGTAAAAGCCTGCCTCCTTGCACAGTGTTAGAGCACCCTTAAGGAAGAGGTCCAGACAAGGTAATGGTGTGACAGAGGAGTAAGGTATGATAAAAGGCAGACTCTGTTTCAGAGTGTGTACCAGGTCCCTACTCCCGATGACGAGGCAGCTCTGGCACTTTAAGGCCAGTGGCCGATGGCTGTATATGTGCAGCTGCACACTAAGTTTTTTGTACATATCGTTGTCAGCCGCACACTGCTGCACTAAATCCGCTGCTGGGGCAGGTGAGTGTGGCATGCTGTTGTCTATATACGTGTTAAATGCGTTACAGCCATACCTGGGAACTTCTGGGCTCCAGCTACCCGGAGCCTCCCTTGCGGGACGCGGCCAGGACTGCACACTGACTTCAGCGGGCGGGAAACACTCCCATTTAAAGAATTTCAAGACCCCGCTCCCCGGAGGATTCAGGTCTCGCCCCGGAGAATCTGCACTCACCCGGCAATCTCCGGGTCGAACCCGGAGAGTTCCCAGGAATGGTTATGGAGAGTTCCCAGGAATGGTTATAGCGAGTGTGGCTGTGTGTGCACTAATATGTAAGGTAAGGGGGGGGGGCAAGAACCCTGAGGGTCCACTAAGCTGTACAGAAGGGCCCAGCCCTCCCCTTGTGGAGGTCTTAAATACATCTGTGAATGTATTCTTTTCTGCCCTCATGTCTTGAAAACGAATGTGTCTCTAATTCCTTCTTGTCCATGTTGGCAGAATAAAATGCGCCACCTTCTGCTAAACACCCCATCTTCTTTTGGAACAATACTGCTCTAAAGACCCCATCCGCAAAGCGGAGACCAGCGCGTACTTCTTCCTCCTCTCTCTCCCTTATAACCCTTGCGACTCTCCCGCCTCTTTCAAAACGCCACGTCAGTCACAGCCCAGAGCGCACGAATGACGCCAGAGCACGGAGGATTCTGATTAGTCACTCGTTTAAACCCGGTGAGCTTCTCGTGACGCAACCCTGGTCACGGTGGGCGGGGCCGATCGGTCGGTGAGAGGCTGTAGTAATAGTAGCGAGCGAAGGAGTTAGAGAGGCGCTGCTTGTGTGAGCCGTGCCCGCTGCAGGTAATCCCCGCTCCATGCAGAGGCGGAGGGAGCAGGCCCGGGCGGGGGTATAGGGGCGTGAACAGCTCACAGGACATTATTACTAAACCGTACACACGGAGATCCCCGGACAGCGGCCTGTCATATAGGCTCATGCCCTTAGTCACTAAGGCGAGCTGTCATTCAGCGAGGTTCAGGTGAATACTTTTGAGGGGGGCAGTTTAAAGCTTGTGTCACTCACCTGTCTGTAGTTGAAGGCTGACTACATCATTTAGGGTAAGGAGGCTCTGTAAAGCATGATTGTGTGACTGGTACCATGCAACTTACGTTGAATTGTAGATCATCATAATGACTGGCTGCTGGTGCTGGGAGTTGTTTTCTCATCAGTATGGAAAGGCTGCGGGCAACACATCTTATCTGTCAACCCACTAACAAAATCAGCTAGTCAGCAATGTTGGGCATTAAGTACTTTATCCCCTATTGCTACAGGAGGTGACAGATTGTGCTCTTAGGGCCTGTGTCATGTGCAGATATGCTTTATAGATGCCACTTATTAATATATACTCCCAGCAGTACGATACCGTGCATTGTCTTTCACAGTTGTTAAACTTGTGAGTTTTTACAATAAACTCCAATAGTATACTGAAAGATACCCCCCCCCCTTAAATGAATAATCATGTTGGTTCGCAAAGTGCTTAGATTCCCTGGCATGTAATAAAGACAAATATATGCCAAGGTGCCTTTGCAAAGTTTGAGCATATCTTCTTAGAGCATCCCCGTTGCCCTCTAAATATTGGTTGCGTTGTGTACCATTCCTAAAAATCCTTTTGTTTGGCACAGTTTAGTGAATGGTGTCTCTTTTCCATCCTTATCTGTCACATAGCCAGCGAAGTAAGGTCAGGACGCTAAAAATAGTTCCGCTGCACTGGGAAAGTATATAGTTTTGGCAAATATATTCCAAGTTATCATGAGTTTATAATAGCGCAACCCATCTGTTTATGACTTTTGATGAGTGTGATTGTAGCGTGCATTCCTACGAAGTGCGCAGATTAGAAACCTTTTATCTTGGCTTTACGTGATTGTCTCAGTTTGTAACGCTCATGTTAGTCTTTACTGAATTCTGCAGCAATACCAACGAGGATTTATTTGGTAGTTCAGCATATGAGCTAGAACAGCATCCAAATATTAATTTACAAATTATTTTTCTGTATTTTTGTCTTGTGTTCAAAAAATTACAATTGTGTTGATACACATTACAAGATGTGCATCAACGTCCTTATGCCATTATTGAGTAGGTTAGTTTACGGTTTATAGTACTCAACGATTATTTTGCGTTTATTAAGTTTTACTCCTTTACTGTTTTCAGTGAAATTGGGCTTAGCATTACAATAGTAGCAATAGCATTGTTAGATGGCGATGTGTCTTTTAGAACTGAGTCCTTGAGTGAACTGTTCCTATTGGTCGAAATCTGGGGACTTCCCCAGCCAATGAGTTGCTGCGGATATTCAGAAAGAGCTCTGTTTCTTCAGTTTGTTGTTAAATGTTATGCATGATGAGTGGTCACAAGTGGTGACAGGCTGTCAAAACTGTAGTGAAGGGATAGTTTATTAAAAGGTAAATATTAATAGAATGGGTTGGTCATCCCATACTCACATCTTATTAGGGCAGGTAAAGTGTCTGGTCTGCAGACTGTGTTTATACGTATATGAACTTCCAGCAATGTACGGTTGGGCCTTACCGGGCTTCGATTCTTGTTGGGACGTCTAACAGATTTCCAGGCTGATATGTAATATGTTGTTTTATTATATAGTCTTTTGAGCAATTCTACAATTCCAGAGGCTAGAGCGTAAGCAGTATGGTTCTGTGCAGAAACGTTGTATATGTTAAGAATGGAGATGTGATTGGCTGGTTTATTTCAACTCTAAATGGGCATTTTCAGAGGCTGGAAATGACATTGCTCTATCATACAAGGGGTGTTTATTTGCTGCAGAATACACTGATAAAAAAAAAAATACCATATGAAATATCTTACAAGAAAGGATGACATCGCCTTTTATAATGCATAGTTAATGGAATGGGGTGTAATATTTGCATTCTTTGAACTTTCAGAAGCCCGGTAAGTTGCGTAAGAGAGGCCATTCATACTAAGGTGATACCATGTTGCTATAGATCTGGTACTTGTTAAAAACTGGCACAATAAATGGGGGCGAATGTTTCTTATCTTCTTTAAAATTCTATGTGCTTCCCCAAATGGCCAATTTTGGGGCCATTTGTTAACAGAAGTGGCATGTATGGCATTTGTTAATATGTAAAATATCAGATGAAGTGTTTTGTTAATGTTGGTTAGTGCTTCTACTTTTTTATTTAAAGCATAGTGAAGTATAAATGCCCTCATAAGATTGCAAGGCATAATATAAGGAAAAAATCATTGCGTTTTAGATCCCTGCCAGGGGATATACTGTCTGTTGCCTCTGGCCTTGTACTTTATTGGAACTTATCTACAAGTACAAGTTTTTTTTATTTTAGCTGTGCTTTGCCAATGGCAGGTTCTGGATGTCCTATAGCGAATAATGTTGTGCTGTTCATAGGTACAGAACAAAAAAATTGAAAGTATTATGTTAAAAGTGGTTCTGGTACATGAACTCTTTTTGTGGCAAGGGTTATATTTTAACTTTGTGGCAACCACATTCTTAGATTGTTGTATTCCAAATAAATGTATACTCGTTGTTTAGTTCTTTATGTACTGGAACTTTACTGAAGTGCAATTTTCTTGTCTGTGACACTCAGCTATAAAGATTTAAATGTGTGTTGAGGAAGGGAACGCTTCCATTCCAACTTGCTTAGATGCACGCCATAAAGTGCATTCAATTTTAAGGATCTACTTTTAAAGTATCTTTCCATTATGCCCTTTAGGACCGGGACTATTTTACACTACAGGACCACAGCAAGTTTAATGTTTTTGATGGGTTTTTGTTTCAACTGTCCATGATTATCTTTTTGAATACCCACACAACTTATATTGTGTTTTTTTTTTTTAGCACAAGCAGGACTTTCTTTTATACGCGTAAGATATTATTTTGAGTTAAAAA
The DNA here is from genome assembly GCF_027358695.1 of Spea bombifrons. Taxonomy (NCBI): domain Eukaryota; kingdom Metazoa; phylum Chordata; class Amphibia; order Anura; family Pelobatidae; genus Spea; species Spea bombifrons. The sequence continues at coordinate 12,619,161 of NC_071093.1, read as the reverse complement.
TGTAAGAAATGAGAGAAGAATGGAAAACACTTTTTATTAGTTTTAGATGAGTCTGTGTGTAAATATATATAATTTTACACACAGACTCAGCCACAACATTATGACCACTGACAAGTGAAGTGAATAACACCGATATTCTGGTTATCATGGCACCTGTCAGTGGGTAGAGGCTGTATTAGGCAGCAAGTGAACATTTCGTCATCAAAGCTGATGTGTTAGAAGCAGAAAAAATGGGCAAGCGAAAGGATCTGAGTGACTTTGACAAAGGCCAGATTGTGATAGCAAGATGACTATGTCAGAGCATCTCCAAATCCTCAGCTCTTGTGAGGTGTTCCCAGTCTGCAGTGTTCGGTACCTATCAAATGTGGTCGAAGGATGGAAAAGCAGTGAACCGGCAACAGCGTCATGGGCAGCCAAGGCTCATTGATGCACGTGGGGGGCGAAGGCTGGTCCATGTGGTCATATCCAACGACGAGCTACTGCAGTTCAGATTGCTGAGAAAGTTAACATTGGTTCTGATATAAAGTTGTCAGAACACACAGTACATTGCATCAGGGTGCCCATGCTGACCTCTGTCCACTGCCAAAAGATTGGGCACGTGAGCAGAAGAACTAGACCACGGAGCAATGGAAGAGGGTGGCCTGGTCTGATGAATCACATTTCTTTTACATCACATGGATGGCTGGGGCGTCGCTTATTTGGATGGCACCATCCATGGAGGCCCACCTCGCAACTTACAGGACTGAAGGATCTGCTGCTAACGTCTTGGTGCCAGATACCACGGCACACCTTCAGAGGTCTAGTGGAGTCAATGGTTTTTAATTTTTTTATATGCTTTGTGACCAAGGCTGTTTTAACACTTTTGTGGTAATCATGTTTAGCTGTAATTTTCTCCTCTGTCGAGACATTTCAGCGGCACCATTGAAGCATAGACATACAGTAAATGGTGGAATTTGCCGCCTGGGGCAGAAGTCACTCAGGGCCTCAGCTGCCAATCTCTGTGTTGCTGAATGCCTCGACATCAAGGCATTACAGCAACACTGTTTCAGTAAAGAAAGCGATCATAGATCACTTTCTAAGCTTCTTTAATGCCATAATGTAACCGGCACGTCATTGGTCATTAACTGACTGTTTTTGTGTGACGTACCTGGCATGTCACTAGTGGTTAAGGGGTTAAACGGGTTTGCAGATTTTTTCCATGGATTCAAAAGATGCCACTTTGACTGTCTATAATCACATTTGGTCGTTTCTACTATAAGATCAAGTGCAATTCTATTTTGAGACTGGCAACTGGGTTACACTGTTACTATTTTTATGTGTTCAAAAATAGTATATGGTGCCTTGCAAAAGTATTCATTCCCCTTGGCAATATTCCTATTTTGTTGCATTATAACCTGGAATTAAAATGGATTTGTTGGGGGTCTGTCTCATTTGATTTACGCAACATGCCCACCACTTTGAAGATGCTAAATATTTTTTATTGTCAAACAAACAAAAAAAGAAGACAAACTTGAGCATGCATAACTCTTCACCTCCCCAAAGTCAATACTTTGAAGCATTTACAGCAGCAATTCTCTTGGGGTACGTCTCTATAAGCTCATCAAGCCACTGGGATTTTTGCCCGTTCTTCAAGGCAAAACTGCTGCAGCTCCATTAAGTTGGATGGGTTCCACTGGTTTACAGCAATCTTTAAATCATACCACAGATTCTCAATTGGATTGAGGTCTGGGCTTTGACTAGGCAGTTTCATGACACTTGTGTCGCTTTAGCAGAATGCTTAGGGTCATTGTCTTTCTGCATTGTCCCAATCTCGTTCCATTGGAAGACTGAAATGGATTTTACTCAAGAATGTCCCTGTATTTAGCTTCAGCCATCATTACTTCAAACTGAAGTTTCCCGGGCCCTGCCGATAAAAACCATCCCACTAGAATGATACTACCACAATGATTAACTGTGGGGATGCTGTTCTTGGTGTTATGAGAGGTGTTGGTTTTGCACCAGACGTAGGACTTGGCCAAAAAGCTACATTTGAGTCTCATTTGACCAGAGTACCCTTTTCCATATGTTTGGGGAGTCTCCCCTTAGGCTCATTATTTTTTTTCTTTAATAAATGGCTTTTTTTTTTTTTCTGGCCACTCTTCTGTAAAGCCCATATCTTTTGAGCTCTGTGGGTTGTTCACAGTTTTGGATATTATTTTATAGCTCAATCCAGATCTGTACTCGTACACAACTTTGTCCCTGACCTGTTCGGAGAGCTCCTTGGTCATCATGGTGCCGTTTGCTTGGTGGTGTCCCTTGCTCAGTGCGGCCTTTCAGAACAGGTGTGTGTGTGTGTGTGTGTGTGTGTATATGCGATACGATTATACATATATAGATATTTCCTCATGTATAATACGCACCTTTTTTAGAAAAATTTGGGTCTAAAAACTGAGTGCGTCTTATACAGTGGTGGTAGATTTTGTAAAAAAAATATTTTACCGGAAAGGGGACTTGCTGCTTACCTATGTGTTGCGCAGCAGCATCTCTTGATCCGTCGAGGCAACACAGGAACCCAGTGGAGTCACGTGAATGTACATCACATCACATGACTCCCCTCCATTCCTGTTTGAGCAATGGAAAGGGAAACAGCGGCCCCCACGGAAGTCTGCGTGCGGCACCAGAAGATCTGCAGTTCATGTAAGGGTGGGGGAGTAAATGAATGAATATATATATATGTGTGTGTGTGATAGCATGGATGTGTGTGTTGGGGGCATAGGGAGGCTGAAAGCGATGTGCATATACTGGCTGCCTGAGCATGATAGGAGTGTGATTGCTAACAATTGCTAGCAGCTAACGCCAATCACTCTCCTATCATGCCCAGGCAGGCAGTTCAATAACTTTATGTAATATATTTTTTTTCAAATTTGCGGCCCCAAAATTAAGATGCGTCTTATACATGGGAAAATACTGTGTGTGTGTGTGTGTGTGTGTGTGTGTATGTGTGTGTGTATATAAATAAGATCTGGTACAACCAATTACCTTAAGAAGTCACATACTTTGTTAAATAAAGTCCCTTTGTGCGCAGTCTAAGTGTCACATGAATCAGATGTGTAATATATACATATATATATATATATACATATATATATATATATATATATATATATATATATATGTATATGTGTGTGTGTATATGTATATGTATATATATATATATATATATGTATATGTATATATGTATATATATATATTTATATTACACATCTGATTCATGTGACACTTAGACTGCGCACAAAGGGACTTTATTTAACGAAGTATGTGACTTCTTAAGGTAATTGGTTGTACCAGATCTTATTTATAGGCTTTGTAGCAAAGGGGCTGTTTTAACTCTTCTTGTGTTTGAAACAAAGCAGTTTTTCTCACATTTATTTGTAAAATACTTGATGCACCTATAAAGTTAATGACCTGCTAAATATATTCTACGATCTGTGCAGTGTTTAGACATACCCAAAGTGTATGTTTTTTTTTAATTTTTGCATGTTCTAAAGCAATTAATACAAGTATCTATTTTTTTTCCTTTCAAATCTGGCAATCTTTTCCCCGTGTCCTATTTGAGATATCTTTAAAGCCGGTCAGTTCAATTTACGCCCTTCAAACCATATATTTTTAAAATACTAGACACCTCATATTTTCAAATGATGGCACTTTCCATGTTCTAATTTTACTATTGGCCTTTGTCAAACTTTGCTTTAGTAATTTATTTTGTGTCTCTTTTTTCACACAAGTTGTACAAGTTGTACATTTATAACTCTTTGTATGTGTAAATGTTGTGATGACTTACAAAACTAAAAGTGATAGTTACATCCATGAAACCAACTGGCTATTTAGAGATTGCAATTTAGAGAGTGCAATTTAACTGTTTCGATGCCTGAAAGGAATGAAGCTGCTTTGAATCATGTCAGAAGTAATGCTTAATCTTCCATTGTATTTTTAGAGGTACTTCAGTGGTACTACAATTAAGTGCAGAAATATCATATAATCTATAGGTCATTTCTCTACTTTTACACATACAAATATGTGAATGCAAATAAAGCTGATATGGAGCTCAGACTGTAGTATAACAATATAAAAGAGACATATAACTTTCTCTTTTAACTCTGGAGCTGCACCTTTGATGTAATGTGACTTCATCACACTCCAGCACACCAGACTGATCTGTGTAGAGTTTTATATGCTTCATTGGGAATTTAAAGAGGTTTATGCTGCCTTAATTACTTAAGTGGATGTGCTGCTGAACATGTGCAATACATTTTCATACTAATGCTTCAGGAGAGGCAGCTAAAGGAGAAGGAAAATGAGACACAATTCTAGTAACAATGCATCCTCCAGTTCACATTAGGTAAAATGCACTCAGATCCATGCAACTCCAACAGACATTAAAAATTTAAATACTGTTTAGAAAAGAAAGAGACTAGACTTTTTTTTTTTCCTCTTCAAGAAATGTGTTCATTTTAGTCTGTATATCCTAGCATTTATGTATATCCGAGCTTTCATTGTTGATCGTTCTTGTGCTGCAAGTGACGTGAAACATTAAATGACTATACGATTGTGTGCTCATGGTTAAGAATGAAGAATGCTTAGACAGGGTATATATTAAATGTAATTATTGGGTTTGGGCTGAGAAACTTTTATGTGCAATGCCATCTTTTTAGACTTATTCATTGCTTATTTTTTATTTTTACTTGAAGCATGCAAATAATGCTGTAATTTGTCTATTTACAGCAAAAAGCATACACCAATTTACATACAACTTGTTTCTACAGAATGGGAGCACTCCTTTCCAGGTGGAGGGTAAGTGTGCATGTGCATATGTGTATATATAATGTGCGTGTATATAAATGTTTAGTTTTATTTGCCTTTTAATATTCAAAGACCCATTTAAAAAACAAGCTCATTGTTGATCTTTGGGAATGGAGACAGGCTATTTTTCTTGACCAGAAAAACAATTCTGAAGATAATCTAGAAAACTATTTTTGGGAACAAAATGAGTTGTTGACAGAGGAGTCTATTCACTAAAGGGAGAGTTGACATCAGAGTTGTGATTTAAACTACTTTGCTTTACTCTGCATTATGAATGCCCAACCCCAGTTAGCTGCAGGTAAAGCTTGGCTAAGACTACTTCACTGTTAAACTATGGATTTTTTTGTCACATGTTGCATTATGCGCTTTGCACTGTTTTCTAGCTGGACAAGCTTTGCCAGTGTTTGCCCTTCCTAATGAAGTGGTGGCGTGGAAACCACAACTCTTATTTAGTGAATAAACCATAGGAAGATTACTCTGAGGTGGTCCATTATGGAAATGTAAGAGAGTGCATATTATCTGCAGAGCAAGAAACTTCAGAGCAAGTTCCGCTGCTGCGTTTTTTCCCTTACCTTTTTTTTTCAGCCAGCTGGAAGATAACATTTATCCATGCTGTCCAGCTGAATTCAAGCTGAGTCTCCACTAATTGTAATGACCAACTTGGGGACACTTGCAGTTTTCCCAGAACAAATCTACCTTTTTATGAGTGAAAATAAACTAAGCATTAATTGTATAACTCTTTACTTCCCTTAAATTCATAGCAAACAGATCTAGAAATCAGTGGTGTTTATCTACTATACCCTGGAATGTAGCTTCAGGGCACACTAAGATTAATTTTCCAAGAAGAATTTGTCCTGCGAATAACAAACTGTTAAATGTTTTCTTTTTTACCTATAGGCAAAGCCCACTACTGTTGAAATATTGGAGAAAATGGAAAAGGTATTCTTTATTTTATGTATTCAATACCAGTGTATGTTGGTGAGAACGCACTCCCTAAAAAGACCATGCTTCATTATTTCTTCAACATTTATACTGGCCCAGTCCCCTAGAGTCGGATCGTAAATATTTACTCAATAGCTTATGCATCAGCTTAACATGGACATTATTGACTAATAACTAAACTGGGCTGGAGAAGGACAGGTAGTTCATGCATCTTTCAAGTCACCGCTTCAGCTTGTTGGTTTATTTTAATAAACAATGTATTCTCATATACAAAACAATAAACATATCTATATAAACGATATATTTGTGTCTTTGTATATATATTCTGCTGTTAGTACCCCTAATTCATTTTATTTTTGCTATGGTTTCTATGTTAGAGAATAGCATATAATGGATTTTTTTGGAAAATTAGATGCTTGTGAAATGTTCCTCTTCTTACAAGTGTGGCCATATACCTTTTTAGTAAAGTAATTTCTGAGTAATATTTTGATTGCAGGCTTTATAATTCTGTTAAATTGAACGTTGTACCCCCAGTTATTGAATTGCCCAAATTTATACAAAAACATATAATATTTGGTAAAATAGACAAATGGAGGCTGTGCATTTTTTCCGTAGATTGCAATTACGTTAAGATTTATTGTTTTTTACTGTTACGTTTCCTATGTTTTTCCTAATTCTCTGTAGGATATTCAGTGTTTAGAGGAATTTCGCGATAAAAATCAGAAACTGCGGAAGATTTGGGTTGGAAGATTGCTCATCTACTCCTCGATCCTCTACCTGTTTACATGTTTCGTTGTTTATTTGTGGTACATTCCTGATGGACTCACAGCAAAACTTTTGATAATCTTCCCATTTTTGTTGTTTCCAGTACTGTAAGTCCCCCCATATCTTCTAGTACATTTGCAAGATGTTTTGTAAATCAGAAACATTTGTTAAATGATCTTTTGACATTGCCAACGCCACCTGTTTTGTTGCGATTTTTAAAACTGCACTGTATGAATGATTTAACCTAGAAGCTCTTACTCAAAAAAAAAACAAAAAAAACCAGTAATTGTTTCTGATTAAATAATGGTAGGCAGAGCTTACTGATTCTGATCCACTCAGGGTGCTAGTTTGTATGAGGAAGGATAGGAGTTTGAGGCATGAAGAGAGCTTGCTTGAGGATTGCGTTGATCAAAGGTTTTAAATCAAATGCTGGTGAAAAATAAATGGAATCTACTTTATTTGCATTAGTTTTTCTAAATGCCATATGTAATTTTAAGGTATGACACATCTGTGAATGGGATAAGCATTACCAGCGTTAAAGAGACAATAAAACATAATCTAATCTAATAACCTTCAAATATAATGCCATTGCTGCGAATAGAAGCTATGCCTTAGTGGATGTGTCATCCAAATTATGTGATTACATGGCCACAAAGTAAAACTTCCAAAAACTATCATCACACGCTCTTATGCTGGTTGTTAATGCAACTAATTAAGGCTCCTAAAATCTAATTCAACGAAAGATGCATTTCTTTTCTTGCAGATAACCTATTTGTTGGTTTAATTATACAGACCAAAATACTGGAATGTGCAAGGTTACCGTATATAAGATGAATATATAAGCTTCGTCTTTATTTGGAGTGTGTTGTAAATAACATATATATATATATATATATATATATATATATATATATATATATATAATATAAACACATCCATATCTGAACTCTTATAGATGGTCTACAACCTCCCTGTATGCTACAATTTCCATAACAGACTAATAATGCTTTGACTGCTTGGTATAGAAAGAAGTAACTGTGGACGCCAAGAAAATGCAAGAGCTCACAAGTATATAACATGATAGCAACTTGGCTAATAAAGTTATGCAAGATATTATCAGTAGTGCAGGGAGGGCCTATGGGCAGGAATGGTAGTATCTTAATTGTTTACTAATAAATGTCACACTATGGAGGTTATGTCACTGCTTTGTATAGGGCATGGGATAATTTGAGAGAGCAAAGGACAAAATCAATTAAAAAATTTTTTAATGATGGGCATATATGTTCGTATACTACGTCAGGGATCATGTGTAAATATTATGAATGCCATGTGAATTATAACACACACAGTTGTTGTGAGATGCATATATATTTCATTGGTGGACTAAACATGAGCAAGTCCATGTCAGAATACATATGACTCTCAAATGAAGAATACTACATAAGAGGCATTTGAGTTGGCTTGTATTTTTCAATTGGCTGATAACGTTTCTTGTCCCACCCCTCAACAGAATATGGTTTGTAAGGACGCTACTTATTGTGTGGTTTGGACGAAGGATGGAGAGAAACAGTAAGTGTTTCTGCACTGTACAAGCACAGTGTATTATGTGTGTATATTGAGATACGAATTCTGTAATGTTAATATAATATCACAGTTGCATATCCTCATGAATTCGTTTGACCCGCTTCCCTTGGGTTTTACTAAATGTAAGCTTCTGTTAAAATCTATTTGCACACATTTACAATCAATGTGTTTTGTTGATCTTCATAGCACAGTTTTCTGGTACATCTCATAAATCTGCCCAAAAAAGCTTTCTGTGACATTGTATGGAATATGTACCCGATAGTTGCACCCTATTCTTCTCAGGGAGAAAAAAAACATCCAAGAATGGCCCTCTGTCTAGAGAATGTTTAAACTCAGAGCATGTGCAGAAATGTGCTTCCTGGTTTGAGAAAACATGAATTGATTTGAATGCAATAAAATGCATTGGAGTCTGTGCAAAAAAAGGACTGCAATATGCAATGAAAGAAATTACTTTGGACTGTTCCTTTAAATGGCATATAAGCATCTTTTTATCTTGGAATAATGTACCTCCTGACAAAGTGATACCAAATGCTGCATTGTTAACTTGTTTTATATAGACCATTTTCCACTTTCATTTAAATATTTGATGGACCAGTTACAGCCTATTATGTGTAGGTATACTGCTGCCATGAGGAATAATCCGCTACGTGTTGCCAGCCCCTTTTAGTGCTGGAATTGTAGCCACCTCGTACAATGGACTTAAACAATAAGAATTTTTTTGTTGCATTTTATTTTATATTTATGAGCTTAATGCTTAGCTGCAAGTGATATACAACGCTTCTCACTTTATATTCTATTTGCTGCTTGATTGTTTTGGCAGTTATCTACAAACTCATTTTCACTGTAGCTGTGAGCCCAATAAAAAAAATTTCTTTATAGTTTTCTTTTAGTGGAAACATTACATAAAATTGGGCTCCTGAAGAAGTCAACTAGAGAAAGATGTTAGCCTTAGAATGGTTACTGTCCTTTTGTGTAGTCAATATTAAGTATGCACGTTTCTATGTATAATATGTTGCTTTGTTTTGCAGATGATGCATTAGAAGATTTAAAGGCACAAAAGAAGAAAATAGTGAGTCAAAGTTTGTTAAATATCCATAAAACTTGACAAGTAACTTTGTTGTATAGAAAAACAGGTGCAATCCTTGAATTTACGGGTTGTATTTATTGTACAATACAGTGGGCAGCAGTTCTGTCTCACAGTCGACCTCTAACAGTATCCTGATCTGTTGATGTTCATGTGAGCTACAGCAGAATATGTATTCTGCACCTTGCTTTGTGCAGGAAAGGGCCACAAATACATTTCTTCCTATATCCCTGGAAAGGATGGGAGGGATAAATAGAGAGAGAGAGGCCAAATATCTGTAAGATATACAATGTTATTAAAAATGTTTAAAGGAAAGCATTTATCATTGAGACATAGTACTATAATGAAAACAAATCTTGTTAAGAAATACACATTTAGGAATTTAGCTGAAAATGTGTAGCCTGTTTAATTCTGCTGCAAACAATGTATGATTCTGTGTGTGCATGTAGCACCCATTATGTCTCCGGTTTCCTTGGTATAGAGGAAATAAAGTTCAGTTAGTCTGCAGTACCTTTACTAATCTGTGTCTGACTTCAAAATGCCTTCCTTCAAATGCTTTTTTTCCTACTTCACAACAAAATGTTACTTAGATTTTAAGACACTTTGCATAACCTCTCCCACCTTTCCCAAAAAGACATGAAGAAAGGGACCAACTTTTTCAGTGCTAAATTCATGCAGTACTTGGGTGTTTCTTACTATAATCAAATGTTTTGCACTTTTGGGACATATTGTGGTGTGTGTGTGTGTGTGTGTGTGTGTGTTACATGCATACAAAACATATTACAATATGTGTTGCTTTTAATTAATGAGAATTACATATAGTACTTAACATTCCACTGCTGTTACTAGACAATGTCACATTGTTTTCCTAACTAAGCGTAGCTTTGTAGGATACTTTGTGTTTGTTCTTGACCCACAAACGTGATGATTCTGCACATCAGTTTTTAGTTTGATATACATTATTCACAGATCACAATCTTAAAAACTTAAATCAATTTGATTTGGTCAGAAAGCTTTTCAAAGCTATGCTGAGGGTTGCATTGTAGGTTCCTTCAGCTTGATCAATATTTTTGGTAGCCTTTTATCATTAAAGTCCATTACCCACTTAGTTGAATGATGTTTACCAACAGTGGCGGAACTACCGGGGTCGCGACTGCGACCGGTCCCTGGTGTTCTGCCAGTCAGGGGGGCCCAAGGGGTGCCGAGCAGTTGCTGAAAACGACCGCTCGGCAACTCTTGGGCCCCCCTGACTGACAGAAATCCAGGATGCCTCTGCCTCCGCCGCCTGCCTCAGCACTGCCCAGAGTGCAGTTTTGGGAGCGTGAGGCGTTTGTCTCTGGGTCATATGCCGGTGCTCAGCAGTGAAGCGCCGGCACCCGAGACAAACGCCTCACGCTCCCAACACAGGAGTTGACGGTAAGTGACCTACAAAGGGGGGGGTAGGGAGGGAGTGGGTAGATCGTGAGAAGGGGGGTAGGGAAGGAGTGGGTAGATCGTGAGAGGGGGGGTAGGGAAGGAGTGGGTAGATCGTGAGAAGGGGGTAGGGAGGGAGTGGGTAGATCGTGAGAAGGGGGGGTAGGGAGGGAGTGGGTAGATCGTGAGAAGGGGGGGTAGGGAGGGAGTGGGTAGATAGTGAGAAGGGGGGGTAGGGAGGGAGTGGGTAGATCGTGAGAAGGGGGGGTAGGGAGGGAGTGGGTAGATCGTGAGAAGGGGGGGTAGGGAGGGAGTGGGTAGATTGTGAGACGGGGGGGTAGGGAGGGAGTGGGTAGATCGTGAGAGGGGGGGTAGGGAGGGAGTGGGTAGATCGTGAGAAGGGGGGTAGGGAGGGAGTGGGTAGATCGTGAGAGGGGGGGTAGGGAGGGAGTGGGTAGATTGTGAGAGGGGTGGTAGGGAGGGAGTGGGTAGATTGTGAGAGGGGGGCTAGGGAGGGAGTGGGTAGATCGTGAGAGGGGGGTAGGGAGGGAGTGGGTAGATCGTGAGGGGGGGTAGGGAGGGAGAGGGTAGATCGTGAGAAGGGGGGGTAGGGAGGGAGAGGGTAGATCGTGAGAAGGGGGGGTAGGGAGGGAGAGGGTAGATAGTGAGAAGGGGGGTAGGGAGGGAGAGGGTAGATCGTGAGAAGGGGGGTAGGGAGGGAGAGGGTAGATCGTGAGAAAGGGATAGATGGGTTGGGGGGTGGGGGGGCCCTTAACAGATTCTCGCACCGGGCCCTGAGATTTCTAGTTACGCCCCTGTTTACAAACATTCTCAAAGATGACTTGCGAGATCAGATACATTTCTTAAAACATTAAATGCTATCCTTTTGTCTTTACCCAAAAGGGCAGTTTTATTCAAAATTAGTGTTTGGGGAGGCAAGTTCATAATTCTTGTGAAAGTTAGTTTTGTAATTTACCTAATTGATTCATGAAGGGCAGTTCATGAATCAAGGTCTGTCGCACCTCGAAGTCCTGGGGGCCGCACGTTGGACACCCCTGCTATACAACAACCACTGGCTTGTGTCTCCTTGTACCAATTCAAAATAGTTTAGAAACTTCCCTTCCGACCTGGACCCCACTGCTCCAGGTCAGAAGGGCCCTTTTTTTTTTTTTTTTACTATTTTGAACCAGCACGGGGAGGCAAGAACATATCAGGGTCACGTGACATCACTGTGAGAGTTCTGGTAAGCGGGGGCAGGAATGGATGTATGTATGATTGTGAGCATGGATGGGTGTGTGTGTGTGTGTGTGTGTGTATGTGAGCATGGATGTGTAAGTGTGTGTGCGTGTCTGCATATATGTACCAGAGTGTGTGTTAGAAGACGGGGCAAGGGGCAAAGAAGGCGCAGACAAGTTGTTTGGTGGCAATGATGGCTACCAGCTGTTGGGGGGCTGGCGATTTTCGCACCAGAGCCCTGCGGTTTCTAGTTACTGCCCTGACTCCAACTGTATCTAACACTTCGCTATACTTTAACCCCTAACCACTAGATATAATCAATATACTTGGGCACAATAAATGTTCCCGGTGAAACAGGGACGCAATTTTTTTCCAAACAATTGCCCCTAAACCCAGGGAAGAGGCACCAAAAACATTTTAAAAATTGTCTCAAACGCAGGAAAGGAATATGGCTAAAACCATGCCATGTGTGCAAGAAAAAAGGAAAGTCTCCGATAGATGCAAAAATACCCTGTATTCACATTACTGTTAGGGAATATATATATATTCTTATGGGGTTAAATTGAAATATGGGACCTCTACTGTGCCTCAAATGAGACATGACCCCAGGAGAGTGATCTGTCAAAATTCAAAGTCTGAAGACTGAAATGCACATATTCCAATTTTGACCCTGCAACATCTGAAAAGCATGACATGCCCATGAATGCGGCATATTGCTGTACAAATCAAGAACTATTTCACACATCCACTCAGGGAACAAAAGAGGGTAAAACTGCATAGTTTTATGGGCTTATATTGAAATATGGGACTTTTACTGTGCCTTAAATGAGAGGTGGACCTGGAAAGTGATCTGCCAAAATTCCATGTTTTCAAACTGAAATGTTCATGTTCCAATATTGGCCCCGCAACATGCAAAAGCCCACTGAAATATTGCAATGTGTTTGTAAATTCGGTACAGGTAGGTGATAAAATGGCTGAATTAAAATGCCCCTATCAAATCCCACATTAAAACTTTAGGAACTTTTGTTTAGCACTTTTGTTTTTTTCTAGCCAAAACCTTTCCGACAACTCCCACGATATTACTTAAAAAAACAACGCAATTCTTAATACCTAAATACACCCCCCATTTGCACTGGCTATGTATAGTTTTTATAGATTTCATTTTTTTTCACTTTTTGTTAGATTTCTTTCGTAATAAATGATAGCTGATATATTTATGCATGGTTTCAAACAAAAGGCCTACCTGTATTGAAAAAATATATACCATAATATTGTGTGGTTAAACTAAGTGAGGGGAAGGAATTATGATTAAAAACAAGTGCAAAAAACCCTTCAATCCTTTAAGTGTGCAAATAGAAAAAGAAGCTTTAGAGAGTTAAGCAATTCAGGATAAACTATTTAAATAGAATTTTGCTTCTTTGTCTCAAAAAAACAAAAGCAGATATGCTTATGGTGCCTTTGCTGGATCATTAACTTCCTAGCTGATTTCCAATATGGCATGTGGTTGCTAGTTTCCCGAAGTACAGGTACTTGTGGCATGCTGTTCCTGGCACCCCAAAACGATACTGAAAATGAGTGGCAAATTTAATGTAGTGGCTTTGGCTACACCTTGTTGGCAAAGGGTAAGGGACTTGATTATCATTTACATTTTTTATTTTATTTTTGATTAAAAATTATACTTTTACAACTTAAATGATGCATTGAAAGCCGAACTTCATGGTGCATTCTATTAATTTTTACCTAACATTATATACAGCTTTTCATTCAAATTTACAATGGCGGTAGACTTGAATGATTACATGAATATTTTTTTTTTTAATTTTTTTTAATTATGCTGACCTGTACATACAAAGTAACCGGTTTAATTTTAAAATAACAGTTGATGAAACAATTTATAAGGGTATTTAACCTGTGTTTAACCTTTTAAAAATGCCTTCAGCATTAGTTCATTTTGGTCTTGGTTGATATGGCTGCCTTTAAAGGGATTTGGAATCAAGGACCCTTGTAAACTTTAATAGTAGGTAACACTACTGTTCAAGTTCGTTTGGAACTTGGGAAATATATATATATTTTTTTTAAAAATTGAGCCCACAGAAAGATTAAGCTTTAACCTTTTTAAAGATAAGTAAGCAAGTTTCAGAAATGTTTTCTCTTATTGAGTTTTCCCCACATTTGGAGCGCGCTAATTGCCTCTGCTAATAAATAATCTAAAATCGATGCTGACAGCAGTTAATTGGCACAGAGACTTTATTCAGCAAAGCGCTTGGCTAACGACCTTCTTTAAATTAATAGCATTAAATGCTACGAGGAAATAAATCTGAGGAATTGCCTGTCATTTGCTGTCATGTCTAATAACTTCCAATAATGATGGCTGATAGATTTTTGCAGATTCCATTATTGAAGTTGCTGCATGTAATTATTCTCCTCATTATATGTAAACAATTAGCAACATTTGGTGTTTCCTTGCAATAAAGCCTTTAAATACCAGTGATACATTTCTATCTTTCCTTTTTTAAGAGCTCGAGTAACAGATCTTGAAGAAATACTGCTGAGCTGCCTGAAATGACAGTTCAGCTGCCGTTGCCTCTGTTTAAACTGTTGCAAATGTGTTGTTTTTATCTTCAATCTCTCACATATAGATAAAACTGAACCGGCGCACCCTTAATTTTAAATCTGTCCACAATAATTTAGTGAAAGTCCCCATCCCTTTATAATGAAGGATGAAAAACACTCCATCTGTTCAGAGTAATTCACTTAGTTACTACTGTAAAATGGGATTCGCTTAGGGGGGTGGATCAGTCTATAAAAGTTGTTGAATACAGAACCACTCTTCATACTGTGTGGTTTTGTATTTTTCTTTTTATTCAGCAGGTGATAACCCTGTCATCTTGATGTATTTTCATTTACTGTCTGAACTTGGAGCGCTGCAATTGTTTTTTGTTTTTTTCTTATAGTCCTCAAATGTTTTAAGTAGAAATTATGTATAGTTTTTTTGTTTTTTCTTTTTAAATATTTTTGTAGGCCAATTTGAGACCATAACATGTTAAAGGAGCACCCCTGCCCTATATTAATGTTAAATGTGTATTGAAGTTAATTATGGAAAGGCTCCAGTGCATTTTATTGCATGCAGATCGGTGCATGAATTGTTTAGTTAATGAAGATCAAAAATGAAACGTCTGCCCCCAGCTTCCTCCACTGAAAGCAAGGAGCTTACCTCCATATACTTCATGCACATGCTCCATAGGACTGCCATTCTACTCGATGGTTACTGAACTTCCAGTTTAACCATGTATAAGCTCTCCAACGCTAATGGGAGTGCTATTGAGCTTGTGTAAGCAGTTTACATACAAATGCTTCATAATTTTAGTAAGCCAGAGGAAAAGGAAATCAGAAGTCTTGTTTTTTATCTACTTTAACTAAACTACACATAAAATGGATTTCAACATTTAACATAAAAAATAATAATTTGGGGGCTCCTTTTAAAGAGAGACATTATGCACTGATTTTTTTTTTTATTGCTGTGTGTTTGCGAAAATATGAAATTAGCAACGGGTGGGAAGGCACAGACAAGTTGTTGGGGGGGCAATGATGGCACATACCAGCTGTTGGGGGGGCATGGTGATTTTTGCACAAGAGCCCTGTGGTTTCTAGTTTGCTTGCCTGTGTTTTGTAAACTAAATAGCTGTTATGTGGTGTGTCAGCAGTGGCATATTCTTACTTACTGCACTGCTTGAGCAGGTGTTAGCATTCATAGAAACAGGGCTAAATTCTAAGTTGAAACTCTCATGTCACCAAACTGTAATCATCACCACTGGTGTGTTATTACACTAGCACTAGACACGTATTCATTTTTAAAATACTATAACACTAGACAAGAAGTGAAAGCTCTCCACTTCATAGAGACCACATAAATCACAGTGAGATGAATCTGAAGGCTACGTCAATGGTGATGGAGCTGCTGCAGTTGGACATTGTGTATGACTTGTATTGTGCATCCCGTAAGCAGGATCAATCTGCGAATGTTACGTGTTAGATTATCGGCAAATGTTGTACTTCAGTTTTAAAACATCCTACTGATTCCCCCCCCTCTGTTTGTGTGTCCGTTTCCCCCAGCCCTTCCTCAAAAAGACAATTTGTGCCATCTAGGTTGGAGTGAAATTAGCCATGTTAAGTGATTTTTTATTTTTTTTTATTTTTTTTTCCCCCCCCTGTATCCAATTCATGTCCTGGCGTGAGACTTTCGGCAGGCTAGGTGTTATTTGCCATTACATTTTTATGTTTCTATCTCTCTGAAACCATACCAATGATTGACCTTTTGCATTTACATTTTGCTGTCCTCATAAACCTGCTTATAGAATTAGTGTTTTCTTATTCTAGCTTGAAGAAGTAATGGAAAAAGAAACATATAAAGCAGCCAAATTAATCCTTGAAAGGTTCGATCCAGATTCCAAGAAGATAAAAGTAAGTTTTGATTTCTTTATTGTATTAAATTCCATATATCTGGCAGTTAGTCTTATCAATTGCTCTATTTATTCTTCTTAACAGGATCTTGAACACCCTGTTGCTGGCGCACCCATTACTCCAAGGCCAGGTCAAGGTATTCTACAAAATCAACATTTATATATGTTTTATATACTTTTGGCCAGCTTCAATGCGGAGTGGTACATAGATTTATTAAGTATACCTATTAGAATTTAGGAAAGAGGGATTTATTCCTTATTAACACCTTAATGACCAATGATGTGCCTGGCACGTCATGGACTCAAACAAGCTTAGATATTGATGTTAAGGCATTCAGCAACACCAAAAAAAGTTGCAGGAGCCCTGTGTGATTGCTTTCAGAAATGACTACATTTACCATATTCACGATCGCCTCCTAAGCTGAATCAGTGTTGCTGAATACCTCAACATCAGGCCCCCTGTGTGATCTCTTCTGAGAGCATTCACAAACTCTATAGTAAGAAGCATGCTGCCTCTCACAAAATGGCGATGTCCAAACCCTTCTGCGAACCCTGCAGATTGACTATAGGTACTGCAGTCAAGCACGCAGGTCGGTGGAGCCCAGCTTACTAATCACTATGTAATCAGTACAATAAAATGTAGTAACATTTTGGAAAGAAAAAGACCCCAGAGATGTCACAATGACACCTTAAAGGGAACCATCCAGTTCTAACAAAATAAAAAGAAAACCTTTTTTTTAATTTACATTTTTTTTAGGAAGTCTGAAAATTGATGCTTTTTTTCCCCAAGGCCTTGCATAGAAAGTGTTAAAATACCACCATTTGAAATACCTAGGGGTGTCTAGTTTTAAAAAATATATGGTTTAAAGTAAATTGAATTGGCCAGCTTTTAAAGATGTCAAAGATGTCTCAAATAGAACACTGGGGCAGGGTGATCAGATGTTGAAAAATGTGCATCTCCCAAATGTGGCCTTTTAGCTCCCAAACAACCCAACAAACCTATGCATGGGTGAATCACTGTACTTAAGAGATGTTGCTGAATACATTTTAGGGAGAAGTTTTTTTTGCAGTGCACATAAATTTACAGCTGAAGTACAATGTGTGTGGAACAACCACGCACAAATTAAAACACCACTACTTTGAAATACTCTGACGGGTTAAGTTTTCAAAAATATATGATTTGATGGTCTAAATTGCATTAGCCGGCTTTAAATATTTTCCAGAAAGGACATAGGGCAGGATTATCGTATTTGGGGGAAAAAAAAGTTCTGATGCGCTGCTTGTTCTAACTGCAAACAAAACATAACATTGGGTATTTCTAAACTCAGGACAAATATAATCTATTTAGCAGTTTTTTTCATTAGCTTTTGTAGGCGAATATTTTTCAAATTTTCTCCATATTTTGTTTTATATAGTAAATTAGTTTACATGTTCAAAACAATGGTATCTAAAAAAAAAAAAAAAAAAAAAACCTTGTCCTGGAAAAAATATAGAACTTGTGTGGGTGCACTAAATGAGGAAAAAAAGAAAATTACAGCTAAACAAAATCACCACAGAAATGTTAAAACAGCCTCTGTCACGAAAAGTAAGAAAAAAAACAGCTCTCCTTAAGTCGTTAGTGGATAAAAACGTGTCGTTTGTGTGTAACAGAGTAATAGAAGGGACCAATAAAGAAAGAGGATGAGTGGGGGAAATTTGGTTCTTTAATGAGGCACAGGCAGTGTGTGTTTAGAGGATTAAAACAAAGTGGTGTACCTTGCCCAGTTACGGGACTTTTCTTCTTTGTGTTGTTGGCTAGTTCAATTAAACCAGAGTTGGGCTACAAATATTGATCAATATTTATACAGCTAATTTATCACCATAAACCAATGTAATAATGCTAATCAGAATATTTTTTTTTTATTGAGGAGTTATGCTTATGTATGTAATACTTTTTCTTTTGGTTGGTGGGCTTACTGCTAAGTATTAATTGGATTGATGTCTGCAAAGGCAGTTCCTCCTCTTAGTGTAGACCTCTTGTGTTACATAAGTTTGGTCTTCTGATGACTGGAACATTTAACTTTCCAACTTAAGTATCTTTATTCTACTCATTTTAATTTAAAAACACTTTAACTTTGGAATATTTCCTTTATTGGAGGAACTGTTGTTGTAAATGTCTAGGATATATGAAAGGCAGGAGGGAGACGTCTCACTTGCAATTAAAATAATTGAACTTTTTCTAGAACATCTTTCTAGTTTACATCTTGTGACATGATGTACAACTGAGTTTAACATTTGATGTATGTACATACTTGACAGTTAATTATGTTCTATATAAAAGGGCATATTTTTGACATGTATACATCCTCGTCTGTACCACGTAATGACTTTTCTGATTTTAATGAATGTGTCTGAAAATTAGTCCTATCGACCATGTAGGCACACCTTTGTGTTAGATATACGACAGTATGTGTAAAATGAAATCCAATTATGATTTTTTTCAGCATGGACATAACCTGTGTTTTGTTCCAGCTTAACTAAGCTGTATATGTTTGAGGAGAGTTTTTAATGCGGGCAGTGTGAAATTGTATTACAAAAAAAAAAAAAATGCTAGATTGTTCTTCCTGTATTGAATTTCTTCTTTGACAGACACTTCCCGTTTTGCATGTACCTTCCTCCTCTTCATTTCTTTTTATTCTTATGACCTAGTTTATGATGTTACATGAGCTCTATTACTCGCTTCCCAGTAGGGTGTAATGTATCATTAAATTTCTTATGTACTGTATCGCTTCCCTTAGATCTGCGCCAGAGGACGGCAGCTCAAAGAAATATAAGTGTGTCTACTCCAGTAAACCAGAGCCAGGGATCTCCACAAGTTGCAATGCTGTTGGCGGCAACTCCAGGTCTTCAAAGGGATACTTCAGCTCCTGGTGCCCCCCCTGAGCGAGCTATTCAGCCAGCAGTGCTGCCAAACCTTGTTGTGAGACGGCCGGGATCGCCTGCCCCTTCAGTATCTGGAATGGGTAAACAGAGCACTTACTGTTATTTACAGTTTATATAGTTTTCTCTAGTTACCCATAAACCTGGTAATATTCAGGCACTATGGAAATGGAATTTCATTTGGAAATAGGAGTGCAGTTATCTGATTAAGCAGGAGTTCCATATTCAATTAGCCATAACTCTTTACAGCTGGCACCTTGTGATACTGCAGCCTATTGCTGGAGCTCGTTTAACTGTTATGGCTTCTTTGTTTAAATGGCAATAAAACTTTGCAGTATTCTGTAGTCAACAATATATAACATACCTTTTTACAGCCCTAGGTTTAGGAAGGCTTCAGATTTATATAGATCCGTTATAAAGGCAAACACGTCTAGAATATATATTCTTACTTTAGGCAAATCTGCTATTTATAATGATTTTTTTCCTACTATTTGGACATTTTTGTTAGAAACATTTAGATACATGTTGTAAAAAAATTGACTTTTATAAACATAGCATCATATGTTTACTGGGGGGGCAAGTATGTAAGTATGTATATGAACATTCACAATAGTACAATTAATAATAAAGACTTATGTAGGAAAACACATTTTATATATTTTTTGTCACAATGCCTCCCATTTTAATGGATCTCATGATGGGATTTGTATATGCATCCTCAGATGGGATCTTCCTTACTAGAGTGAGAAGAAAATATATTAATTATTGTAAATCAGCAAAACCCTTTATTTTTGTTTTTTTATTATATGGAAAACATTCTAAAATATTCCCAGTTTCCATTTGAATGGTTTTAAAGTATTGGAGTTTGTTCTCTGTCATCATGTAAAGTTGTTAAAGTACAAAGGAAATCAGCATGGAGGAAAATCATAATTGTTATATCCCTCCATGATACTGATTTAGCCTCTATTGCACAGCAGCATCATGTTAGCACAACTCTTCTCCCGCAATGGACATCTGTCATGGTGACGTTCCATCCAGAGAGATCTGTCATGTAGCCAGTCTTTAAGATCTGAAGCCCGAGTTTCTTTAAAAAAAAACTCCAAAACTGATTGAAGTCGAAAAAGGCAAAAGACACGCTTCTATTAATGTAATTGTATGATAACCTATTTAATCTTCTTGGAAGATAGAAAACATCTCCAGAAATTCATTTAACTAGTTTCAGATTAAATAGTTGTGAGTTGCTGGTCCAAGGTGTCTTAACTGTTTGTGAAAACAAGTGTGACACATTGCTGAAAAATATTTCTGTGACTATATATTTGATTAGCATCCATGTTACATCTGTTTGCAGTGTTGGTGCCTTCCTGCTGTGCGGATCTGACTGAGAAAGAGTTAAAAGGAAGAGCAGAGTATAAGGGGTGATACGTTGGAGGTCATTGTATGATGGTGTCTTGCTGTGAGCAAAACAGCTGGGAGGCTTCTTTAATTTTGCAGCGAGCAGCAGATGCTGGCTTACAATAATCAGCTAGAACTCTGCAAGCTTTCTAAAGCAAAGAAGCTGGGACTTTCTGATTACTTAAAAATAAATAGAAAAATTCAGGTATTTAAAGTGAAATCTGCATTTGAGTTATGCTACTAGTGTTAATAAGCATTGCTCAAAAACAGCAAACACGATAAAAAAAAAAAGTAAATGACGTAAATAACCAAATGTCATTTTCCACTTTGTTTTTCACCCAATTCATGCAAGAAACTAGATTTCGCTCAGCTTTTAGAAGCACTATCCATATTTCACATCTTTTCGTTAGTCGGATCAAATCAATTTTATCATGTCTTGCTACTGTGTTCACATATGTTGGGAAATTAATAGCCAGCAGGTAGTTGAGAGAATGCCAAGTCTGCAAGAATGACCAGTCGTCTTACAATGATTGCTTGTGATGTTTATATTAATTACTGTTGTCCGTAACAGCATGATTAGAGGGATGCATGGCTGGAGAGATTCTTGAATATGAGCAATTAGCACAATTTAAGAAAAAGTATATGCCGGCTCCACATGTGTTCATGTTTACGCCACAAGAGCAAAATAAACTGGGTAAAATTCCAGAGAGCCTCAACCAGTCTGGGTTTTTTGTACAGTGTCTTGTTGCTGTCCACAATTTCAGATGCTTGATAATGTCTTATCAGCATGCCTTTAAATGTTATTCTGTTATAAAAGCTTTGCTAAAACCCAGTACTAAACAGAAGAAATCAGGGTAGCTTACCATACTGCAGCACTCCTTCTCCACGAAATGCTGTCATATCCTTGCTTCTTATATTAAGGATTTACCAGCACATTACGGACACTGCCAGTGCCTGTATTGTCTCTGATTGACTGCCCGCTGGGACAGAAACATACGGTACTGTAGCAAGTTAGCTTTATAAGGCAGGCTACTCTGTGGTTCTTTGTGAATTGCCTTTATGTAATGACCTTTTGGCCTGTGCAATCCTGCTTTATTATAGTAATCCATTAGAAAATGAAGAGGGTTACCCCAAGTACTCAATTATTAGGACGTAAAGCCCCATTGGCACTATTGACAATGGTCAAAGTGTAAAGTGGTACGATCCCCGAAATGTTTGTGGTCTTGTCACTTCTGGTCTTGGTTAGATTGTAGTGTCACTGTATGCTTGCTATTTATCCATGTGCACCGGGCTCAATTTTTTTTCTGTATCTTTTTTCTAGCTATTCATCCTCCAGGACCTCCTTTGGCGAGGCCAATTCTTCCACGAGAGAGGGGAGCTGTAGACAGAGTTATTGAATACTTAGTTGGTGATGGGCCTCAAAACAGGTAAGTTGTGAAAACTGTTATAACCCTACCCTACAAACTGAAGGCAGACAAACTGAGTTTTGATTTTGGTACCCTTTGGAAAGTAAAGATCAAATTTTTGACTGAACTCCCAGTCACAGCTTAATTAGTGAAGTCTTCTTTTTGTGTGTTTTATCGCACAATTCCATTTCTTCTATGTTTGACAGCTGATCATCTTTCCCCATGTTTGACACTCTTCTTTACAGCTATAGACTGTCTATTTGATCTGCTATACCAAAACAAGTTGTATGGGCTTTTATATGGGGCAGCTGTCATATAAAAAAAAGTTATTGGGTATATAGGGTATCTCTGGTATATACTAGCCATTAAGGGCAGACGTTGCGTCCCTATGAACCTTTTGGTAGGTGTGAAACATAATTTCCAAATAATCCATGTCAAGCATAAGGTTTCAATTATCAACGTCTATCAATTATCAGTAAAGTGTACCAGAATTACATTGGAAAATCCCATACAAGTGATATTTTCTGATATGTTTAAACATTCTGAATTTAATTTTGGAAAAGTACCTGCTTTATACTTGCCAGCGCTCAGTATGTTGACCAATTCCATGTTAGCTCCATTTTTTAAAGCTGGTGTAGATCTTAATTTTTAAAATACATTTTTGGTTAATAAGCAAGGTCTCTAAGAACAATGCTCATGTGTATGAAAATGAGGTAATTTATTAATGATGTTTTCTTTGAATGATTTGATTTTTCTGACTAGGACAATGGATGAAGTCCAGTTTGTTTACTGCTGTGATTTTGAAATATCTTTTAAAGAATCTTTTGATATGTTAATGTCTTTCTTTATTTAATTTCACTGATTAAAATGACATTCTCTGCCCTCAAAAAGAAGTTAATGTGTACCTGTAATTGAACCTCTGCAGGGAACACCCCTAATGGATTTTCTTCGCTGTTTTATAAATGTGGCTTGCATTTTTTTATTTATTTTTTGCTCCAAATACTTAATTCTACTTCTGATCATTTGTGCAGATATGCCTTAATCTGCCAGCAGTGTTTTTCTCACAATGGAATGGCTCTTAAGGAAGAATTTGAATATATTGGTGAGTAGCATTCTTGTGTTAAAACACGTTTATAATAAATATATATATATATTACACTACAGTTCAAGAGTATGTGGTCCTCCAGCTGTGCTAATGTAATTACAAAAGGGTTTTCTAATGACCAATTAGCTTTTTAAATTTAAGCTTGGATTAGCCAACACAGGAGCGATGGTTGCTGATAAAGGGCATCTGTTGGCCGCTGAAAATATTCCATTAAAAATCCAACATTAACAATGTCTACACTGTATTTCTGATCCATTTCATTTTTTTCATGGACAAAATTTGCTTTTGACCCTGAACATTTTGGTTTTAGTCTTAGCTCAGACACATATAGATCTGATCTCAATAAATTCTTCTGACTGGACTAAAACAGAACTATCTTAAACAGTATCAATTTCTACACTAATTTGTACTCCTAATTATAATAGTAACAAGCAGTAGTTATATTGATCTTCACTTTAGTTAATATTCTCTTCACGTATAATATATATCTCTGTATATTTGTTTATTCATTGTATTTGTGATTTTATGTTTGATCTTCTGTGCTTCCTTTTCTCCCTCCAAACTTATTTACGGTAACATTGCTTAGTCTGATTTTCCCTTACCCTGTGTGTTAATTGTAAAGAGGAACTACATGAAAGAAAAAAGGGACAGTTTACTGTCACATGCAGCCTGACTAACAAATACTGTATGTTAAAGTTTAATATGCACTCTTTAACTGTAAAAGGAATAAAAACACTGGTAGAAGCCGCACTTCCTCAACTGCCCTGCACCATAACTTTTGTATCCCATTTTCACACCACATTTGGCTGCTTGAAATCCTCATCCACAAGAAAATATGCATATTAGGATCAATGGGAGATATTTCTGCACATGTGGACAGGGATTTCATTAGACACGTGGAACTTGTTTGGCCACGCACATCTCCTGCAAGCCTTGATGCTGGGGAAGGGGATCGGGAAGCAGGCAAATATATAGGCAGTGGATCATGCGGGATCACTGCATATAGAGATATACGGGGAGGAATTGGTAATTTAAAGGGGGCACTCAGCCATAGAACACATGGTTTAAATGTCCCTTTCAAGACTTAAATACAGAATAAAAGTGCACCTTTTAACAAATGAGACATGCTTTAACATTTATTGTCTGGTGCCTTTTTACCAGTAAGTTTCTAATGTGTAGCCAAATTGAATCTTTGTATATGCTGCTTCTCTATAACAAATGTGCCATTTTGAAATTAATTTTCTTTTACCCTTGGTAAATATGAGCAAGGAAAGCAGTGGGAAATTCTTTGTTGTTCAATACTCTGCTCTCATGGATATCAAACATTACACAGGTTTATCCAAATAAGTTAAACAAAAAATAAAAAGAAGTTACATTTCTGTGTGGCACAATTATTGGCACTCCTTTTATTCAATACTTTGTGCTACCACCCTTTGCCAAAATAACATCTGATGAGGTTCGAAAGAACATTGAAAGGGATCTGAGACCATTCCTTCTTACATAATCTTCCCAGATCCTTCAAATTTCAAGTTCTACGTTGGTGGACTCTCCTTCAGTTCACCCCACAGGTTTGATAGGATTCAAGTCAGGGGGCTGGGATGGCCATGGTAGGACCATTTTTTTGTTTTAATGTATGTTTTGGGTTTTAGTCCTGCTGGAAGATCCAACCACTGCTCGTTTTCTGGCAGATGCAGTCAGGTGTTCATCTAATATCTGTTGATATTTCATTGAGTCCATAATGTCTAGGTCCTTGGACCTAGATTGTTATGTCTGTGATCCTTGGAGATTTTTTGGCCACTCGAACCATCCATTTCACAGAGACAATATAGACACACGTCCTCTTCCAAGTTGATTTATAACATTTCCAGTTTACTGGGACTAATTAATTGTTGCCCTGATGATGGAAATTGAAATTTTTTTTAATAGCTATTTCCCATTTTGTGAAGCTCAATACATCACAGCTATACTGCCTATTCTTACCCATTGTGATAATTGACTAAGGGAATTTGGCCTATGTGTTATTATTTACAACCCTGTGAAACTGGAAATGTAAAGCAACATAAACGATATAGAAACTAAGGGCAATGGGTGAGTAATTCCGTGTGTATAGTTTAATAAACTAGTTCTTTGTTTCATGCAGCTTTTAGGTGTGCTTACTGCTATTTCCTGAATCCTGCCAGAAAAACAAGACCACAGGCACCAAGACTTCAAGAATTTAACTTTGAGAGGCCACGAACTGACTCTCAAGGCTCAATTAGTGCTGGACAAGTGACTACAGACGAACAGTTGGAAAACCAAACCTCTGCAGGTAAAAAGATGGTCTGGCACTTTTAGCAGTGCATACTTCCAAGGCCTTCTCATGAGAGCACAAGTCTCTTTGTTTGGATACTATACAAAATATGCCTACAATTTGCCTACTAGTATTATTTTAAATATATACAGGAATATTTCACAAACATTGTAATGCAGGCTTCTATCTCTTAACCAGTATATTTGTTGTAATCACTTTTAAAAGCAACTACTCAATTGTAAACAGCCTTTGCCACTAGAGGATCATGTTGTGTCCTGCAAACAAGTTATCACGCCTGCTTGTGCAGACAGTAAAGACAAATCTGCATGATGTTTTATATGGGTCCTCCTTCAGGTAGGTCTGAAAGCCAATAAAAAAACTTTTATTTTTTGCATGCTTCTTTCATTGGTTGTATTTGACTGAAGGGGCAATTGGCAGGGGCAAGTTTTTATTGGTTTCCTGCTAGGAGCTGCTTTTCATGTGCTGCTGGGGATACACAAAGAAACTACATTTTCATGTAAGAACTTATGTTTCTTTGGCCTTGCCTTTGATGGATGTAAAAGCTAGACAATCGAAATAAGCAGTACTATTGATATTATTGAATGGTGTATCTTGTGTATTTTTAGAAACACCAGAAGAGTCTGAGGCCGAATCACAGGCTACCACAGTTACAGAGGATATGGCGGATGACTTGTGCACTGAGCAGGAAGATGACAAAATACCAGAGGAAACACCAGCAGACAAATCAGCGGAACAAGAGATTAAGATGCCAACTGCCAGTGTGGTGGATGAAAGTGAAGAGTCCCTTATGGAAACAGAATGAATGTAATAATGTGCCTCCCATTTTGTTTATGGCAGCTTTCTTCCTACTTTACATCGGTAGTGGAATAACACTATTTTATAATTCGTTAGCTTGACCTATCTCACAACAAGAATATTGTGCCATATCTATTATTGGATGTCCTCAGCTATACATAGCACCAGGGTAGAAATGGCCTGTCAATCTGTTTTTGTTGGTCAGCTTGCTAGCATAGGACGGAAGAAAAGTTAAAACCATGTTTTTTAATTTACAATTGAGTATTTTATGAAAATAAGCTTACTGGTTTATTTATTTTACAATTAGTGGTAAGGAATATAGGAGGTTTGTGTAGTTTGACATATATATATATAAATTTTTTTTGTACCAGGAATATTTCTTGCTCACTGCATATCTGTGAATGTCTGTTGAATTGGGACACTGTCAGTACCTACAGCGTGGGAGAGAGTCACAGCAAGCAATAGAAAGCACTTTTATATTACAAAATAGACACAATATGTATAACAGATGGTGTGCACTTACACATTAGGTAAATGTCCAGAGGTCTCTCTGTAACTAACTTACAGATTGACTACACGTAAATTTGTAATCTGTTTAGTATTGTCAATGTTTACATTAAAAAAAACACAGGAAGACCTTGTAATGTACTTGAATGCAGAATGCTATTTATAATTGAACAACGACGGTACAGGAGTTGGTTGGCGTGCCTTTTGTGTGTTTATATTTTGTTAAGTAAAAATAAAGTCTGATTTATTTAGCATGACTTATTTCAGATCAATATAATACGAAACCGCTTCTTCACAATACATATAATTAGTGCTGATTGTAGACGTGTTTCCTTTGTACACACATACAGTAGCACCATCTCTACACCTCGAATGTTGGCAAATGTTGTGATATGCATAAGTTCATTATGTTTAAAATATTCTAATTTGGCCCAATAAAGATTCTGGTATCTTTTTTATGGTACGTTTACAAATGCGTGACTATCTAAATCGACTACAGCAATCCTATTCATCCAAAAAGATGATCAAGCTGCCTGTAATACCACATTATGATGTGGCTTTCCCATCCCTGTCCAGAAGATGTGACACTATTTCCAACCTATCTGCAAAGCTGTCACTTGAATTAAGGTCTGCTTATTTACTCACCAGTACTGAGTGAAGATGTTCAGGAGAATGGAAACTTCCAGGATGCAAGAGGTATTGGATATTCCAGAGGTACTGGAGGTCCCCTCTAAAAA
Source organism: Spea bombifrons (assembly GCF_027358695.1). NCBI lineage: Eukaryota > Metazoa > Chordata > Amphibia > Anura > Pelobatidae > Spea > Spea bombifrons. Next base: position 12,591,666 of record NC_071093.1, on the reverse strand, counting down.
GAGCTAAATAGGTGTTTCATACTGCAAAGTCCCTTTGATTATATATATATATATATGTGTATATGTATATGTATTTTTAAATCTTGATGCAGAGTCCGTATTGATAAAGGTATAAGGGCAGTGTGTCCAATGCAGCCCCTCCACTGAAGAATGCATATTAATGACCTTTGCAGTCTTTACAAAGGGTCGTACATGCAAGGTAAGTATTTGCAGATAACACAAAGGTCTGCAGTTCTGTATATATTCCAGGTAGAAGACACCATATGACAAATAATTTAAGTCAATTAGAAAGATGCAAGTGTGGCAGCAACAGTTTAGCGTTGATAAATACAAACTAATGCATTTGGGATGTAAAAATCCCAAGGCAAAATACTGTATAGCATTCTGTCAGTACCAAGAGTGAATTGGGTGAAGAGAGAGATTTGGGGCTAATTATTACTAAGGACTTAAAGGAAAGCAGGCAATGCAATAAAGGACGCTTTGGGATCAAAGTTTGTCAAAAGCAAGTTCTATTTCCAGTTCCGTTCCTAGAGCTTCAGACAGGAACTTATTCTTGTCTGTTTGTGGTCTCAAAAGCATCTGGGAAAATGAGCCTGATGATGAGCCTGTCAACAAATGTATTTATAAGACAAGCTTCAAGATGGGAACGCTCAGATCTATCCTGGATTTGCATTTTCTTGGAGCCTTCATAATCTTATAGACATGTACCTCTTCTTTACCAGATTTCTCAGAGTGGCATTTCCAACCTCTCTGGAGGTTCCAGTTTCTGGCTCTGGCTATCATCAGCCCCAATGTTACTCATAAAAGTTCTGGTTGTAGTGATGGTTCATCTGAGGCATGAGGGAGTTACTCTCATTCCATACCTAGACAATTTGCCACTCGTACCCTATCATCCTGTTCTGCACGCTATCCGGTCAACATGGTTTTAAGAACTCTTTAGGAGCTGGGCTACATTATAGAAAAATCCATACTGATACCAGCGGCTTAAGTTCCTGTGATTGGTACTGTAGTAAGGAAAGAGAAGGTCTTCCTTTCATTTACTTAAGTTCTTCAGCTACTCGGGCAGAAGCTGCAGCTATGGTTTGGCATGTTAACCCTGGGCATTATGGAAGCCTCCAGGTTTGTGGTACATTGGGATCTGGCACACATATGCACCCTCTCCAGACTCTCCTGCTAAGAAGATAGAAGCTTCTCTGGATATCAGAGTATTGATTCTCAGTTATGTAAAGGTGTCCCTTTTTTGGTGGCTAAGAGACTTTAACCGGTCTTATAGGGACTGGCAGCAGACATTGTTCGTCCCAACAAATGTCACATTTGGGAAATTACTCCAACTATTGTGGCCAAGGAGTATTGAATGTTGTTTCTTAAATTATCGTGAGCTGCTTACTGTCTGGAAAACATTAAAGCATTGGCAGTGTTTTCTCAGGAGATGCTCAGTAAAGGTCCATTCAGACAGCACTTCTATGGATGTATACTTGTACAGAAAAAGTGAACAGAAGAAGCTGAGACTTGTGTCTCCTTGCAGCTAATAGCTTTTAGTGGGCGGAAGAATTCCTGAATAGGTTGTCAGCAATTCATATTCCAGGGATCCTAAATACCATTGCAGAGAATGAAGTCTGCAGCCAGAAATATTCTCTTTCTTGTGCCAAAAAACGGGGTTATCCAGAGATCAATCTCTTTGTGACTGCTACCAACAAAAAAAATACCCCGATATTTCACTTTGTATCCAAGAAGATCTGGTTACTCTGTTCCACGAACATTGACCTGGCCTACATTTTTCTACCTTTTCCTATAATTCTCCAGAGCAAATCTTTATGGCATGCAACATGGTATGGTCTTTATATGTTTTGTAAACATTAGCATGTATACCTTTCTTATATCTCACTGTCAACATTAATTCTCACCCGAGAATTAGCTTTCCTTGCTGATCCTATAGCAGCAACCAACTTGTCCTCTCAATTAAAGTATCTCTGCTCCAAGGTTTAAACCAGCACTGCCTTCTAAGCACTGGAAAGAGATTTATATATTTATATAGCATAGCTTATTTCACTGTGTGTGTTGCTATAGAATTAGAAAGGACAGATAATTATCAGGAAAAAAATATGTTTTACATAAAGAGTTTATTTTCTTTTTTCTCCAATAAATGGTACCAGTCTGCTCACTCACATGAAATTTAATGGTTTTGGAGTCAGAATTAGTGCAAATTGCGTTGCAATTCCACTGTCTCCCCAACCAGGTAGTGATCATATGCTTCCCAGCTTCTTTTTTTTAGGACAGGGACTAATTTGTCATGTCTAGTTGTGAGAATTACGATTGGGGATCACCTGGAATGTGACAGTTCCACTTTAAGCGTTATTCATTTTTATCTAAGCTAGTTGTACACTTATTTGTATGTTCCAATAATTTGGACCATGTTTTGAAATGTAGGACACCTAAGACATTTTGAAAAACTGAAAGTGCGTCTCTAGAGTGTTTTATAGACCAAGATCAAAGATATATCAGCTATTGCTCTGTAGATACAACAGCTTACAAACAATGTCATCACAAAGGAATGAGTGATTTATCCATTGTATTAGGTAATAGCCAATAACCAAGCATCAGCTAAAGTCTCTGGGAGCGCAAAATGAGTTTGGCTTTCTCAGTCAACTTTGTTTCTGTCCATAATATTCTAATAAATAACTAAATACAACATGACACAACAGGCAAGATCGCCATTAAAGATGAAATTGGCCAAAACCTATTTTGAAAGCATTATTTCTGTTTAAATAAAAGTTTATACCAAGTAAATCTCAGTTTGTACCGAATAGTAGTGCCTAGATGCAGTTCTTTAATGATGTGAAAAGTTCTGCCTTTCCTTTGCAAACTTACAGATATTTGCCGTAATCACAAACCATCAAAATAATGTTTTTTTGCATCAGTTAGGACGTGTTGAGTGGTAACCTACTATTATGTTCTCAGAAAAGGTGTGTGGCAGCCTGTAGCATATACATACTATATGTCCCTTGCCAGCCAAACCACCTCTTGGACTACATGTCTGCACAGCGCAAAAAATACAGCACTTTTATGTAGCATAGATCAGCCTTTTTTCCCTCAATGTATGAGAGTAGTGGGACACCAAAAGGATTCCATGGATATTGGCATTCAGGACCCAAACTGAAATTGTCACTGCAGATCTGAGTCTGTTTATAGACATTAAGTTGGGGTCCATGCTACTAAATCTCTTGCTTCATGCAAGAGTTGCCAGCTCCAAAAGTGTGATCTTCTGCACATCTCTTACGCTTACATGGAAATAATTATTATAGAAAAAGTCTCACTTGTTTCTAGGCATTTGGCACAGTCTTTGACTTAATGCTTACATTAAGGAGTCCATCGTTAGGAACTGAGAGAGGTTTTACAGAGAAAAATCGTATCACTTCACTGCTTTTAACACCATTGAGTTAGAAATGCAATGATGCTGGGTGGGGTGTAAGCTTGTCGGCACTAATCTTCGTATATGTTAGCCAAACAATATAAGAATCACAAGGCTTATCAATTAGAGAGATATATACACTGTGCTTCACTATACAGTATCTCACAAAAGTGAGTACACACCTCAAACAACCCTATTGAGCATCTGTGGGGTATCCTCAAACAGAAGGTGGGGAGCGCAAGGTCTCTAACATCCACCAGCTCCATGATGTGGTTATGGAGTGGAAGAGGACTCCAGTAGCAACCTGTGAAGCTCTGGTGAACTCCATGCCCAAGAGGGTTAAGGCAGTGCTGGAAAATAACAGTGGCCACACAAAATATTGACACTTCGGTCCCAATTTGGACATTTCCACTTAGGGCTGTACTCACTTTTGTTGCCAAGATTAAGACATTAATGGCTGTGTGTTGAGTTAGTTTAAGGGGACAGCAAATTTACACTGTTATACAGGCTGTAGCATTTACTTTACATTGTAGCATCAGTTCTTCAGATATAATGAAATATTTACAAAAATGTGAGGGGTGTACTCACTTTTGTGAGATACTGTATATACATCACCAGCTAAGGTGCAAAATACATCAGGGAACATGTATTTTATACCCTAGCTAGTGCAAGATTTTCAAGGGTGTAAAAATGGGAATCTGTCACAGTCATGAGCGTACATTCCTTGTTAATCTTTTCCAAGACCCCAGAATTGCTGAAATGTCCCAGCAATACATTCACTTACGCTTGTCTCTGATTCTCTGATAAAGACATAATCATGTTGTCACTGAAAGATCCTTGGCAGGTGAGCATTGGCATAAACGCTTTGACCATAAGTGGAACTGTTCAGAGAAAATACATCCAAGTAATAGGCTTTAAGAAAGAATAAAGATGACTCTTAGCCTTAACCTGGTTATTGAGCACGGTTATTGATATATGTGAGTCTACAATGTGATAATTGTCTAGGAGCCTCAGGTGGAGAAAGTCCGCCTGTTCTAAATTCTAAAAGAATGAGTCACAGAAAATAAAATCACACGGTAAAATGGGCTTTCAAAACATTTTTAGGTGACTTATTGAAGGGTCCTGTTAATAGTTTAATACGGTATTTGATTCAGATAAATGCAATATTCAGAAAAATGTAACTATGTTGTCAAGGAAGAAGTTGAGTTATAAAGTAGGTGGTTATTTATTTCTAACACAACTGCAAGTCAAAACATAGAAACAGAATTTGATGACAGATAAGAACAATTTGTCCCATCTAGTCTGCACCATTTTTCTTGATGCCAACAGGAAACCAGGTGACAATGACCAGTGGCGTTGTAAGGCTTAGTTTCACCTGGTGTGGTAACTCATATCGTCACCCCCCTGAATTCTTCCCGTAGCAGACCATCTCGAATCCTTAGTAATGTTTTTCGTACTAATGGTTACTCGTAAAATCATAATTCCCATATATCACTGAATGTAATGGCAACAGTAGGGACATAAACAACTAGCAAAATTAAAATTAGACCTTTAAATTACAATAAATATGCACAGCCTAAACCTATTTACACATTATTATTATCTTTTATTTATATAGCGCCAACAATTTAAGCAGCGCTTAATACAATACATATATTCAAGGGGAATGACAAGACGAGAATTGACAGAGTCAGACAAACCGATACATTAGGTGGAGAGTTATACACATGCATTGTTTAATGTGGTTGTGTTGATTTGCACCTACAGGAGTTGTCAAAGAGCATTTCACTTTAGTCTAAAAAAAGTCAAGCTTCTGTCCTTTTTGGTCTAGTGTTTTTAATCCTATTAAGAGTTTCTCTCGGTTAGAGTACTGCTACACCTTAAAATAGTGTTGTTAGAAATGCTTCCGAAAGGAAGATAGAGAAGCTCTAGAAAACTAGTGATGCATATTTTTATAGCAACAAAAATGTTAATCGCCAGATCAGCTCCTGATCTTGTTCCTGCTCTTCTATCTTTTTTCTCCGCCTTCATTCGCTTTTCATAGTGTCTTCTTTTTTGGTGCGTGTGTCCCTGACATACTTTTGCAAAAGGGCAGAACTTCCTGGAATATCCTCTCCCCTGATTGGAAAAACAGGCATGATGATGCTCCCAAATTCTCCGTCCTTTTGCAGAAGTGCTCTAGGAGACCTCATTGACGGAAACATGAACAAGAAAGGAGACATGAGGAGAAGCGTACGAAGACGGAATACTGAAAATCAAGAAGAAACATGAAAGCGAACATGAAAGCGGTAGGCAGAGAAGTTAGGGAGACTTTGACATTTTGTTATCAGTCTATTCACTTAAAGTCACAGGTACCAAGAACCTATCTACGACTTTAAATGACTTACTGTAAATTACTTACACAAAATCGTAAGTGGCACCCAGATTGCACAAAGACACATAGACATAGTCAGATTATACACATAAACTATACTCCTACAAATGCCTGCCCATAAACACACACACGCCTGCTCATACACACGTGCAGGGCCGGCCCTATAATGGGGCAGACTGGGGCAATTGCCCCAGGCGGCACTTTAGAAGGGGCGCCCCAAGCGCTTTTTTTTTTTTTTTTGAAGCGGAGGAGAGAGAGAGGGGCACCGAGTGGTTTTCGCTTACCCGCTCGGCGCCCCTCTCTCTCTCTCCTCTGCGGTGAGTCTCCCTGTTCGGTCCTGGTGCCGGCTTGTAATGCAGAGCGCCGGAAGTGACGTCAATTTCCGGCGCTCAGCATTACAAGCCGGCACCGTGGCAGAGCAGGGAGACTCGCCGCAGGACTGTTTAAAAGTAAGTACCGGGGGGGGGGTCGTAGATTATGGCGTCGGCGAAGTTTAAAATGCCCCCCCCGACGTTGGCGGGGGGGGCGGCGCTTTAAACTTCGCCCCAGGCGGCGTTAAGTCTTCGGCCGGCCCTGCACACGTGCATTCTGGCTTATGCTTGCTTGCCCTTAGACATTACTCCCTTAATCTCTCCCCTCATCACCTCTTCTCTCTCTCTCTCTCTCTCTCTCTCTCTCATTTCTATTTTATCTCTCTCCTTTTCTTATTACCTCTTTTTTTCTTTATCACATCTCTCCCATTTCTCTTTCTCTCTCCTTATTTTTCTTTAACCCTCCTCTTATTTCACTTTATCTCTCCATTTTTTAACCTCTCCCCTAACTCTATCTGCTCTGCCCTCTTTCTCCCTATTTCTCTATTTTCTCATTATCTCTCTCCCCTTATCCCCATCTATCTCATCTCTCCCTTTTCTTGTTATCTCTCTTCTGCCCTCCATTAATATTGGCACCCTTGGTAAATATGAGCAATGAAGGCTGTGGAAAATTGCCTTAACCATTTGATTAAAAACATATACAAAAATATTCTGTTCTCATGGATATCAAACAATTGCAAACACAACACATGTTTATAAAAACAAACAAACCACAAAATATGTAAATGTATGTTTGGCACAATTATTAGTCAATACTTTGAACAACCTCCCTTTGCCAAGATAATAGCTCTGAGTCTTCTCCTATAATGTTGGAGAACACATGGCAAGGGATCTGAGATCATTCCTCCATACAGGATCTCTTCAGATCCTTCAAATTCAAAGAATGACGCAGGGAGACATTCCTCTTCAGTTAACTCAACAGATTTTTTCAATGCAGCTCACTCAATGCGGTACAAGTCAGGCGACTGGGATGCCCATGATTTTATGGTCAGTAAACCATTTTTGTGTTGATTTTGATGTATGTTTTGGATCATTGTCCTGCTGGAAGATCCAGTCACGGCCCACTTTAAGCTTTCTGGCAGAGACAGTCAAAAAAATAAACTTGAGTTTGTTTTTGGATGATAGTAGATGCTTTTTTCTTGAAACAATTTCAAACAACTTGTGGTGATGTAGGTGATGTCAGATTGTAGTTTTGGAGACTTTCTGACCTCAACACACAACTAACCTGTGCAAAACTCTAGCTGTGATCCCTGGAGAATTCTTGGCCACTCGAACCATCCTCTTCAGTGCATTGAGAGAATATACACACAACTTCTTAATTATTAGCTTTATGGTGGAAATTGGCATTTTCAATGCTTTTGCTATTTTCTTATAGCCACTTCCCATTTTCTAGAGCTCAACAACCTTGTGCCGCCCATTACAGCTATACCTTGGTCTTACCGATTGTGATGAGCAGCTAAGTGAATTTGGCTTATGGGTTCTATAACATATTATACCCTTGTGAAACTGGAAGTCATGGTTGAACAATTTCCTGTTCCTAGTCACCCAGGTGTCCTAAAAATGTAAAATAGCAATGGGAATATATTTCAAATATGTTTTACTCATATAAATTCATAGGGGTGCCAAAAATTGTGCCAAACATATATTACATTTTTTTTGGATAAACTTTTGTTGTGTTTGCAATTGTTTGATATTCATAAGAGCAGACTATTTTGGTGTATTTTTTTAAGAAAAGATCAAAAGGTTAAAGAAAACTTTTTACAGCCTTCTTTGCTCGTATTTAGCAGGGGTGCCAATAGTAGTAGAGGACACTCTACCTCGCCTCATCTTTATCTCTATCTCTCTTCTTTCTCTATCTCTTCCTTTTTGTCCCTATCTCTCCCCCTTCTATGTATCTCTCTCCTTATTCATGATCCTTCCCCTTTCTGGCTGGCGTGTCACTTTAATTCTTGTCTTTCCAATTACTGAACAAACTCTTTAAATAAGATGCCATGATAAATGGTTAGATAGAATTGATGTATTATCCATTTAACATACACTTGTCCATGTGCACAGGCTGTTTGGTGACATCAAATTGTCTAAGCACATATAGGATTTCATGATTACAATGCTCACACTTGTGATCATTCAAGCACACCCTTTTGGTAATGAATTATATCAATAGTTCCTTGCCCTGACATCTAACCTTGTCATTCTGGCTATCTGACCCATTGCTAACTAAACATCTGCTTCATTCATTTTCAGAAATCCTTTTCTTGGAAAAAAAAAGAAAAATTTCCACTTGAACCGTGCATTGTTTAAAGACTTAGCAAAATTAGCTATTGCTATTTTACACATCTGGACAGAGTTATAAATGCTTCAATAAGACTTTGCATCCATATTTGTTATAGACAGATGATACAGGAGTTTCATGTCAGTGGAGTAGTTCACAGTGCTGGTAGGGAGATCAATTATATTTCCTTATCACATCCTAATCAAGGTACTAATCTACTTGGGACATTGAACCTCTGCTTTTTTATCTAAACAATCTAGACTGTGGTACAATTGACCTCAGGTTATTGACCATTAAAGTAACTTCCATAATGTCCTTGGCCAGGGGACCTGGACTAGCTCAGATCCATAAACGACTCCTAGTTATCTCACACCCCACCAGGATACTATTTGGATTTGAAAGGCAAGACAAAGACGTCTTTTATTGACTCTACCCCGGAGAAGCTTGAGTTGGTAGAAGGCCCATTAATGCCAAATGTGTGCTAAGCTCAGATAAAACAATGGACTAATGGAGGCACCTTGCAAAGTTTTCCTGTAACACCACAAGTCCTCTGCTAGCCACCATCTTAAGCAACTGCTTTGGCAGATCTACAAGCAAGCTTATTCTTTTTAATATGTATTATGCATGGTTGCTGAAAGGGACATACCAAGACATTTTGGACAATGCTATGCTTCCAACTTTGTGGCAAGAGTTTGGGGAAGGCACTTTTCTATTCAAGCATGACTGTGCCCCAGTGCACAAAGCAATGCCCATAAAGACATGGTTGGATGAGTTTGGTGAATGGCCGGCACAGAACCCTGACCTCAACCCCATCAAACACCTTTGGGATGAACTGGAACAGAGATTGTGAGCCAGGCATCCAGCATCAGTATCCAACCTCATAAATGCTCTACTAGATGAATGGGCAACAAATTCCACAGAAACACTCCGAAATCTTGTGGAAAGCCTTCCTTATAGCTGCAAAGGGGAGACCAACTACATGTCAATGTCTATGTATTTAGAATGTGATGTCATAAAAGTCCCTGTTGGTGTAATGGTCAAGTGTCCCAATACTTTTGTCCATATAGAGAATGGTATGAAGCACTGAATAATTTGTTGGTGCTATATAAATAAAAAATAATAATAGTAATAAAACTGATATATATTTTTTCTGACATACATATGAATGTATGTTTATATTTATTACAGAAGGCAATAAAACAAATGGACTGGAGTTGAAGGTAACTGTCAAAATGTACGAATGGTTAATAATATGCTGGATTTTGACATCAAAGACCTGTTACAATACACTTAGATTGAAACAGCTCAACTGTAACATAAATAGGGAAGAATCCTTAGAGAAAGAATAGTTTGGGTATTTTGTTTGTCTATGTCCATTTGCACTAAAGAGACTGAAAACCTAGTAACTGACTCATTCAATTTTGGAAACAACAAATAGAGTATTGCAGGCTGTAGCCTCAAGACCTTTAATCACCCTTAAAGCAGAAATTGATTAATTTAGCACCCCTGTGTAACTAACGTTTTGTGTACTGCACTTACCTTCCCAAAGGAAAACCCATAAATCTTTTCAAATATTATTGTTAACTATAAAAGCACGGCATGTTCACTGTGGTTTATATGCTTAAATCGTACATTCCAAAAGTATACTCAGATGTAGTCATGTGAAAATATCAAATAACATTTTTGTTGATCTAAAGAAGCAAGCCAGAATGTCCTATACTATCTGTCTCAAATAGTTTTCCTATTCCTTTGGCTACAGGCACAAGAACCTCAGTGTTAAATTTGTTTTGTATGCTGTGATACAATGGTCTCATGCAATGAGTGCAGTGCCATGACACGATGTCAAGAGTCTTGGTGTTCTGATAAAGGGAAACAAAGTATGAACAATTCCTTCTAAAACCCTAAACTATTTGTATTTGTGTCCTAGAGCCCCAATTATAATGCACAGATACCTTCACATTTCCACTGCACTTTTTCCCTTGATGGATGGGAACATTGATTTTGCTGCTTTTGGTTGATTAAATATCCACAAGAAAATCTACATTAAACATTGGGACAAGAGCCCATTCACGAACGGATGCAGTCTAGAAGGCTGTTAACACGAGAAATGTAGTGACTGTACCAAAAAATAAAGTCAATCCCCTATCATATAGCGGTCCAAATAGGTTATACACAATAATAGGGGACATACTGTTGTGTAGGTGTCAGATAAGTGAATGTCAAACAAAATTTGTCTCAAGATGACCAAGGCTCAATCAGGTATTTTCAGCTCCAGATGTTGTTGAGGTGAGGCTAGCTAGGTGCTGAAAGAAGAAGAGTCCTTCCCTAGGTGGGTCATCAGGGCGAGTGATAGGCCTAAAACACCTCTTCCTCTGTGGTCACTGCTATCATGGTGGATTAGTTAAAGGTGAAATCGCATTGTCCTTGAGGCCAGTGGCGCTCCAATCCTGGAGGTCTGGTGTAGGAATGTGGAGAGCCGCACCAAAAAAGCAGTACATCAGCCAAAGTCTTGACCACAAGGTTCTTGGAGTCTTTTCTAACTGTAATGGTGAGGGGTTATCCCACAGGATAGGGAATATTGGCTCCCGATCTTGTAGAGTTGCCCACACTATGTCAGGTAGTATTTGAATAGAGCCCCCCCCCCGGAAAATGATAGGTTGCTGTTTTTGTGCCTGCTGTAGGATGTCTTCCTTGAGCTGATATGAGTGAATACAGCACATTATCATATTATATCATGAGGCATAGGATTGCCATGGTCCTTGAGTCTCAGATTGTGATGTGCATAGTCAAGTATGATGGCAGTTCTGGAATCTCTATTCAGAACTGAGTTAAGTACATCGGAGGGGACTAGTGGGACATCCTAAAGGTCTTGAGTCTCTGGTAGGCCACAAATGTGTAGGTTGGTGAGCCGGCCTCAATAACTATATTGCGCTAGTTGCTCCATGAGAGAGCATTGCTTTTGGAATTTTCATCTAAGTTCCAGTCCTCTCTCCTGGGCAAAATAACTTTTGGGATGAGTACTTAGTTTACGTCTATCTTAATCAGTGATTGGCCAGGTCTCTTTGATGTTTAATTTTTATAATATTCTAATATATTTCCCTTTAACACTGCATCTGCCTCCTCCAGATGCCTAGCTGAGCAATTTAATGCAGTTTCCATATTTATCGCCTATGATCATCAGTGTTTTATACCTAGCCATTTTCTATATCTGCACTCTTCTGTTGGTGGACAATTTTAAATCCTGACCCCAGTGTTTCCATTCTGGACTGTTCTTTCATAACCTACTAAGCCAAAATGAAAATAAGTGTCTATATGATCCTTCAATAGAATTTCTTGAACACTTAAGTAATTTGCACCAACAAGATACTTTTAAAGAGAATTTGAAGTTTGTAACTTTTGTAACCTGAAATAGTATTGAGTTCAAGCATTTAAATCTTTGGAACAACATTTTCATTTAATTTTTGACATAGTAGTTGTTGTTTGACCTAAATGTTTACTGATCTTTTATTTATGTTCTAAAAATATAGGAAATAAAAAACATAAGTGTTCTTGATATTGTATTTTGTCATCTCTATCTAGGAAGATTGAAATCCTGAGATACAATTTTCTGTAGAAATGAAATAGAATGCCCTTTGGAACCCTAGGGAGTACAAACTGTATGTTTGGTCCAGATACAAAACTGTAAAGCAGGATAAATAGAACAGACAGTCGTGGTAAACATGTCAGAATTCTATTTACACAGGTTGGAATGATCCTTCAAGAACTTTTAGACCTATTTTCTTTACAGGTAAATTGAATAGAGCAAAACATGTACAATAGTACTATGAATTAAATGTCATTGTATTCACCAAGGGGAATAACTAAACAACTGTGTTTATTTTCCAAAAATGTTTAAACTTGTCATGTTTAGTAAGGATTTATTGAGAACCTGGTATACTACACATTCAGGCACATTGTACACCAAACGTCTGGGTAATGTTTTTGTACATATCTGCATACCATAATGGATCCATTCATTAGTTGCTTTGGGATAGTCCAAGTCAAAATTATATTCAGGAAACTATTTCTGTTTATTGTTGTCCTTCTTGAAGATGAAAGGGGAACTCCCACCACCCTGCCCAATTTATTTTTTAAATAAAACAATAAGTATATAAGTAAGGAGGTACAGTTCCACAGACACAAGATCCAGGATCCACTCCTGAAAGTAGGAGAGCATATTCTTTATATATTTAAGTAAGATTCATGCCTTTTTAACTTTTGTCTGCCGCCTGCCCTGAACCTCAGAACTCTTGAATATTCCTACGGATAAGACTGCACCAGTTTACTATGCATCATGAAATCCACCTCTGGCTTTTCTGATTTAACAACTGAGTCATACCATTGAGTCTGCAAAGTTAGCCCAGCTATAATTATATATGTCATAGTGTCTGGACCTTTTGACAGGACCTTTTGACATATGCAGAATCTTCAGGGTAACCAGTCCCAGATTTGTTATCAAGATATTTAGGCTGTTAGACAACCTGCTAAAAATTCTGCCCCTTCTTAGCTTTCCGCAGAGGGATGAGGTCTTGCTCTGGTCCCCTGAGCCTCCAATTCCATTACCCCACAAGTTTAAGGGTGACTGCTCCCAGCTCCGGGGCTTTCGTTATTTTCATTAAAACGGATATCATTAAAAAGGATATTTGCTACTGGCTTTGTGATTTTCCTCCTGCAAGACGAACCCATGTCACCGAAGCAGCAGCTTTTAGAAACTCATAGCACATTATTAGTTTTCTTTAAGGCTATGTCTAAGTTACGTGAAGGTCCTCTAAAAATCTCCACTGTTGGGACAGTGTTACATGCTCTTAAACAAGGCTGCAGACCTGTGGGTGATTCCGTAGCTGAATTCCGTAGATAGGCAACATGATGACACAAGTTAATTAGCTCTGAGTTACCAATACTGCTTAGGCCTTATGGACATTTTTAAAGACTAATGGACTCGAGTCCCAGATGCCATTTAAGGATTAGTTCAGCTTTCGAAACAAATTGATCAGTGTTTCAGGGAATGTACTGCTGAACATTTGAGTTTGTCTTTGGACCACTTTTATGGTTTATTTTTGTCTGCAGCCTGCCCTTGACCTTTAAACTCTTGACTATTTTTGTGCTGCTTTTTTTTGTACTGTGTTAGATTTGCTACCGATAACACCTGTTTACTCTGCATCCTGGCTTCTACCTTCAGTTGTCCTGACACAAAATGTGATCAGAATTATGGAGCAATAATAATTGTACTGTACTAACAGAAACTATAGTTTCATTTAGTACCAGTAAGCAAGGCAAAATACAAATATGAATGAATTATGGTGCCTGGTTTCTTTTCCTGTTCCATATGAACCTTGAATAGATGTCTTAGCACACTATTTGACTTTTTTTATAAATATGTATTTATTTTGATAATTACAATAATGTGGTGTGCTGTGAAAAATCCAGAAGAAAAGTCATATCAATATGATATGACCACTCTTTGCCTTCAAAATAGCATCAACTTTTCTAGGTAATTTTGTAGGCATGTAGTTAGGTGTATGATTAAACAATTATAACAAGGTGATGTTGCAAGACTGAGCACAGCATCAAGACAAAATGTAGTTATGCTGTATCAACAAGGGCTCTCCCAGGCAGAAACCTCAAGGCAGACAGGGGTTTGCAGATGTTCTGCCCAAGCCCTTTTAAAGAGGCAAAAAAACAGGCGATGTTGAGGACTTATTTGCCTTTGCAATAGAAAGATGTCCAGCAGTGCTATCAGCTAAGCACTGACAGAACAGTGGGACCCTAGAACATCCATCCACTGTCTGGAGAAGTCTGGTCAAAAGTGGTCTTTTAAGTATTGTGGCCAAAAAGCCATACCTCTGGCGTGGGTACAAGAGGTACAAGAATGAGTTTTTGCAGGGTATAGTACAGTGAAGCATGGTAGAGGATCAAATTTGGGGCTGCATTTCTGCAAATGGTGTTGTGGATTCGGTCGGAACTAATGGTCTCCTCAATACTAAGAAGTACAAGCAGATACTTATCTGTCGTACAATACCATCAGAAAAGGGATGGTATAAATGTTTTCTGCTCTTCTCTAGCATCTTCTTCATCTTCTTGTTGACATGACCGTCGACATGACCTCCCGGTTGAACGTGTACAAAAATGGCAGAGCTTCCGGTGACATCATCTTCCCCAACTGGACGATCTGCCATTTTTGTGGATGTTTATCAGGTCATTTCTGGAAATGTGGACCAAGAAAGAAGATAGAAGACTGAAGGGAGAAAAACAAGAAGATGAAGAGGATGCTAGAGAAGAAGCGAAGCTGCAAGATACGGAAGCGGCTGATGGAGAAGGTAGGGGGACGTTCAGAGAGCGTGAGAGAGAGACAACAAACAAATTGGTAGGAAATGGAATTTGTTGCCCGAAAACGAATGGGCCACAAATGAACCGAATCGTTTTAGGCCCATTTGCACATGTCTAATTGTCATGTGCCACAAAAGCAGGCACTGAGTTTCTGTGTTGCTCTGAACAACAGAGTAAACAGAGGAAAGAATTTACAGACATGTAAACCTGCCACCCTGGACCAAAATCTTCTTATTGTACTAGAAATGCTAATTAATATATTGGTAGTAGAACAGTACATTTACTAAAGGTTCTTCTTTAACCATTAAACCATCTGCCTTCAAAATCTACCATGACATATTTTTTAAGTCTTTAAGAGTCGTAAAATTATTTTAACCCTTTTTGACAGCATCATTTATATCCACTCACTTTAATTAATTTTGCTTAATATTATGTCAGTACCAAGAAACAAACCTATAAAAATATTTTTGCAATAATTGAGTGACAACCAATAAAAAAGCCCTTTCCTATAATAACAGAACATATGTAAAATATAGTTAACCAGATATTGTTGATTGTAAATGTCCGTAACCTTAGATTTTTTTATAAAAATGTACTTAATTAAAATGAATAATTTGAGGTTACCCCTAATTTGTTGAGATGCTCTGTCGTGATTAACAATATAGTTCTGCACAAACATGGCAGAACATCCTACCTTGAAGGAACACTATGGCTATTCATGCATAAACAAGGGTGTCCCTTTAATTCAGGTGGAAATAATCAGTACTTATTTTATCTCATGAAGAGAATGTTGTATATTTTTGCTTACTAACTCTTTTGACTTTCAGAAAAGGTGATCTCTTATGAATTCTTTAATATGTAAAGTATAGCATCTAGGTCTCAGCGAAAGTGACAAACAAGTGTCACAGTGGGTATTGCTGAACATAGGAAATGGTTGGTTTGAGCTAATATATACTTTTGGCTCTACTTCATCTTAAAATCATACATAGCATCTAGCACCAGCAGGTTGCTTTTATAGCTTCATCTATTACTTTACTGTCACTGTTAATTGTCTTCTTTTACCTCTGCAGTATTCTGCAAATTGGGCCTATCCAATGTGACAGGAGGAAGAACATTAAACATCTGACAAGATGATATCTAAGTTCAATTTCCTACTCTCTACCTGATTTATACCTGCAGAAGATAATTTTCCTTTCTGTCATAAACAGCCCTATAAATCAGAAGTGCTTATGGAACAACTACATTGAGAGCCCCCAGCTTTGTAGCTTGTGTATTTCCTATTAGGAAGCCATTACTGCAGAATTTTCCTCCTTCAAACAAAAATGATGAAATTTAATACCTCTGAGATTAGAAAGATTAAGAGCTGAAGTACTGTTGGGGCTTTTCAATTCAAGTAGCTATCTGAGCAATCTTTGCAAAACTCAATAAAAACAGGGTTTCTGCCTTTGACATCATTATCCATCTGTTTGGATGAAATTGCTGTATCATGGTATAAATCTGTGATACAAGTGACATATCCTTTGAAATAAAAAGGAACATTAACTGCTCTATCTTCTAGAGGCCCTGGGACAGGCTGGCTATAAGCTCACTCAAGTGTGATGGCAGTTATTTTGTGTTTTACTAGACTGCAGACAATTATCCTTTGCTCTCCTCCCCTCTTATGACAAACTACCAGAGCTTCTGCTGAAATGATCTCAAATAGATTTTCCAAAATGCTTAGTACTAGATAGCCTCCATACATTATTTTGTTTCAATGGTCTGAGAATGAAAATATCCCCTAATCCACAAATCAATTGCTGCAGCTATCAGATGTTATTTTTGCTCCATCAAGACTTTACTTGGATGGTGTCCTTGGCTGCATTTTACTTAGATCTTGTGTGGTGAGTTGCAAAGTATTAGTCGGATACCCAAAAAGAGGATGAGCATACATCTTATTGAGTGGAGATGGTTCTATCTGCGAGCGCAGGATGCTGTGTAAATCTAAAGACAAGAGTGGCCATACTCTAGAATGTGACAATGAATGGAATATAAACTATGTTGCCCAGATTTAACATGGAGAGTAGCCATGACCCCATAGATAGAAAATGAAATGACAGATGTGTTTTAATGTAGTAACCACTATACATTTCCAAATATATATATATATATATATATATATATATATATATATAGTGTAAACATTCTAATTCTGCCACAGTAGAAGTTCATTACAGACAATGTGGTACACCAATATATTGGTATCAACCAATATAGTTAAGTTCTTAAAAAATGTGTCAGGGATGAATGTGAAAATACATGTTAGGATCAGAAGCCATCCCTGCGGAAGAGACTGTGGGTGTGGTATGGTAAAAGTGTCTGTATAATTTAGCGTAGAAGTTGGTACATTCAGATGAGTATAAATTTTGAGGAAATTTGCCAATTTTGTTAATTTGTATGCATGTCTGAAAAGGATGAGGGACCCCAAAGAAAACAAATGAAGCAGAGAGCTCCAAATTGTCATTTGCATTTCTTTGCTTTTGTTGCTTTTTCACTTACTCTCTTATACTCTCTGATGCTCTCATTCACACACTCTCTCTTAATGTCTCCATACTATGTCTGTTGACAGCTTCCATGTCTCTGTCTTCTTTTCCAAAGCTCCAATTCTTCTGTTTCTATTTCTTGTTCTTCTGTCTTCTTTCTTCATCCACTTCCACTCCAAATCAGCTCCGTTATCCAGGTACTTCTGTGAAAGGGCAGAGCCTCTGCACACACTCTACCCCCCTGATTGGAAGAACGACAAGGCTGTCCCTTTGGTGCACGCCATGGCGCTGCCCTTTTTTGGAAGAATTCCAAGTGGCAAGAATATTGCAAGAGAAAGAGAGGTGCAGAAACACCATTATTGTTATACATTTAAACCTTGCAAATACTTTGTGTACACCACTAAACTATTTTCCAATTGACTTCAGTATAACGTGTACCTGTAGTCTAGAATCCACCACTGCTAATTGGGAATCGTTGGGAAGTTGAATCACAAACCATGCATTTCTATTTGCCATTAACAATAAAGCCTATATGAGTCATATAATCAAAACCTAGCAAAACACGGTTTCTCTACATGCAGACAATGCCTTGGAGTCCATACAAAATGAACTACAATACATCAATTACCATGAAAACAGGGCTGGATCAATCCTTTACCATTAAGAGATAATCATTAACTTGGTATGATGAAGTTCATCAGATCTTATGGGAACCATATGGCTTTGGAGTTAGAAGAAGTAAAATAAATTGTATGATCTTTTTTTGACCAAGTGCTTAGATATTGGACAGACCTATAAAAGCAATGCCCCATCATGACATTATGTCCAAAACAGTAGTGCTTATGTTTTGACTCAGAGCTATTTTAACAGCTTTCAAATATGGAATGAAAAAAATTCTCAGATTCTAAAAAAAAGCTGAATTTCTTGAATTGTTAAGTAAGAAATCACAACATGTTTACTAAAGCCATTATTTTACATCAGCGTTACATTCGGCTGTACTTAAAACATCTTAACATCCTGCTGGGAAAGGGTTAACTTAGAGGTTATAAGCGCTAAATTGCCATACATGTACCACTTATGCTGGAACACTGCAGGGCTCATTGCATCTGCCCTAAGTGTATTTCTTGTTAGGAATACATTTTCCTGGAGGGTTGTGGGGACAGAATAATCCAATTTAATGTATTGAGTAAAAAAAAAATCCTCAGTAAAAAAAAAGTGCTGATTGTATAAACAGCCCAGAGGATAGAATTTAGTTTAATGCAGTTCTTTGCAGTTTATGTAATTGGCTTGTGCTTTGTGACAATATGAGGTATAACTATCATGTATTTATTTATGTCATGTTTACTGTGTATAGATCCAAAAACTATATTTCCCTTAAAAAAAAAGCTGAATCCTTTACAAGCTGTGACATCAATATTGTTTTGATTAGTCCCTGTTTGGAATCAAAACATTAGACCAATAAAGATGTACATAGCGGTATTGTCAATAATGTTAAGTTGTTCCCTGTGGTTTATGTCCTTGATACCTTTTATTGAATGAACATAAATATTATGTATGGATGTGGTTGCACATGACTGCATAGGTCCTTTGCTCAGTCACACTTAAATGCTTTTTAGTGTAGATAAATGGCCCATTTATCATGTGTCCAAGAATGACCCATATGGTAAATTGGTACAATCTGTGCTTTGGTACACACGCTCTGTTTATATAGCTTTACTGGATGGGGTTAAAGCACTTGCTTTCTTTTTTTGGCTAGCATTAGTATATTAGATTATGAAACAAACAACAATGCCACAGATTGTGATAGTACGGCATCAGCTTAAACTTCCTTGTATAACTGTCAACAATTAGCTTTCTATATAAAGTATGCCACTATATGAATATTATAACATTAGAAACACTACAACATTAAGATACTATACCCCGATCAAAATGTGGTTACACCGACCCCTGGTCAGATCTCACCCAGAGTATTGTGTACAGTTTTGGAGACTCCATCTCAAGAAGGATATTGACATTCCAGAGTTTTGAGGAGGGATACCGAAATGGTGGATGGTTTATATTATAAAAATGATAAAAAAAAGACTAAATGATCTCAATAAGACTGCATATGAATTTTAATTTTAACAAATGATGTTAAATTTGTCAATTAGTATTAATGTCTGAAAACGAGGAGGGGCCCCAACTAAACAAAACAGAGAGTTCAGATTTTATGTTTAGATTTCATTGGGCAGTTTTCCTTCTCTCACATGCTCTCAAACACTCACATCCTCACCCTTTCACACACACTTTCTGTCAGTGTCTCCCTACCTTCTCGTTCACTTGTTCTATTTCTTCTTTCTTCTGGCTTCGTCAGTGGTTTGCTTGTCCTGGCTCTCAGCAGTGTTACCCCAGCCTGGTGTAGTAGCCTCGGCACACACCCTCTCCCCATATACATAAAGTGATTTAACAAACTAGCAAAATTCAGGAAAGAAGTTTATTTCAAAGGAGGAGAAATATTACAACACAAAGTTTTATGTAACGAGTTAAACATCTGTTGATTACTTCTGGATTAGTCATTAACACAAGACCCAAAATAAGTCCATTTATTTCTAGAGTATTAACTCTCCTACCTTGTTTATATACTGTTAAGGGTATAGACCCTCCACACATACAAAAATCAATAAAGCACCATACATTTTGCTTAAGAAAATCTGTCCAGAACATGATGTATCGTTCAAATGATTGATACTACATGTTGTAGACGCTTATAAAAGTACAGGTTTAAAGTTCTATGACCTAGCTTAGTTAGTAACATTTATCCAGCACACAGATGTCTGAGACAGTTTGAATCATCCTCTTTTAATGTAAGGTACGTTTCCCAACCCTGACATAACCAATACTTGTCACTAGGGTACTATACCATCCCCAGAATAATTGTAACTTAACGTTTAATATTATGTTGTCTTTCCAACACCAATTTGTAAACATACCAATGCCAAGCAAGCCTACGTTTGAATGTGCATAACCCCCTACCCCACAAATTGAGATTTATGTCTGCATATCTATGTATGGTTTCTGAACACTGATGTTTGGCCAGCAAACACGTGATTGGCTGCTGCTTCAGCGAATTCGGTTGTGAGGCACTACTGAGCATGTTCCAGAAGTTTACATATTAACCCAAAGATAAGCTTGGATTGTAAACCTAACTCTTAATATATTTCTACCTTCTCCACCAAGTGCTTCTGGATCAGATCTGCTTCTCTGCAGCTCTGCTTCTTGTAGCGCCTTTTCTTGTTCTTTGCGGAGACAGAAAGGGGTCCCTCCTTGTTTTCGGACATTCGTATGAATTAACAATATCAACAAATTTGTTAAGATTAAAATATGTATCTGAATGCACAAGTCTAGTTTCCTAAGGATAAAATTAAGCATCAAAAGGCTTTGTGGTGGATATATCACCTACTGCTACATAAACATCTTATCAGCATCACAGACATGCACAAGGAGGATTAATACTATGATACATTTATTTACACAATTTATATTTAGGAATAATGTATGTGATTGTGCAACACAAAAACACTGTTGAGTTTTCTTTCTTGCCATGAAACACATTCAAAGACAAGACATAATTGATTTTGACAGTATGCCAGTAAAAAAATGCACCTTCCTCTGCAATGTACGTTGTGGTCAGTAGAAAGCAAGCAGTTACAGGAATATATTGTGTGATTGTTTTATCTTAAAATGGACAAATAATGATATCTGAGATTTAGAGATCTCAATGGTAGAGCTATGGACTTGTTGTCAAAAAACCCCACTGAGCTAGAGGATTTCCAGAGTACCAGTTCAGTTTCTGACTTTCATTTGCAAACAGTTTGTCTGAAAAAAAAATGTTTAAAATATTTTTTGGTCTGTAAGTGGTTTGTCCATCATAAAATGTTGGTGATGCAACTAGTGATATTTTGTGCCCCAATTAATTTTTCTACTACAGTAGACCATCAGTGATGACACCATACTACACAGCAGGCTCACTGACACAGCGCCTCATTTATTTGGGTGTGAGTTTATCCTTTTTTTGAAAGGACACTAGCTGTAATCCCAATCAAATCTGGATTAGACCGTCTACTTAACAAATGGCAAGTTGTTGGGAAAACCTGTAGGAGATACTTACAAGTTCTGGTTTAGAGAACGTGCTATCATTTTTCATGTAAACTAAGAAAATATCCAGCAATTTTCCTCTTATCTCTATCTACCCCAACAGATAACAAAATAAGTGGTTATGAGCCCATGAGATGCTAAACTCTATGCCCCTTTTGTACATGAAGAAGACAACTGAGTATTAAGGGTAAGCCCGCACTGTAAACCTCATGCTTAGACAGCTGATACTGAATCAGTACTTGTTCTGTAACTGGAAACTGGTATTATTGGATGCATTCAGTATGCCTTCTCAGTGAGCTGGGGATTATTTTTGCCTGTGTGATTGTTTCCAAAACATTCTGAGCATGGACTGTACCCGATCTATGTCTTTTAAGAACCTTTACCTTGTGAACTTATGTACAATGCAATCACCCTGAGACCTTGTTTATGATTTGTTTATACCTTGTCTGTCATGTGCCTTCCTAGTCCCAAAGGTCCACATGGTATAAGATCCTGATCTCCAGGTTTTGGACTGCTGGACAGTTCATTATCACAACACTGAAGATGAGCTTCACTGAGTTAAAAAATGTGCAGCTGGCTAACCTAAGACAGTTCAAAGATATCCAAATGTGAGTATAACAACATCTATCTATCTATCTATCTATCTATCTATCTATCTATCTATCTATCTATCTATCTATTTGAGTACCTATCTATATATCCATCTGTATATATATATATATATATATATATATATATATATATATCAAGTCATGAAAGAGGTATGTAGTATGTGGATAGAGGAAGGGTGAATTTTAAAATATTGATACCTGCAGGCGGTTGGGTGCGACCCCCTTTACCTGTCTCCTCAAACCTGTTAAAAATTGTTTAGAAAGGGCTCTTCCGACCAGGATCACACTGATACAAGGAGCCAGAACCGTATCAGGGTCATGTTACCCCGCGGTGAAACCAAGGCTGCCCGGGACTTAAATTAAAACATCGAGGTTTTTTTTGTTTTGTTTTTTTTTTAACTTTATTTAACATCCTCCATGTTTTTTGTAATAAAGTTAAAACAAAAAAAAAAACGATGTTTTAATTTATGTCCTGGACAGGGGCGCGAGTGGTCGCTCGTGAAGCTTTCAGCAACCGCTCGCCGCCCCTGACTCTCTGGACTCCGTCACGGTGCCGGCATTTCATACTGAGCCCCAGAATATTCCGGCGCTCAGCTGTGAAGCGTGCACCGCTGGAAGACAGACGCCTCCCGCTCCCACCGCAGGACAAGGTAAGTAAAGATAGTAGGGAGAGGGAGTAGATAGTGAGAAGGGGCAGGGGGGAAGGCAGTGAGAAGGGGCAGAGGTGGTAGATAGTGAGAAGGGGCAGAACTGGGAAGGCAGTGAGAAGGGGCAGAGGTGGTAGATAGTGAGAAGGGGCAGAGGGGGGAAGGCAGTGAGAAGGGGCAGATGTGGTAGATAGTGATAAAGGGGGATAGATAGTGAGGGGAGTTTTGTTACAAGATTTTTTTCCCTTTTTGGGGGGGATGGGGGGGATGGGGGGGCGCCAGAGGAGTAGTGCGCACAGGGCGCCAGAACACCTAGGGCCGACTCTGTTTACCTTGCATGTCAGGTCTCAGTGAATAGTTCTTTATGGGTTGGATCAGGCTGATTGTTATCACTGCTGACATACAAGTAATTAATAGAGCTGCAGCCTTCAAAGCTGAAAACTAAATCAGATATTAATTAGCAGTTTGTTTTGCTGATACTTATGATTAATGGCAAGATACATAAATAGTCACTAGAGGTATCGCTTAAGGGACAATTTTTTGGGTATAACCCAGGGCAGATGGTTCCATGACAGATTGGGAGAGGCATAGTTCTCAGATCCACTATTGGCCACTAAGGAAGAGCCCCTCTCTGTACCACAAAAGGTAGAAGGAAGAAGAGAGGGCTATGGAATAAAAAAAAAAAAAAAGGGCATGGGGAAATCAGACTTAAAGAACAGGGATGTGCAGGGAAATTTTACAGGTGATAGGATACATTTAAGAGGATTAAAAGAGAGGATGGAAAAGTAAAATGGAAAGGTAAAAAAACAAGACAAACAATAAGAAACATTATTAAGGAGAAGATCTAAATGGAAGAAAGAGAGCAGAAAAGTAGATGGAATAGAGAGAGATGCAGACAGTATTAAGAAAGAGAAAGATAAGGAAAGATAGTGGAAAACTGGAAAAACATAAGTGGGATGGTGTTGGCAATAATACCTGGAAAGTTCCCTCTCTTAGAAGAGTGACTTTGTGAAGAACCAGGTATAGTCGTATGGGGTGGCAAGGCTAGCCACGCATAGATGAGAAGTTAGGGCAGAATTTTTGTGGACAGTGAGTTGATGAAGAATGGGTAGAGACTGGGAATGGCCAAGTGCTGTTTCCATGTCCAGAGAAAAAATAAATTGATCCAAAGACCCAGGGAAGTAGCGATTCACCTGTAGCAACAATTCACATCCATGGTTGGGAGGTAATTCTGGCAGAACATGGAGACTAAGCAAAAAGGAAAAGCCCTAGGAAAATGCATGGTGTACAGGAAATATGGTCACCATGGGAAGGTTTTTTTATTCCCTTGAGCTATTTTTTGGACAGACTGTCTTGCATAACTGCCAGAGGCTCAGAGAACACTCATGGAATTCCCTGCCAAACAGTAACAAAACTAGACACTAATATGGGCCCACTTACGGGGATAGAGTTGAGACTTAAATGCCAGATGCTTGTGCATGGCTGCCACAGCCATTTTAATCCTTGTTTTGGCGACTTATTTTGTTTGTGTGCGCTTTTCTAACTACAAGTATTATCTGCAGCAGTTACATTATGCATCTAAAATGCTTTCAGTAGTGTCCTTTATTCTCCTCTTTATATTGATTGCTATTTTAATAAAATTCCAGATGAAAAGATCATGCCAAATTACTTCCATTTTAGCAAGCAGGATGGCTTGGCAAACAGTACATTAGAGTTTGTGCCATAATAACCTCCTGCAGAGGGAAACAGAATGCAAACCAGAGTAACATAACTAAAAAAGTCAACAGGAGATGACTGCTGCAGGTCATCTGCTGACCAGATGCCACCTTCAATTAATATCTAGGCTATGAAAGATATTTCTCACTGTGAAAGGTTTAGCAGCTGACTAAAAAAGTGCAACATATTTAACAGCTTTCATAATTTTCATGCAGCTGAATAAATATACAGCTAATTATTATAATTAGTACAGAATTCAGTTTTATAATGTCCATTAGTTGCACAATCAACATCCTGCAGTTTACCTAAATAGCAAATTATTAGATGTAACACGGAGAAGGAAATCTGTTACCCTTGTCCATTTTACTTGAGGTCAAATTAATAAACTATGAGAAAAAAAACAATCTATTTAGTTAGTGGTGTAACACAAAATTATATGGTTGCAAGTGCTGGGGGACCCCCTTTTTGTATATGCTTTATATTTTATATCCACATAATGGTGACTCAGTGCCATTTTTTTGAAATGCTAGTGACATGAAAACGAAAGTCCTGTCAATGTAAACACTATAACTATCACCATCACACACACAACCTTTATAACAGCTTACGTATGAGGCACATGACCCCGCTCCTGCCTCACATGCTTTCATCTACCATTGTGTTACGTGGCCCCAGTGAGCACCCACCTCCAAGGGGACGTTTGAAGACTTCAGACTAGCTCTGAAACCTGCGACCTGGGACAAATAATCCTTGATAGAGAGCATCGTAAGGATCTGAGCTACTTTGAAAAGGGCCAAATTGTGACTGGATCAGAGCATCTCCAAAACTGCAACTCTTGTGGGGTGTTCCCAGTCTGCAGTGGTCAGTAACTATCAAAAGTGTTCCAAGGAAGGAAAAGGTATGAACCGGCAACAGGGTCATGGGCGGCCAAGGCTCATTGAGTCACATGGGGGATGAAGGCATACCCGTGTGGTCAAATCCAACAGACGAATTACTGTAGCTCAAGTTACTGAAAAAAGTTAATGCTGGTTCTGTTAGAAAGGTGTCAGAACACACAGCACATCACAGTTTGTTGTGTATGGGGCTGCGTAGCCACAGACCAGTCAGGGTACCCATGCTGACCCCTGTCCACTGCTGAAGGTTCCTACAATGGGCACATGAGCATAAGAACTGGACCATGGAGCAATGGATCAAGGGGGGCTGGTCTGATGAATCACGTTTTTTTTAATCACATGGAAGACCGGATGGGTACGCCTCGCTTACCTGGAGAACACATGGCTCCAGGATGCATCCATGGAACTACCACCGCGCAAGTTACAGGATTTAAAGGATCAGCTGCTAGCGTCTTGGCGCCAGATACCACAGCACACCTTTAGAGGTCTAGTGGAGTCCATGGCTTGATGGGTAGCAAAAGGGGGACCTTAACTGAACTGGAAAATAACAGACATAATTTAAAAAATCTAAAATGAAAAGTAGTTTAAAAAGTGTTAATTGCTTAATTATAGATTTAAATATATGCTAATTACCAACACAGGTACATTATTACATTTATTTGAATAGCACCAGCAGATTCTGTAGTGCTGTTACAGTAGAGGACAGCGGACATTTTTAACAAGGACAATTTAAAATGACAATAACAGATTCCTGGTACAGAAGGAGAAGAGGGCCCTGCTCTCGCGTGCTTGCAATTTATTGGGTGGCTGAAAGGGAAGGGAGAAAGTAAGAGAGCGTTGCATGGGTGAGGATGAGTTGACTGTAGTGAAAGCGAGAACTCAGTGTTGATCCTGCAGGTGGGCATGGAGATGGTCTGTGAATACAAGTTCTTTTACACTTGCTATAGTTTTCACATTAGCACATTTTCTTTAACATTCCATTTCTCCAAACACTAAAGTCCCATGGAAAGCTTTTTCTGTGTGATATAGTCCATCCCATGATGCTTTTGCATTTTTACCATATTGCTAACTGAGGCCCAGCTGTTTGCCACAGTGTTTATACTTCCGCCAAAACAAAAAAAGTAGAAAAACAAACACTTATGGTTCTACACAGGCCGCAAAAAAAGAGCAAGTGATAAAAAAAGCTCTAAGAGACATTCTTGTAATGCTAAACAGGCAATTAACAAACTCATGGGTGTTAATTATCTTCATACTGTATCATGTTCAATTAGTTAAATCTCTGCAACAAAGGTAACCATGACCAATTGCTTTGATAGGCGTACAGTACTTCATTTGTAGTTAATCGGTTTAAGCCTTGCAGTTGCTAGGTTACAAGATTCTCCAGAGGCAGGAAGCTGCACAGATGCACTATGTTTAAACGACTACAGATGACTGTTTAAACTCAAACCATGTATAACTCTTTATTGATTTTTCACAGAAGATCTCAGTTCTGATGATAAGGTTTTGATATATTTTCTGCTGAAGCCAAGTCCTTTGAGCATTGCGGAAAAAAAATATCTGTCAATATGCTTCTATTATGATCTCTTGATCTGTCTCCATAAACACCTTCCTATATAGCCTTATTATAAAATAATACAATAGACGGTTCTCACCCTATAATATAGAGGGGGTCCTTGTATTTCATTTTCTTGCATGTAAATAACAGGCTGTCAGCATCAGAGACTTAGAACAAGAAAGAAAACATATCCCGGTACTAATTAATATGATTGACTCTCAGTAGGACAGGATCAGCTGTACGATTGTGAACGGAAACAATAACTAGCCACTGACGGGCAGTTAACATCAATAAGGCAATCACAAGCCTCTTTCACCTGCCACCAGGCTGGGATTGAGCAACCCCCACCCCCCAGATGCACTGCTTAGCACTTTCTATCCTATTAGCAATTTATAATAGTAATCAAAGAACAGTCAGCAAATCAAGAAAACTGCCTGGATCTCTGTTTAATTGGCCTTGTTTGCGTTGTGATAAATAGCTCTAGACTGTAATAGGTCACTTTGCTTTGCCTTTTAATAAGCCACTCTGTTTAGGCTTACCAACAGATACCCAGGTCAAGATTCAGGGAAGGTGCAAAAAATGTTAATTAATATCAATAATAGGCAATTATTAGTTAGACAGAAGGACCTGCTAGCTGTGTGCTCTAATGACTCAGAGCTAACTTGAAGGGAAACAGTGCCAAATTAGCATAACTATGTATGCAGGCTTCATGGTGGTGCCCAGCAAACATCTGTTATGTTAGTAATTCAAATAGAAATGTGTGCTTTTTTTGTTCTATTTGCATAATTAGCAATTTTTCTTGGTCATCACAAGGCAGTAACAATACCCATGTGACTAGTACCAGAGACATTATTTTCTGGAAAGAGTTAAAATCATAGGGCCGCATGACAAAAAAATCTTCATGTAAGTTTTGCATTTTTTATACAGATAACTAAAGATCTTTTACCGGTAGAAATAATGTTGATGTGCTAAAAATACAGTACAATTATAATATTATCAGTACTGATAGGTGTTTATGTGTTTGAATAAGCTCAACTAATTGGTCAATTGGTCAAGACCTCCAACTTGGTAAATGTGCTAGGTTTACAGCTATTAATTAAATGTTAGTCTTTTTTCCTATTAAGTACAGAAAATTGAAGGGATCATACTTGAGTGAGAGCATCCCAAAGACTCCCAAACTGGTTCAGATCATGATGAAATGGCCAAGCTCAACTATGAAGGAGTGATTGCAGCATGTTTGTGGGATCACAGAATCGTTGAGACTTTAAGTCCCTGCAGGAGGAATGGCCCTTTTGCGCTACTCTGTAGGTACCTCTGGTACACATGTCCCACCAATAAGGACACCAATAGAGGCATGCACAGTTGGCTGGAAACTTATGTACTGGGTTGCTAATTACAAAAACCAGATGGAAATCATTAGACCTTGTCGGTAGCACCAGTCTGATATGCCCACTCTTTACATTGTTTGCTATGCAGATTCTCGGAATAGACAGGACAATTCCTAATGAGTTAATAAGAAAAAAGTTTTGCCTATATAGAGGGAAAAGTATCTTCAATGTCTCCCCCATGTTTGTCAATATAATCATAGCCATGTTAGTTTTAGTATAAATCATGCAGTGATGTCACATTTCACATTGCAGTGGTGGTGGTACTTTTATGGTGCAAATAAAGACTATTCTTCATATTCTTCTGATAATTACTTTCTAGTTCTCTTCAACCAAAATATTTCAGTGCCTCGACAGCATTTTCTCTGTGGTAAAATGTTAATTCCATCAATTGTGCTCCACCAAAGAATACGCTAGTAAGTAAGTGGCCTACTAATATTACCAATTCAAGAACAGAAATGTCCCTCTATATTAACCTGCAAAAATAGGGAGAACCATCTATGACCTCCCATTAAGATTTGAGAAGCAACCTGAATAGTTGACAAGTTTAGATAAGTAGACCCCAACTTTTGAAAGGCACCTGAGCTTTTCACTGCACATTTTCTTATGAAAAATTGTATCCCATAGGCCTTAAAAATAATGCCACAAAGTAGTTGTGTTGATGTTGGGGGCTGCTATATCATGAAGACCGTGGAGATCTTAAACAGGCTGGGGAATTTAAAAAAAAAAACAAAAGTTTTTATACTTTATAGGTTTTATACTTTTATACTTTTAATTATTTGCCATTGTCAGTTTCTTTTGCTTGCTATTGTTAAGTGATAATTTGATTAACCATTTGGAAATCAGCAGCACATTAAATTATCGATTTATCAATTATAAAATCCAAACTATGATTGTTCATCTTGGTATATGAGTTTTTTCAGAAATCATTCCATCATTTCAAATATGCCATGGCAATATTGCTTATATTCAGCTGGGACCCAAGTTTAAACCTGATGATGCCCAACATAACCATAGATCTGTTGTATTTTTTTTGTATTTCCTATCTCTTGGTATTGGAAAATGATAGTTATACCAAGGTTATTATTTTTTGCTGCATTGGGAGAAATATTTAAATTTCTATGAATATGAAAATGACATCCAAGTGGATACATCTGGTTACTATTTTTTTGCAACCCAAAGTAGTTGATAAATGACCACTGGGGAAAAATGAATCCATTTAGGCAATCAGATTGTTCTCCCTGTACATGCAGCTTTGTGATTATTTTGCAACGTTTACTATACGTCTACTGATATGATAAGTTTAAAAACTTGGATGAGACTGAGAAAAGTGATATATTGTTTATATGATCAAATCAAATTGACACATTGCTCAGCAATATCAAACACTGAAGCTGTGGAATGTTGGCAATGTTATCTTATATAAACACATTCAAAAACCAGGCTTGAGTGATACAAAAGGCAAGCTATGCAGTTCTTGAAGTCTAGTGGCACAATTAGGCTCATTAATAAGAATTAACAATTGTATTTGAAAAATTGCACTCTAAGTATGTGACATAACATTTTTAAACATGCAATGTATACAGGTGCATACATTGGGGATAACTGCTCCAAGATTATTTAAGCAGCTTGTACAGGCTTGCGGGGGGGGGGGTGTCACATAATGTGGCATTTATGTTACCCAGTGGTAGTAGCATGGAAGCTTGCAGAATGTGCAAGCTAATCTGAAGATGTGCTCCTTGCAAGATGACTATGAATGTCCATGTTAGACTATAATATTAGTATGTCTGTATGTTGGACAATGGCGTTACTGTGTGATAGTGTTAATTACATGAGCTGGTAGATTTGGGGCCAGTTGGCTCTTTGGCTAGTTGAGGTAGATTTTCATCAGAAAACAGGCACATTTGGCATAATGGCAAACTCATAGCTGTTCCTTGTTGGTATATCAAATCACTGTAGCCAGACCTCTGAGGTGTACCCAGTTATCACCTTGGAAGACGTATATAATATACGTCAGAACTGCTAATTTGTTTTCTTGGTTCAGAGCTTCTTTGTACCTGCTAATCTCCATGTGTCCCCTGAATTACTGACCTTTTGCTTTGGGTCCTTGTTCTTGAAACTCAACAACACCCTCAGAGTGACAGTGTAAAGTGAAAATGTGTCATGTCTATCCATGTCCATCTTACCTGTTAGCCATGATCAAATGTCACATACCTTGCTAGAATATTATCCAAGCTATTTGCCTTGTCATGTTTTAAGATTGTTATAATTGTTGAGGTGAACTGATGGTGTGGAGTGCTGAGCTAAGCAGGCAATACCTGTGTAAAATGTCCAGTATAATGCCATTTCTGAATCTTAGAAGTTACACAGTACCATATTCTAAAACCCTATGTTGTTACTAAATGCTTTTCAATTAAGACTAAATGCAGTCTACCATCTGCAGCTCTTTTCAAGGAACTGACAACATTGTTTTACTTTCTGCTGCAACATAGAATGTTTCCTTTTCACTTTGGATACAACTGAGTTGCATAGAAGTCATTGATCTAGATGTATAAACAACAGGCCTGCCACCCTGCATTAGCTTGGTACTTAATACAAATCAAGGAGCATTTGCTTTTATAGTCAGTGCCTTCAAAGGATTAAAGTATTGCAAGTACGATCTCTAGGCTAGTGCAATAATTACGCTAATGTCTTCAAAAACCTTGCTTGATGTCTCATTGCAGAGTCACGATTATCTTTTATGCACCAGATCCCATAAACTACCAGTGCCATCTACAATCAAGGAATAAACAGAAGCAGATATAATAATGACCCAGAGGAAAATTAGTTGATTTTAATATGTCAGGCCCACTTAACTACTCACTGCATTTCCTAAAGTTCCCAACCAAGACCAGTCTCACATGGCATCTGAAGCAGAGACAATCAAGGTTGATAACACGTCCCTGCTTCTGTTACTCTGCCCCTTTCCTGGTGACTTGACTACCACCCTATAATGTAGCAGCTAGGAGAGTTTTGTTTGTTAAAATGATCTGTATTCTATATAGTATGTTTGGTTGTAATGAAATAAAATAAAATGGTCTTAGTGGAATTGCAGCGAAATAGAAGAAGAGAAAAGACTCTAAACTAGTGTTCATGTTTTGTTCCATTTGGAGGGATGAGAAAAGCTGTATAGGATAGATTCTGGATGACAACAAGTTAAAGAAGGTTGTGCTCTGTTAAATGATGGTGTTATTTTACAAACAGAGACTATTTTTACCACATGACATGTTATAAACCTTACATTGTAAGATCAAAGAGAACTACCAAAACATCAGACCAAGAGTCATCAGAAGACACCAAAAATCAACAAGAAAGAACATGAACGGCCAGATTTAGTGGAGCAAAATCACCATGTATTATTTGCAACCAGTCGAAACATAAGAGAGATACACAACTTTTTTGCATCAGCAAACCTAGAAGGGCACAGAAATGTATTTTCTTTGTAAGATGAAGCTTTTGAAAGAACTTGCACATATTTAGTGTGATCGTCTCAGGTATTATCTATCATAGCAATTGTATGAAACCATATATTAACAAATTCAAAACAAACTCAAAACCTCGATTTACCCCAGCTTGTCTATGCATCGAACATTGACTATGACTTTGGTTTTGGATAACGTATGATCTACTGGTGTTCTTATAACATGCTACTATACATCATGAAGAAACAAAAACTTATGACTTGTTATGAATGAAGTGGGATTTTTGGTGATATAGGTGACCTACAAAAATCTGAAATGAAGTTTAAACAGTCACAGACAAAGCAGTGTAAAATGTTTCTACAAGAATTAGCACCTTTATTCTATAAATCAGCAAGTGCCCAGGATAAATGTGATACTTATTTTTTGAATTGCTTATTTCCTTATTCACAATGGCTTAAAAAAACACTACCGCATGCAGCCAATGCTCAAGCAATACACAAATGAAGTACTTAAAAAACACTCAATACCATGTTCAACCTACCAAGCACTATGTCGCTCTTATGATGACGTCGAGACCAGATGCGTGCAAACAGAACTGAGCTGAAGTACACTGCATCCCAATACCACCTTCAATAAAACCAGACATCCTTGTCTGTGTTGCTATGAACAATTTGGATACCCAAGAAGCTACAATGTCAAGTATCCATGATACACATGGCACAGAACTGGATTTGTTCCAAGATCGACAGGCACATCATACCCACTGGATGTTTTATAAGAAGAAAGTGATGGCCCACAAGTACACAGGAACATTTGGAATTGATGTTACATCACAAAATCTCAATAAACAAATAGGCACACAAAAACTACTGCACAGTAGCCCAAAAAAGTGCACCTTCATTCCAGGTAGTGACATGAATATAGCCAATGAAATAAATAATAATAAAAAAAGATTTGGATTTTGAATAGTTCCTCTTATTTTCTCAAAGAACCTAATGTAACTGATACTTTCCTAAAGAAGTTGACATTCCATCCAGAAATGCTTTTATGAGTGTATTGTCCATGCCTTCATTTCATAGGGCAATTATTCTATTTATACATCAATGTATAGCTTTCAAGATTCTGCGCCAGTTGAATCTTTAACAGGGTTCATTGTGGTGTGAAAAAGGAGCATCACATAGCCAAAGAAATGCAGCTTCTCCATTCAGAAATTATTTCCAAGATATGTTTTGGCTTTGGGGGATTTCATGGTACTTTCATGTGTTGGATTGTACCTAAAAGACAGTGGAGCTTCTGAAATCCATGTTTAGACTGAAACAATGGGCTAGAAACTACTACACCTGTGGAGCCGGAGAACTTTGAATGCTTTGTGTTTAAATAAAAGTGAAATAAAAATAATGTGTTCTACAGTTTTGTGTTTTACTTTTCTGTTCTCATATAAATGGAGTTCATACCCTTATAAAATGAAGGCACTTGCAAGAAGTTATTTACATACCAGCAGGCACAGATCATTCCACCAGGCCAGCAGCAATGTGCCACCTGTTGTGTCAAGGAAGACAAGGGATGCTTGGTGGGGAAGTCCTGTTTTTAAAACGGTGTTATACTCAAGAAGCAAAAAAAAATCAAAAAGGAACAAAAGGTCATAATTACATGTGGAAAGGCTGTTGGGGATGGTTAATTAATTTGAGTGAAAATAACAAACATACTGATGAAAGGCTTGAAGGGAAAAGACAAAAGTTGGTTTTGAAAACGATAGGTGACTTTAATTGATAATGTGATGTTGAAAAAAATGTGACTACAAGAAGAATCCCAGAAGGTGACTGCCCTCCTTTCCACAGAACAATCGGTACTACAAAGTTAACCACTTTAAAAGTATTTGAATATGCACTACTTCTTTAGAAACTACAGATAAAGCTGTCTATTAAACAGCTGCTTTCAAAAATAATTCTTTTTGTTGTTGTTAGAATGACGTCCAACCCAGCTGTTGTTTCCTGCTGACTCAGTGCAAGACTCCATGCAGTAGCATTAGTAGTGAATGTGAGAAACAGCTGCTTAGGATACATTCTGCAGATACATTTATTCCCTTTTCAGACATATTCTGAATATTAAAAAAAACTAACTCATAAAAAGTCATAACATTTTTCACTTTCTATCAGAAGATATCTACAAATCCAGTAAAAATGGGTATTAACCTCTGATATGTTAATCTGAATACTTAACTAAGTGTAAATTGATTTATGACACTTTCCTTTAATGGCTAATCAATTTAAAAGATACATACTTAACTGTGACATATCAAAGTCCTTATTTAAGGTCCATTTCTAATTTGATAGCTCTCTTCCTTGCTGTGCACATAGTCTCTTGGGTATGGATTTTAAGTCTGTGTGTTCTTTTTCATTTAATTGCATAACAATTCCTCTTAGTCTCCATCCCCCTATCAAGGCAGCGCCAGACAATAGATACATACTAATGGAGCTCTGTACCTACCATCTGTAGTAGCAGCTGCTCCCCTGCATCTGTACAATATGCTGGAACTGAGAGCTTCACTAATCTGCATAATAAGGCGAAGTCTTATCCCACCGCAGCTAATAATCATAAGCAATCGATGCACTTCATTCCCCCACTATACTAAACAACAAAGTTTCAATATGCTTAGCATGTTCTTCAGACAGACAGAGGTCAAGGAAAGGAATATACTGTTTACACATTGCCTGCGGCTATTCATTAGGTTTCAAATAATTTGAGCATATATCCAAATCAACCAACTGAGTATTGTATGCTAATTGGTTTAGTGGAATTTTCCAAAGAAATAGGACTTTGTATTCATGTGGAAATATGCAGTTAAGAAACATTGCTATTGTAAGTTACAGTTGTGTTAAAAAGACAGTACACCCTCTTAGCATTCTTTGGTTTTACATATCAGGGCGTAACAACAACCATTTGTTCCTTAGCAGGTCTAAAAATTAGGTAAATACAACCTCAGATGAACAACATGTGACATATTACACAGTGTCATGATTTATTTAGGAGTATCTAAAGCAGTATCTATGAACACTCATACAGACAATGCTTTGCTATACTGCCACACTGACCACTCTCTTGCACACTGGGACAAATTCAAACCTACAGACCACCCTCAGCCAAACTGAAGCAAACTTAAACATACTGAGCACTCTGAGCCATGCTGATGTCAACCCAAACATTTTTTGGCATTGAAACATACACATGACATATGTGAACCATATATTTACTGCACTCACGCCACATACAAGCCACACACCACAAAATGTACTCTACCATCTGTCTTCATCTGTATTAAGATACACACATAAGAGTTAAGCCTAACAGAAAGACCAGTAGCCTTTGTGAAGAAGCCCTCGGTCTATAGTGATGTGGCAAGAATATGTTAGGTATTTGAGATTGGTAAGTAAATGAAGTCATATGTACACAGTGTGCAATAGGATGGTTGGTTTAGTCACTTCACAGTCTGCTTTAGAGCTGGTCCAATTGTTTTATAAAATGGGATTTTGTGGACTGTGGCAGGATGTTACAATCTAATTTTAGTTCCAGAAAAAATATATAAAGCCGCTCCAAGAATCTCTACAAAGAGGCCAGTTGGTCACCATTTACATGGTGTTTAAATTTATATTTAAACACACACAATGAACTTACCTCTCTCATGTAGGATGGTAGACCGATGAGCTCCCACTCCCTGCATGCTTGCTAAAGAAGTTAGCATCAGTCAACTCCAAAGTCTTCCTTCTTCACACAGATCTGTGTCCGCCAGGTGTATGCCGGAGTAGGTGAAATTCAAAACTAGTCCTGGGAAAGGTGGCCTAACTTGATGGTGCATCCAGTCCCAGAGATGAATGTATTGGGTGGTTGGTCAGTATATAATGATTGAAGTTGGTTTGGGCCAATAAAAAATAATGAAAAACAAGGTTTTTATATCATATTGTAACTCCTGATTGATCAGAACCTTAATGAATTGGCAGCAAAGCTCATTTGAAAAGAACACTTTTATGTGATTGTTTAGGATTTTAAGATGTTTTCTACTTTTGCCTATTATTTTAAAATATAAGCATGAATAAAAAGCAAAGTACTATTTTAAATGTATTTTGGTCTGAGTTACTGAAACATATTTTGATTTACTGTCGTTCCACGTTTATTAATAACAATAACAAATTCTGACATTCAAATTTCCTACAGAAAGCTCCACAATTAACAATTTCCCTCTAATATGCCCTTTATATATTCTAAATATTTTATGCTAAAGCTTACTACTTCCAGGGAAATGAAAGACATATATAGTTAAATGAGTTTAGAAGAATAACATATGTGTGCATTAATTTGATTTATGTACATACATACATATTTCTTGTATTGTGATTCTCTAATTTATGTGAAACAAAATTGTTGCAAGTTTAAATTGTAAATTTGTAAAATATTTCCTGATCATAATAATCCCATAGGGATACTTAATGCAAACTCACACAAGAATAATCCTATAGGCACATTGAACCATGCTAATTAACTACAATAAAGCTATTGAAACTATGTGGTTTGGAACCATAAGAAGTGGCAAATAGTGACAATCAATATTGAAAGTTCTTTAAAGTTGCTCCATAGCTTCAATTGCAAGCGCCATTGGATTGTGTTATTCCCAAGTGAAGCATACATTCAATAATAAATGAATCAAAATGGTTTACTATAACACCAACAGATATCTACAACAGATTCCCAGTTGATAGTTGAGTTGAGACAAAGATGTTTTCCTTATTGTTTAAAATAGTTTGGGAACGAAAAATATATCCGTCGTTCAAAAAGCTCCCAACTAGAAAACTGTCAGTACAGTATACCGTCATTTTTATAAGGCCTCACAAACCCATAGGTCCTGTTATACTAACTTGTACATTGTCCCCACAAAGCCTTCACATTTCTTCCACACTTCATGTACACTAGATGACTAAAAGTATGTGGACATCTCTCTTTATTATTGTGTTTAGATGCTTCAGCCATACCACTTGCTCACAGGTGTACAAACATGGCAGTAGAATGTGTCATAAGAAACTGTTACAAAGTCAGTTTGTGAACCAACTTTGAGTGGCTCAGACATGAAGTGGTAAACCGCACACTAAGAGAATGGGGCTGTCAAGTGCTGAAGATTAGCCTCTAAAAATCACCTGCCCCTGGAAGCAACATCCGCAGAAGTACTATTTGCATCGTTAGCTTCATGAAGTGGGTTCCAATGCTTGAGCAGCAGCAAAGTAGCTAAAGATCACTATGGGCAATGCTAAGCATCCGCTGGAGCGGTGGAAAGCACAACGCCACCGGACTCATGCAGTGGAGTGATGAACCACACAAGTGATGAAGGACAAAGCTAGGTTTGGAAGATGCCAGGAGAACACTACCTAGAGCAATGTATAGTGCCAACTATAAAATGGACTAGACTGTTTGGTCTAGATCCTTAGTTTCAGTGCAGGGTGATGTTAATCTTACAGCATACAAAGACATTTCAGACAATTATATGCTTCCAACTTTGTGGCACCAGTCTGAGGAAGGCTCTTCCTGTTTCAACATGACTGTGGCCCAGCACACAAATTAAGGTCCATAAAGATATAGTTTGACAAGTTTGGTATAAAAGAACTTGAGTGACCCGCACAGAGCCTTGACCTTAACCCCACTGAACACCTTTGGAATGAACTGGAATGCAGATTGTGAGCCAGGCCTTCTCGTCCAACATTAGTGCCTGACCTCACATTAATAAGCATTGAACTCTGTATTAGTAACCTGTACAGAATCAGAGTCTTCATCTACTTTACCTGTTTACTTCTAAAGTTAAGATATTTGTTACTGGAGTACTACATAATACCATATCAGAAACTATATTGTAGCCAGCAAAAGACTAGGTAAATTGAAATACAAATTGGATTAGGTCAAAGAATGACCTAGATTTGGTACATAGAAAGGGGGGGATCAATTATGAGTCACAAACAAGCCCATTTTGCCATACAGTCAAGAGAGGTTAAATAATAATAAATAAGTTTGGTGCATGTAGATGAGAACATATCGAAACTATGAAACTATGTGGCTGGCAGCCACTATGTTAGCAGCAAGATGGCATTTTAAGCATGATATGGATATGAGTTCCTGGCAATATGAAAGAATGTTATATATATTTAACCCCTTAAGGACAATGGGCGGTCCCTAAACCCATTGAAAACAATGCATTTTGAGCCCGTACATGTACGGGCTTTGTCATTAAGGGGTTAACAGACTTGCAGGCTTCAATGCAATTGTTCCAGTTTGATTGCAGTGGAGGGTTCTGTGATACTGTAGCAATTAATTTCCAACCAGATAGTATTAGTAACACTGGAGCTATTTTCTCTCATGTGTATATGATTTCAATGTCTTCTCTCGTCTTCAACAATTAAGTATTGCATGGAGAAGTATTTACACTACTGAAGCAATAATACTAAATATTTACAGAAACCGACTGGGGCCAAGTTATACTTTGTCTGTCATTTGATGCATATTTTAGTATGGGGCTCTTCAATTTATTAATTCTTTGTTTCAAATACT
Source organism: Spea bombifrons (assembly GCF_027358695.1). Taxonomy (NCBI): domain Eukaryota; kingdom Metazoa; phylum Chordata; class Amphibia; order Anura; family Pelobatidae; genus Spea; species Spea bombifrons. The sequence goes on along the minus strand of NC_071093.1, from coordinate 12,553,368 downwards.
ATTATAACAATTTTATTTATTATTTATGGATTATCTTTCATGAATTTCCTTACAGTAATACAGCCACAGTTTGTGAATAGTCTTCTTAGTGTTGATTTTTGCTTGTATAATACATGCGAGGAAATAATTAAAAACAAGCAAAGGACATTAAAGGAGAAAATAGAATAAGATCAAATGTGATATATTTGAATCTCACTCTGTCTACCTCATCAAGATCAGATCCCAAACCATGCAACTTCTGGAAGGTTAAAGGCATTCTGTTGGGGAGGGTGGTGTGGCTTTGGTTGGCAGCCTGTATGCCAATTACACACATGTGCTCTGCTGACATGCAGTCTGCGCCCAGTAAGACATTATTGGAGGATATGCATACCTGGGGACTTTCTGAATTTAGCTGACCCTGAGACTCTTGTAATATTAACCCTTTAATAGCCCATCATTGAGATTCTATGTTGTGACCCACCAATTCTGTTAATCAAATAGTTCTAATACTGGTCCTTATTTAAAGATACACTTTAATGAGTCACCCCATTAAAGCAGGGATATAAACATAATGGTAGCAAAAGCAAATAATTGGCAGTTTACTATATGATCACAATCTGTCCCTTCACCATGAGACAGTGAGATTAGGGAAGTAGCCCTGAGACTCAGGGTAAGGATCTGGGAGTTCCCAGATATAAGGATTTGTAGAGTGCCAGTTATGTAGCAAACATAAACTCCCAGAGAAGTGGAGCACCAATCAAGTTATCCTGGATGTTAGGAACTTGGGAATCTCCAAAAATCTGGAAAGCGCCTTGGCCACCGAGTAGTAGTTGGCTTCATTTTACCTTTGCCTTTCTCTATCTATTATTAAGATTTTCTGTTGTGTTTCATTCTTGTGTCATTGAGCTCTTTATGCGTCTGTGTTTACCCTTCATTATTATTTATTAAAATAAGTGTTATCATTATTGATTTATACAGTGCCAGAATTTTCTGGGTAAACAAGATATAACCAATAGAGCATCACACACCAATTAGGTATAGAAACAAATAAAAACAATCCATAAAATCTAGGAGGAGGTTGGCTGTAAGATATATATATATATATATATATATATATATATATCACAAAAGGTGTGTACTTATTATAATATCAAAATAATATTTATGTATATAGAAATATCCACTTGGACCTAAAGGAAAATATTTATATATTTATAACACAATGTGAAATTAATGAATGACTGTTGTTTCATGTGTCATATTCAAAGAAACATTGTCATATTCACTATATGAACAGGAAGTTCACATTAGATTAATTCATTGCAACTTACTTCCATAGGTTCTACTGACAAAAGTTTTTCACATTTAAACCATTTACAAAAGTCCCATCCTTTTTCCCTGTACACCTTGCGACGCGGAGTTCTGTAATAAGGGAGATTGTGTAGTTAGTGATTCTCATTATTGGTATCCTAGCATTTCCTGCAAGAGTAGAAAATTGATTAAAAATATTTCCCCCAGTGTGAAAACAAAGTCGATAATCTACTCATGACTCCGGTAGACTCTTCTGTTTTCTAAACCAGTGGGAATCGTGTAGAGGATGATTTCCCTCTGTGCCCCTAGTTAAGCAATCATAATCCATAAATTCCTATTTTATATTGTAACAAAGTATTAAATTGAACAAAAAAGGTTGGCTGTGCAAACAAGCTATCGGAGAACTGTATTTTGTTAAATAAAGAAGCATGCTCATGCAATTCCATTGCCTTATGAAGCTTTGTTAATTAGACCAAGAAATGCAAAGTAGTTTCTAATATAATGAAACTAGAGCTTTAATCAGAATTACGAGCTTTCTACATTTTTTGATACAAGTGTACTAGAAAGAACATTCATTCTATTTTATTAATGAACACTCCATCTTTGTACCAAACTGAGTCAAATGTGGGATTACTCACTTTATGTGATTCTAACTCCTTCTTTTCAGCTGCCTGGAATTATTAAAGCCCCCTGGAAACCTCTCTAGACTTAATATCCTACAATAAGTGTGTGTCTTAAAAGGTCCCTGAGATTTACAAGTGACTGTTCTGTCCTAAACTAGACTCCATCTGATAAACAAGCAATTTTCCCCTCAGGCTAAATGATGCTCTTTGAGGTTTAGATTTACGACGCAGCAGATGATGTATTTCCATTTCCAAAATAGACCTGGCTGTGATCACTCATCTATCAGCAGAAGTTGGAGCTTAGATCTAAGTAACTAGCCAGAAAATGCAGACTATATATTTAGTATATACGGTATAGCTATATATATATATATATATATATATATATATATATATATATATATATATATATTGCTTTTACAAAAAAGTGCCATTGTTTTGGAATTTCTTTAATTAATAAGGAATCAACCAATTAATCTTTTGACCAGTGAGCAATGTTCTTAATGTTATCTTCAAACATGATGTGTCAGCGACTGGTGTTTCCCACTACTGCTCCATGTGCCTTTTCTTGTAAATAACCCTAAAGGAATAATTGTGCGATAGAATGAGAAATGATATAGCATACACAAGTAGAAGTGAACTCACTTCGGATGGCAAAGATCTAATTATATACTCAAATGGAAACTACTGAAGACCCCTATGCAGGGCCACCATAAGAAATCTTGGGGCCAAGTAGAGAGCTAAAGCCTAGGCTCCAATGCCACTCCCATCAGAAAATCCCATGTGTATCCCACTGCCCCACCCATTGCCTCGCCCATGTTCCACCTATCACCAGACCTTTTGACCCTCTCATATACATACTTTTTGAGAGCAAGGGCAAGCTTAGGGATAGTAGCACCTGGGTGCAGTATTTCTTTGGCTCCCCAAACGACTAACAAGCAAGGCCGGATGAAGGAAAAGTGCAGAATGTTTTAAGTCATTCTATCAAGACTTGTATAATTTGCCCTGTACTTCCCTTTCAGATAATTCCTTTTTGGACTCTGCAAATTCATATTTAACTAAGTATTTAAAAGTTACACTCTTGGAGGATGATAAGTCAGTGTTGGATGCTCCTATCACTTTAGAGGAACTCGATCACATTCTTAAGACATTCCCCCAGGGTAAATGCCCTGGTCCAGACGGATTCACTCCATTATATTATAGGAAAATTTCCCTATTTCCCTATTCTTGGCTAAGTATACTTAGGCCTTTATATTTCACCTAATTTACCTGATCTCGCCAATCTTAATTTATTTAGGCTTCTAAAATCGATTGGGAGGGACCTGAGGAGATGGTCATTCCCACATCTCTCCTGGTTGGGGGAGAATGGGTGTTCTCAAAATGGATGTCCTTCCCCGTTTACTGTACCCCATTCAGACCCTTCCTATATTCCTGCCCAAGGTTTTTTTCAAAGCGTGTCACAGAATATTTACCAGCTATATTTTGGGGGGTAAAACCCCTAGACTTATAGGTGTCATATAGGGGGGTATAAGGCATTTCTGGGGCAGAGTGGCAAGGGGGCAGATATGCATATTTAGAGGGGGGGCAGGTTGGCAAATAAAAGGAAATAAAAACAAAAAATTCTCAATCATAACTTTTATTAAATATGAAAAAATAGTTTACATGAATTAATAAAGAAATAAAAGTTTCTTACAAGAATATCGTGAAGAATAATGTGATCACTGTACAAACAATCCTAAAAAAAGCAATGAAAGTTAATGTTATGGCTCATTATGCCACGGATTGGCTGCATGATAAGTGCCCAAATGCTTCTAGTAAAAATACCCTGCCTCCTCAAAAATATATACTTTTGTGGGGATATTTTGAGCTGGGTTGCTAAACACTCCCAAGCGAGACACAGACAGCACAAAATAAAATTGAAAATTTCAAGTTTGGAAAACAGAATGGGCATGTTACATTGTGTGCCCAATACCTTTCAAAAACATCACACACAAAAACTATGCATGTTGGGTGTTTCAAATTCAAGACACTTACATCGATATATTTAGTGGTATTTTGGTCAAATTCATAGTAAAATATTTTCATTATTTTTATGTATTATTCATATTAAAATTGGACTATACATCTAAAAATGGTATTAAAAAACAACTCTATCTTCCCTTGAAAAAAAAAAGTAAAAAATTGTGTTGGTGCACAAAAAATGAAACAGGATAATCATGATTAAGGAAATATTGTGTAAAAATGCTGAAAAAGTTCCTTCAGTAAAGGAAGGGATTTTTTGTTCAGGGTAAACAATTAACATATTTACATCTGTAAACACATAGTGGCACTCAGGACAGGCTTCCTTGCGCTGTTCTACCTGTACCAGAGGCCCATTCATCTCTTGTGAAGCAGTGTGTTGGTGGTGGAAGTCTGCGCAGTTGCTGAGACAGACTTTCACATAATCCATTCTTCCTTCATTATCTGTTTACTACCTGAAGCTGGGTTCTAGGAAATTATGTCATATCGCCAACATCAGGTGGCACATGGAAATTAAAGGAACAATTTCTAGACGACAGGTCAATGCCAGTAGAAGCCCACACATGCATCATACCTTTGAGACCTCCACCTTCATTGGTGGCTAATAAAGGGACAGTGGTTGTAGGCCCTCAAGGAAAATCCGCGCCCAAGTCAGATACCTGTGTTTCCTTGGGATAAAGACAGTCTTGGATTATAGGATCACTACAGGAACCCTAGAGTCAGAATAGTTCTAAAGAGCGCAGAAATGTCCTTTTCTAGTGAGGATACCTGCTAGAATTTTCCATACCCAGCAAAGAGGCCCAAGTCAAATCTTGAGATCTGTGATGCATGGAGTTATTTGAATACATGCTGTATATACATATAACATGCAGAAATAATAAATGTTGCATTTAATGTAACACAACATAGTTTTGTCATACAAAACAGGCCAATGGAGTTTCTATGGGAAAATGTCCACAATCCCAATCATTAAACAATAAAGAATGTACATAATAAATATGAAATTGAATGTGTTCAGGCATCTGGTTTCTTACAATATATATATAATAATAGATATCATAATGATGGACATTGCTGTTACCAGCTTCTGAGATTCATATGCATTTAAAGTGGGTTTCGGTGAAACATTTTATGCACACCTTTAACCTAATGCATATTGCTTACCATTTATTTCCACATTTATCATGTTAAAAAAACTGAATGAGGGAGATATTAAATGACAAATAATCAATATTGTTTATATGATATAGATTACATGGCAGTTACTCTGTATATCTCTTCTGTGTTATATGCATATAAATTGCCTTTTCCTGAAATGAAGTTATTTTATTTATGTAATGAGACGTGCTAAATAATTTTATGACCTTTATGTATGGTAAACCAAATAAAGCCAATTCTTCCAACATAGGCTATTAAACAAATGTCAAAGGGCTGTTGTCAACAAAAAACATTTTGTTCATGCTTGACAGGTAAAAACCCCTCCATAAGGATACTTATCTTAACATTAAAATGCTTTTTCATTGTTAGATAAGATATAATTGTTTGGAACTATGGTTTTCTTGTCAATGGCTGCATGGGGTAAAGACCACCATACATTTTAAGATTTTTTTGGTAACTTTTTTATGTAACAGAAACCATAAACATGCTGCGTTTTTTTCTGGTGCTTGGAACTAAATGCAATATTATTAACCCCTTAATGACAAAGCCCGTCCATGTACGGGCTCAAAATGCATTGTTTTCAATGGGTTTAGGGACTGCCCATTGTCCTTCAGGGGTTAACATAATTTCAGAAAATGTTTAATACTCTTTCTAGATATTTTTCTTTTTGTGCAAATATTTGTATTAGATTAAAGATAAGCTGTACTGTTTTCTTTTTTTTTTTAGAAACAGCTTCAGTTTTTGCATGATTTCATGTTTTCATACAGCTGCATGTCACTCACTTAGTCTTAATCACGTAATTACATACTTGTATTAATGAAAGACTATAGAAAAACAGACTTAATTAGCATTGCCATAAAGAATCAGTTCATTGTGTAGCGTTTGATCAGAGAAAGTAACTTAAAAATATCACAACTGACAACAATGGGAGCCTCCAGATCTACAAGTGGAAGTTGATTGGAACCACTGAGAGAAACACGGTTTTGTCAATGCTAATGCTTACTGCAGACAGCACTGTATTTTAGCTTTAGTTAGAAATATTGCCCTTTAATTGCCATGTGACATAAAATGCTTTTAGGCTGCTAGGGTGCTAGAGAGGTTTATGAATATTTTGTCTAAGTGGAACAACACCTTGATTCAAGAAATTGTGAAAATCATTTAGTTTCCACCAATACAGCATGATGTTATGTTGTGATCACTTTCAGTGTCTTTCTTGTGAAAGCTTTTGTAGATGGCATACTTTTATATATAGCATATTTTTCACTTTATTACTTTGGTACTCACGGAATACCAAAAATGACCACGTTTAATAAGAAGTCTTATTTTTTTAATTATACAGGTAAATAATGACATTTGTGTTTATAATTTAAGGTGGTGGTAAACTATTTAAAATGTGGGTTCTTTGACCTTGTTTCTCTTTAAGAAGCCAATCTACCCAATTAAATGTATATCTCTCTCTCCTGATATGTAAGTATGTATATCATACAGGATATATACCGTATGTATACACATAGTAAAAAAAATGGTATTGTTAAGTAAGCAAAATAAAACGTAATGGTTAACGTGAATAAGATTTTGTCATGGTGAGAATTGGTTTGCATTATTTTCCATCTCATATATTTTGCTTTCTTCCATACAAAAAAAAAGAGAAAGTTTGACATTGAATTAGAATTTTATTCTAATGTGACATGCATAATTCATTCTTCCTCTTCTACAATTGCATGTCTTTATTTTTCTTCTTATTATGAGATATTGGCATAAAGAAAAATACTCCCTGATACAATTACTATGATAAGAATTGTAAAACATTATACTATCAAAAAAGCAATATACTTTTGCAGAATTTTGTAAACCTAGATGTAGCCAATTCATACAGACACACAGCTGGCATTATACTTGCTTAAAATGATACACCTGTCTAACGTGTCGATTACTTGGAAAGGATATATTGGATTATAAAAAGGAGAGTTTATTTTTCTATAAATTATTATTGTCTATTCCATCTGGTACATAATAAAAGTAGTTGGGAATGTTTGTTGTAATATTAGGTCTATTCACCAAAAACTCGAATTGCCATAATTAATGCTTAACTAAAACAATATAACTTGAATTAAGTGACTTCATCATACTGTCTTCGACTTAATTTTGTGAGCTACAGTTAGATTCATGCAAGTTGACCTACAACTCACATGCCCTCACATGCCCTCATTATATCACACAAATGCCACCAAACCACAGATTTTCAGATGGAACTGGGAGCATGACTCAAACCAAAGGAAATATCCAAAAGTGAGGTCAACAGTCAAGCCAAGTCAAAACTGAAGAATCAAAGAATCAGGTGAAACACTGGTGAAAGGCAAACTGGCTCTATCACAGGCACTGGTTTTATTATAAAGGAGGGTGTATATTTCCCCCAATCATATTCTGCCTCTAGGAGGCTGGCCAAACAATTTACTGAAACTAGGTGAGGTCCCTTTAGAGAGTTACTGTGTTTCGAGCCCACCCGCATGTATTTTTCTTCAGCTGCGCATTCCTTCTTTCGGCTTGGCGGAGAGCGGAGGCATCTGTCAGAGGTAGGATAGGGAGAACATCGAGGACCTCCTGGTTGGCACCGTAGCTCCCTGAGGTGCATCCGCTGCCTATAAGTCTGTGGTTGTTTACTGTTGCATGGGACCCGGTCAGTCTCTTCGCTGTCTGTCTGTGCACTTCAGGATTCATTTCACAATCCTAACTATTAATTTTAAAGCTCTTCATAGCGGTTCCCATACTTACATCTCCCCACTCATCTCCAAATCCCACCCAGTCTCTGTACTCATCTGATCATCTCCATCTGCCCTATGCTCCAATTTCTAGGTGTAATGCACACTTGCAAGACTTCTCAAGGGCTGCCCCTATCCTCTAAATTTCCTTCCCCCAACCTATGCATTCCCCTGACTTTGATTCTTCAAAATGTATCCATTAACGCCCTTCCTCCCATCTTCCTCCCATCTTCCTTTAGCTTACCTTTCCTAGTCCCTCATCTGTCTTTGGACAATAACTATGCAAGTGTGGCTGGACCTTCATTACAATGGCACTTTTATCTCTTGTGTAATATACCCCAACAGCTTCTAGATTTTAAGCTTGTTTAAGCAGGGCCATCCTTACCTCTTGTATCTGTAAGTTAAATTCTTATGTTATTTACTACTTGTTATGTCATGTTTACTCATTGTACAGCACCGCAGAATATGATGGTGCTACATAAAATAATAAATAATAATATAATTGGCTTTAAATGGCAATTTTTGTACGTAATATTACGTACACCATCCTTTAGGGGTAGACATAGGAAAATAAAAAAAAAAAAACATAGAAAAATAACAAAAAAATACAGAGTAGCTGTAGGTAATTAACAGCTAGAGTTCTCCAGGTCAAGAAAATCTTTAATCAAATAATTTGTTCATCATTTAAATAAAATGCAGCTTTTTAACACAATTATGTATATTGTTTAGTTAAATCTCATTGCAGAATCTGTGGTTTTCAAAAAAGAAAAAAAACTTTAAATCCAACAATTTTAAACTCTGTGAAATGCCTTTACAATTCATTGAGTTAGCTAGAACATTTTACATGTTAAAGTTCTATGTAAATAACTCAAATGGTTGTCAGTGTTAAATCTGCATTTCAGCACCCGAAGCAGCTCCTATAATGAAATCTTTTCCATGCTATGATATGAAACCATTAGGCACCGAGAAGCATGAGTAAGTAAAATATTTTGTTTATCTGGCCCTTCTCGGATGCACTGTCTATCATCTTAAAGTCAATGGAAAAAACTGTTAATGGCATCACTGCTCTAGGATAGAAAATTAGCACTGTTTCTCATGAAACATTTCAACAGGAATAATACAACAGCCAAAACAACTTCTGGATGGTTAGGGCTTAAAAGGAATTTACCATTACAAAATGGGGCCCTTTTCACATCCAGTCATATCAAACAATTTTAATAAAGGAATGAAAAATTTGCCACCACAATCACAGTTCACCTAGTGGATCCGTAGTCTTTGGTTTCTATCACAGTAACGGTAGAAACATAGGATCTTTGTAATCTAGTGATTCACCTGCTCTCAACCAGCTTGAATACATGCTATGATCATTACTTCGAGGTGCATGAATCTTTTCATTCTTTCACTCCTGTCATCACATTTTATAGATCTCTTGTGGCTATATGAGTGATTGCAATAGTGACATTGGTCTTAAACTTCCAAACCACACACCTGGTGGGTGCTTCTGATTACAATGTTGTGGATGATGTACAATAATGTGGATTATGTACCCCTATTTGAATGCTCAATGAAACAAAGATTTACCAGATAATTAAATGATGGGAAGATGTTCACATATCCCCAATCATCTCCATGGATTCAGTTTATTAAGGTTCTGATAAATTGATCACAATAGGGTTATAATGTATATATTTACTAAACTAACTAGTAGGCTTATTGCCTGTTCACATAGTACTTGAAGTGCACCTCTGTAGGTCAACAATTTTCATTTATAGACAAATGGGATACAATGTGTTATAGTTTTTATATTCTTACAATGTTTCAGGGTAAATTAAAGGATTTTCATTTGACTGGTATCCCCATTTCTTTACCATGTACAAATAATTGCCCCTTTCTATAGTTCTTTCTATGAATAGATTTAAATAATACAACGGAATGCCAACATCTCTCTGACATGCAGTCACTTATCCCTGTTTCATCCTATTTGACCCTTTTTGTTTAAATAACAAACACTGTTTAAATCCTGGATTTGTTTAATTATACATATGCATTGTGTTGTGAGCCTGGAGATCTAAACAAGGAAAGCATAGCAGAGAAAAGAAGCTCATTGTGAAAGAATATTATGTAAATCAGCTCTAGACTGTTCTTGAAAGTGGGAAATAACAAGGCTTGTTTTCCTGTTTTCCTTACTTAAATGCTTGTTTGTATATTGAACCATATATGTACAAACGATAGCTGATCTGGGAGCTCTACCAATGTTTTGTATGGTACATATTATCGTATGTTGAATATGTCAAAGAAACGCTTAATTAACTAGCGTATATGATAAATAATATATACAGTATATATATATATATATATATATATATATATATATATATATCTTAGTACTGTATATTTATTTTTTCTATTATATCATATATTAGACTTTATTGTAACTATTGGTGACAAAACCAGGCATTAATATATATATGTAAAATTGGGAAAAATCAGTCCTGCCAGTGCCTGTCTACCGGGGCCCAGTGCCCTACTACTTATTTTTTCTAATGTAGGGTCAGACTGTCTGCCAGTGCCTGCTCTGTGCCCTGCCCTGCATCTGCTGCTGCAGCTCAGTTTCCTTTCTTATTCTGAGGGATACATATTTTTCTAATTTTGTGGGAAATTTAGTGTCCTGTATGGTGGGGCTGGATGGGTGCCAGTGTCAACCTACTGCCAGAGCCCTGCTACTAGTGCTGTTACTGCCATATCACATTCCTTACCCTATGGGATCAATAAATCAAACTGGTCCAATGTTTGCAGAAAGAGAGTCCCATGGCTTGCTGCTGGATGGTTGTATCCATTGGTGCTGTGCTACTGTTGCTGCTGGTGATGGTCCTGCAGTTCAAAACCGAGAGCGAATCTCTTCCTTAACCTTGAGATGGTGCTGCTTTAGGTGAAAGGTGAATCCAGATGGTGTCAGGGACCTCCCCCCTTGGGAACGCCTTCTGAATGTTGCCCCTAAATCAAAAAGTGCCCTCGAATTTCATCCAAGTGGAAAAGCCAGGAAACAAAATTTGTTGCCCATAAAATGAAGGTGGCAAATGAATTTTGCTTGCCATGCACAAGTCTAGTTATTAAATAAAATGTAAGAGAATTATTAATCCTTTGTCTGACTACAGCATAGAATTTGAAGTGTGGTTGGGGATTAAAAATCTCTGATTGCCGTCTGATTGCCATTTTTCTTGTATTCTGGCATAGAATTTAAAGTAAAAAAAAATCTACTGTTTTATTAAAATCCAAAGCATTAGTATCAGTTTGACTTTCTTTAAGAAATTTTAAGTGAATACTTGTATATACATCAAATAACAAACAAACCAAGCAGCAGGTCTGCTGAATCTCTCCGAGGGTGAATAATATGTGAGGGAAGCTGAAGCGCTAACTCTTGCTAAACTCAGCTCCAGGCACTCAGTTTTTGATATTCGTGCAATCTCTTTTATTATTCTTTCATTGGCCTTTAATAGATTGACTTATAAGCTATTCATCTCAAAACTGTGCAGAAAAGAAGCCCAAACATTAGGCCAGACCCCCCCATTCTTATTCCTATTTAGGAGGGCACATACATGTCTTCTAGTTTAGACACTCAAATAAAACGAGCAATTAGCGTTACCCTTAAGCAGTTTAATTTGTTCATAGACATATGGTCCCTTGAGCTGACATTGTAAACACTGCAATATATCTTGCATGCTTTTCCTGATGGTTATTAAGCAGATGCTACAGAAAACAGTTTATGTTTACTTTTAAATTTACAAAGCCCTTTAAGTCATAAACATACCGAACACTTTAAAAATGTCTAACAAAGTGTTTGTGGCCCAAATGTCCAACTAATGAGTGTTTTAATCACTTTGAAGCCCACCAGTTAAATCAGAGCAGAGTTCCGCGGTTATAACCCAAGAACTTACACCTTTCAATGGGCTAAACATAGGTTATGATGGAATGTTCAGTTCCCCCCTAAGTACTGAGCTGATAACATGGCTAACATTTTTTTAAAGGGACAATAAAGGTCCACAACAAGTAGTCACGCAAAAAACAAGTTTACATGCAGCAGGTTCCTACCCTACTTTCTTTAATTAAGTCTTACGTATTGTTCTGGAGAGCTGTTTGCTGAGTGCTAATTGTTGTTTTTCAATGCCATGAGCTCACAACAAATACATAAATACAACACATGCAAGAATAAGTACTCACATGTTATGAAAACAAACAAAAATAATATGTGATAGCAAATCCAGTTAATCAGCTATATTCCTTAGATGGTAAGATCACGAGCGGGGGCCTCAAAGCCCCCCATTCCTGCCAGGAACTTTGTGCAAAAGTACCTTAAGGCTAGATGGCAAGCTCACTGGTAGGGTTCTCAACTCCTGATGTGTCTGTATGTAATAATGGACTGTATGTTTGTTATGTTAAATTGTACAGCGCTGCATAATTTGTTGGTGCTTAATAAATGAAAGGTAGTAATAATTATAATGTTTTAGCACATTGTGTTATATGTGGCACCAAAACCAAGAGAAGAGCTGGAAAGATACATGCTTTCAGTCAAATGAGTTCAAGTGAGGTATGGAATGTAGCATTAGGAAAAAATGCAGTTTTAACTGTTAACGATGACCCAACATATAATCATTTTCAAGTCATCTTGATTACTATATTTTTTTGGTTAAATGGTTTAACAAATCCATTCATAACAGACCTAGATTTTTTTGGCAATCTCAATGCATCTTCTTGGGTAATCATAGTTGGGATTCATAATTATGTTCATACAAAAATAATTGGGTTCTTGCTAATTAGTAAGATATTTCTTAGTAGTGGACAAGCACTGATGCATCATGTCTGGTCTGCAAAAATCCAGTGTTACTGCACCAAGACGAGATAACAATTTTTTGTAATTATCATGCCCAGATACAGACATTTAAGACACATAGGACAATATTTGTACGGAACCATTGGTGGGAAATGGCTGAATGGAACATTCCATTCGTTGTCATGGAGATGCTCCACATATCTATATAACTGCAGCAGAACTGGTCTTCACTATGCCATTTTAATATGTATATTTTCCTATTTGTTACCACTATTTACTTACTTTTTACTTTGGAGATAAAGTATTTATAATAAAATTAAATATGTACTTTTTCTTTTAGACATCCTAAATATTTAGTCAAGTATAGACTTATATGCACCTGTCCAGGGAGGAATACCTTTATATATATATATATATATACATATATATATATATATATATATATATATATATATATATATATATATATATATAAAATATTATTAATTGTTTTTATTTTTAAATGGCTATGATTTTAATTTGTGTAGAAATTGTATAACCTATAAGAAAAATTCTTATGAGTAAATTATAGATAAACGTAAACATACAGTAAACCTGGAAAAAAACTATTGCTAGAAAAATTCATACATAATTTATGTAAAGAAATAAATAAAAGGGTGTTTCCAAAGCTCTACATTTATTTAAAGACAAAAAATATTCATATCAATCTACATTATATGATTTGAATGTGGGTTTGCAGAGATTTTTTTTTACATTTGGAAATAAGTCAGGAAGTGATGCTATTTAGATCCAGTTATAAATGTAAGCGATCAATAAATAGCATGTTTAAATGCAAAATGATGTGGCGCTATAGCCTTCTCTCTAAATAAATACATATGGCCAAGCTGAGCCCTTATACTGAATGTTGCAGGTTGTCACCTGAAGAATTAATGTGATGGATAGCAGCATGTATGTGGCTTGTACGGGTCCGTAGGGAACAATTGAGAATGATTTTAGTCTATCCCAATTGGCTTTCGTCACTTCTAGTGTATGCTTCATGAGTTACACAGCTGGGAAAGGGAAAATAAGTTCAATTTTTGAACAAGGGCATTATCTGCTATCAAAATAGACAGAATATATGGGAGTATGAACATGGCAATTCTTATAGTAATGATGTTTACCACTGTGACAATATCCACTTTCCTAAGTCTTTACCTGGGGTTCTTTATTTATAAGCCCTGCTAGTGAAATCATTTCTAGAAATGCCACAGTCTGGAAGTCAACTTCAGAGACTCGTTTTTCCAATTTGTTTTTCCAATTGATTTGCTAATTAATGAATGATTAGAGAGACAGAAACACGAATAAAAAATAAAGATAAAAGATTTATAAATCAACAACAAATTAAAAAAAGAACATCAATATATTAGGTATAAAAACCAAACATTTAGTTAATGTTGACAATTCCCCAAACAGGTTTTGGGGAATTAAAATGCTGTTTGGCGTTTTAGTTTTTGATGTAGGTAATGATGTAATTACAACTGGTGCAGCTGTAACTGGGGCAAGAGTCACAATGACGGCTGGTATCCAAGAACTCCTCCCCTTGGCGTCTAGTAGAACAGAAAAACATGTGCCATTGGGGGACACATCTCTCTTTCTCGCTCGTTTGCTGATAGCGCTGAGATATGATGGCCTGCTTCTTCTTGTTAGACATTTCATTCAGGGTTGCTATATGTTTTACTTTTTTACTTTACCGAGAGGGTGGTAGATAAATGAACAGCCTCCCATCATACAGTGAGATGCATGGCATATGCATAATGCTATCCGTAATCTAAGACAAAACCAAGGACAAAACAAGGACTAAATCCTTACATCAGGAGAAATGGGCAAACTAGATGGGCCGATCTAGATGGTTCTTACTTGCTGTCAAATACAATGTTTCTAGATTGGCCACGTTTCCCACAACATATCTAATTTTAACATGTTGGTGACCACCACCTATGAAATGCTTTATTAGGGTGATATATAAACTTGATTAAGTAATCGATTTCCTTCTGTGGGTTTATACATTATTCAATGGGTTTATATGTATCGTAGAAAACATAGCCAACATGGCAAGCCTACCAACATTCCATCTGCCCTATTTTTTGCAAAAATGAAAATATTGTGGCATTCCAAATAATGTATTAGTTGGAACTCATATTAAATATATTTATTTCAGGAAATGTATGTTTAGGAAAAAATGCTAAGTGGGCAGCTTTTTAATAAAGTAAAATAAAGTTTTTTTTTACAGCAATATTGAATCTTAAAAAGAACAATGAAGTAAAATATGCCCTTCTTGTTATTAAAGCATCATATACCATTAAAATCAAACTCAATTTGATTGCTTTGTTAAGTGATTGTATTCATAAGTACATAATTCTAATGTTACAGTTTAAGTTTCTATTTTTTAGTGCTTTAGGAATCTAGCAGAATTTAGCATCCAAGTAAAGGGTTATCATCTAGTCCTACTTAGAAAAGCAAACAGAGGAAGGTCAATGTTCAAATTAATTGAAACATAAGAAATACATTTTAGAGGCAGAATAAAAAAAATGTTAAATTTACTTTTAAAGTGATATGCTGCTGCCCATTGCAACAAATAGCAATTCCTCCACACAAACGGATATGAAGGTATTGCAGCAAGATAATAGTACATCTGAAATTCCTTATTTTCTCAATCTAGGGTAAGATAAGCTCTATCAGACGCCATTCAACTGTCTCTTGCAAAAGCTAGTCAAAGGCTGGCTGAGCATCTTAACAGTCGCACTCCAACAATAGCTGGTGGCTTTATTGCCCTACTCTATCCATTTCTAAATTCCATCTATTAAGTGCCATACACTGCTCTAGCGTGAAAGAAACCATTTAATACACTACTTATTTTCAGGCACAAAAAAAAAACAATTATTTTTAACAGTGACACTGTTTAAATTAATGTTTCAATTATTTCATTTTTCATTTTATGCACTGTTTATAGTTCTTCTTTAATCGCCCAATCCTCCCCTAATTCCACATATTAATTCAGTGTATTAATAAAGTTGCCAAGCACAGTAGTTTTTAAGGCAGGAAACTATTATTTCATTCTGTACAATGTTTATACTTTGTATTCCTTCGTTTTTTTTTCAGTTGATACAGACAACCAGTTACCATATTGATGTAATTAAGGGGTTAAGACTCTTTTGTTTGCAGCTGAGCTTGCAGGGATGGCACTCGTTGGGTTAACAGTATCTTCACTGCACAATACCATGTCTGCGATCAATTACAAAATTAGATATTTAAAGGAGATAATTACATAGCATGTTTACACTTCCTTTCCACAATTGATTCAACAAACCTCAAGAAGCTCAGAGTATAGACTGCCACCTACTGTTCATGAAATGCCAGACTCTTAACCTCTCGGTTTCTAAGAATATTAGAGACTTAAAGTCATATCTTTAATGCTTTCTCAAATGATGATGCCTGCTTTGATAATTAAACATATTGAATTAGAGGCTGGCATTTTTTTGTTAACATGGGTATTTTTTGGCTCATACAAGACAGCCCTACTCTTTGCTTTATCAAGTATTGGCTAAAAATCTCATCTCAGATTCATATTTCTACACAAAGACAAAATGTAGTGGCATGCCTTTACATTATTGGTCTTACATTTACTCAGTCTCGGTTATAACATAAATCCTTATTTGCACTCTTTTTTAAAATAAACTGAAAATCACATTCTATCTATTTTCAATAGTTTCAGTTGGGCAAATTATAATTAGAAATTATTGTTCATGATAGGAGATTAAAAAAGAGATTTTACTCCTCTGATTGTACAAAGCAAAGCAGGAGTGTCAGTTGGGTCACATTCCCGGGAGAACCATGGGAATTGTTGGTAGACGAGGGTGGGGTATTATCATTTACTGCTGCAATTAGCTTAGAATCAGCATTGTAATGCATGGCCAGTTTCACTAAAAATGCGAACATGTCTGAAATTAAAACCTCAAAGTATATGTAGAATTCACATCTCAAAGAAAAGCACACGAGGCTTAAATTCCAACCAACTCTAAACCAACAAACACATTGATATTTCATTTCAATTCATTTAGCAAAAAAAAAAAAATACATAATTCCAAAGAGAAAGAGATTTATCATATTCAGAAATGAAGAATGAATCATTGTACTCATTAATCTTAAAACACAGAAAAACTCTACATTTTCCAATGAACACTTTGTTTATTGAGAAATTGGAGGCGTAAATTAGGTATTAAAAGACTTGCAACCACACAATTTATTTGTATGTTGGTTGGAATTCCCATAAGATAATCATTTGCATAAGTCAAGGTTTTGGACAGTGATTGCCTGTTCTTCTTGGATTCTTGTATAAATAAATTAGTTTGAAGTTGGAAGACAAGAAAACAAATTTTGCTCCCAAACCTTTGTGTAAAATCTACACTGAAAAGGGTAATGTGTACATTTATAATTCATAACACATTCTGAATCTTATCACACTTATTTAACTAATAAGGAAAACAAATCATAAGTTAAGTTACTAGAAAAGAATGAGTGCTTACCTGTGCAAATGTCTGTTGGTATGTAAAAATGTGGAAGGCCAGAATGGTAAAGCTACTGTACCAACAGAAGGATATGGGGCAACATGATTGGTAAACCAGAAGGATTTGATGTAAACAGCTAAAAGGAGTTTATATAACTACACTAGACTTAGGGTTACTCTACACTCTGCTATAGAATACTGGGATGTACCACTCATTTTCCAAGAACAGTATTTTTGGAAATGCCACTTTCACATGTCACAATTCCTCTACACGCAACTCTAGCTCGCTACAATTCAGCTTGTATCAGTTTTATTCACACAATTACTCCACTCATCTTTATTTTATCTACTTCGGATCCAACGTTTTCTGTTGGAGAATTTACAGAATTACATACATTTACTACTTGATTTATCCCATTGTCTATTGTGGGTTCTTTTTTTATATGCATTTGAAATAATTTTTACACTTATTTTTTGGAGCTGAACACAGTAGAGCTATTACAGTACTTGAGCAATGGTGTGACATCAAAAACATCTCCTTACTTAGTTCTTAGTGTCATTTGTAAGATCA
The DNA here is from genome assembly GCF_027358695.1 of Spea bombifrons. NCBI lineage: Eukaryota > Metazoa > Chordata > Amphibia > Anura > Pelobatidae > Spea > Spea bombifrons. The sequence goes on along the minus strand of NC_071093.1, from coordinate 12,535,577 downwards.
CCTCTACCAGCCATCAGTATTGTCCACACCATCCGCCTAGTTACGTATTTTCAGATTGTTGTCTGGCTTGGGACCTTTCAAGTTGGTGGTCAGTATAATACAAGCCGTATCAAGGAAAGATTATTGTCTATAAAGAAAATGTGTGTGCACAAGATATAAAGCATGAGTTGGGTAGAACATTTCTGGTTATAAAATCTTATTTTTTGCCATTTGTATATGTCATTTTAAAAGAGGTGGTCCATGGGACCAATGCACAAGAATTTGAAATAACTAAAATTTAGATAATAGTGAGATACTCGCACCAGCACACTGTAAACAGAGATACAATAATCGCCACTAATAATAATCACTAGAAGTACCACTTCTGCATGTTTCAAAAGGCTTATAAATGCACCTTAGTTTTTCCTGTTCAGTTTAAAAAAATACACTATGCAAAATAAGCTAATTAATATGGAAATACAATTTTTCTTTCATGAAGGTTAGATTTAAAAGTTTAGTGATGATTTATTACCAATGCAAACACGTTACATTTGAGAAATGTTATCCTAAAATTAAATTCTCAACCTCGAAATACACAACCTGGATGATAACACATATTAACATTTTAATAAACACACTCCCTTAATGAATCCGGAAAAATGATATTTGGAAATATTTAATACGGTGATAAAATACATCACCGAAGCTGAAAATAAAAATGACCTTTTAAAGAAATCCCATCTATTGATTCCTGCTGACTTTTTTTCATAACAAATAATGTTTCGCTGGAATGTTGAAATACCACCTTGTGAAGTAATGCAAACAAATACAGTTTATATTTACTGGTATGTCATCAGAAAAAGATTGAACGGGAGTGTAGCGAAGTAAAAACTGGAAGGAAAAAAAAAACAGGAATATCCAAATCTGTTTAGCAAGAGAAAAGAGGGAAAAAACCTGAGAGCTTCTTATTTAAGTGCTTTCGAGTTACTTGACATGACGCATCTAGTCAGACGTAAATAATGACAGACGGAAACTATCATGAGATCTGCAGAGCTTCAACATACGGGCATCATTTTGTTTCTAAACCTACAGCTTCCAGCCTCGCGGGCTGAGTGATCGTTTAAAAAGCAAATTCTAATCATTCTGCCCACTGTAATAGTCAGCTGGATTGGCATCGGGTTTACTAGCTTTGGACAAGAGCGAGCGGCAGCACAATGGATCTTAAACATACTACATTTGCATAATATTTTTACAAAGTCTACATAAAATGGTTCAATGGCAGTAAAAAACACACTCCTTATTTACACTATACGTGCAACCGTGGTTTTATCTTTTGGCTCGTAAAGCAGATAATATGAAATATTTTGAATTGGATGAGGAAATTGTATTTACTCAAAAAAATGGTTCTGCTCCAAATAAACTCAGACTTACTTGGCATCGTTTTTGCAGGTTACATGGAAACCACACCAACAAAAACGCTAAACCTCATGTAACTGCTAAATAGATAAGTATTACACTCATAAATGATTTTCCCACAGACTACCATTGTGAATGTTTGTCCAATTAGGATATATGCATTTTCCTTGGAAAATTAATGAATTGTTGAGTGCTCTCACGGCTCTAGAACGCTCGGAGAGATGATAAAGGGTGAAAAGGGTTGATTAAAAAAGCTCAACTTTCTTTTTTCGTGTACACGGTGCATTTCCCTGTACAGAACATAACCTGGGGTATCAATAAAGTGGTTTCTGACTTCAACTTGGTCTTTGGTACAAGTAAAGGCCCTTACCATTAACCTCCCACTGTCAAAATGGCAGCCAAGGATTTCGTATCTAAATGGATTTCCAATTTATGCGAGAAATAACATCGCTGAATATCGGTACATTTCAGAGGAAATCAAAGCACTTAATTCAGGTGCTGTATCGTTAATTTCCCCCGGCATCAATGAAAAATGTTCTATTTGATTTTAAATTTAAACTTAATAAATAGCTAATTTAAAATTGTGTTCTATATGCAAAGAAATAATCACAAGGCATTCATTTTAAAAGGTTTCATTTATTCTTGTGAGCTTAATTATTGTGGGGAAACTGTGAGCAATTTGTTTTTTAACAGTGTCTGATTTCTGAGAATGGTTATTAAATATTAAATGGATGCATAATTCAGGCAATTAAGAAAGTAATCACACAAAGTAATGTAATGGAAGTTAATTATTACTGCATAAGCAAATAGTTCATTAATGCTAGTAGTTGCTATGGCTGAATCTTAATACATGCAGAGTTGAAGCATAAATCCTTGGTGTATTGCAAGAGGTACTGTAAGTACTAGAAAATGTATGAAGCCCGGGGATGAAAAGCATGATAAAAAAAAAAAGGTTATGCTGACCCCTGACTCGCGGAAATAAAGTGGGATCATTGTAACATGAGAGTAAATTATACCTAAGACATGGTTATCCAAGATACCTATAATCTTTTCCGTTTGTAGTGCAAACATGGCTTAATTCAAGGTAGAACTCGGGGAATTTAGCTTGTTAAATCAAAAATCAGCAATCCATCTTCTGCCTTTAAAGTCCTGCTCAGCAGACATTCTATTTTTTCAAAATGTTGTAGAATGATTAAGGAGAGTTATTGAGAGAACTTCAAATAAAGCCTGGCAATTTTTCTACTTATCTACTGTTTAACTCTTTAGGCTAACATCCTTGCTGGGACAAATAAATATTAAATAATTAACAAAACGGAATTATGCTACTAGAAGGCATTTCCAAGGTTGAGTTTTAAAAATCATGTGACTATTACGGTGATTAAAGTTTATAAACAAATTTTGCCCTACTTTATGGTTTATGGTTTATGGTTGTTCACCCAGAAGGAATTGAAATAATAAAATGTATTTTCATGTGCTTTCCATTTACAACCCAAATATGCATTTGTATTTGTATATGTGCATTAATACAATTCATATGTACATACACCTACTTCTGGGTAGATGAGTAAAAATAAATGACTGGACATCGTTAATAAAGGACCTTCAATGTCATAATCTGAAGGGGGCATCCAAGTAGCTGTATTTATGAATATCTATGCCTTTTATAAAATGTGTTTCCTCATCAGAGTGGACCAATTAAATTATTCATTATCATTCTTAAACCCATATTTTGTCGAGGAAGGTGGACGGTGGACACCACAGAGTTCTATACCATAATGTTTACTAAACAAGGCTTAACAAAGTAGGTATAAAAGATTATATAACCTATTCACTATATTAATATCACAGGTAGCCCAAGGATGATAGAAACATATACAAACATGTAGAATAAATGTAGTTAGGTGAAATGTTGAATAATAAACTCCAAAAGTCCAAAAAGGGCCATTTTGTTCCTAATATAATAAATTTTATATACTGATCTAAAAAGTATTATATTAATATACTAACCAACATTTTTCTGGTATTCCTTTTGTAGGCTATGGTTTTGTAACTGGTGCAGGACTAGGAATTAACAACTGTAGATTTGTTTGACGTGATCAACCCTTGGCTATGTTACAATGGAAATATATTAATGAAAAACAGTAATCCGTTTTATCTCAGTTGATGAATGCGGGTTACAATCTATAGGAGTAATACTATTCAGTTAGTTGTAATATATGATTATTAAACTCAGATTGGTATAATCAAAGATGAATTTCATGGGTAAAAAGATATTTCATAGACAAAGGTGTGAAATATATGTGTTTTTTATTTGAAGGGAAATATCATTCAACGCAAAAGAAACAGTCCAGGATGCATTCAGTAGATGTCTAAGGTCTCGACATAACAATGTGAGGGATATCAGGCATTTCTGCGCTAACCATGCAAATTTAAGTTTCAAATAATATTTTGTCGTTACCATAAGGTGACTTTATAATACAGCCAAAATGAAACTGAGCTGGAACACATTGACAAATAATGCAGTCAGTCTAAATGATTCAATCAATTACTTGTCATAGTAGTAATAAACAAAGAAAAGCATTTTTGTTACACATTTTCACCTAAACCAGGGATGCTGTTCCATTTCAGGCAAATGGTAGACCCATGTGCCCTTTGTATTAAACTAATTGTTTAAGCATGACAGGCTATTACTGTAGTCTGTGGTGTGATGCAGATGGAGAAAAGTAGGACACAGACACAATTTTCTAGTATTGTAGAAGCAATTATAAATAGATGAGATACCATAAAAACACTGCACATGGGATCTAATGTCAGACAATTGAAACAAATGGTAAGGGAACCAAATTACAGACAGAGGCTGACACTTCTAGAATTGCTAGTTTCAAATAAATAGAAAAAAAAACCCTCTCCGTAATATGAAATACAGAGATGATTCCTGGACTTCAAAAAAGATGGGACATATGGATTGTCTCAGTGGCTGGAATGTCAGTCCAATATTAAAATAAGAGATAAAGAGTATGCATTCTGAATAAGTGTTCCATTTAACTCAAATTGTATTATTTCCATAATATGTCACAGATAGGTCACCTACTCATGCAGAAAACACATATCTTCCTATTTGAGTATATTTAGAAATAACAATGAAGGTTCACTGAACATACATGGTATATTAACAATATAATTGAATAATAAAATAAAAAATCTGGTGAACAAATATATAAGTAAAATAAAACTCATGCAAGTTATTTGATCTGCATAAAATCAAATATCTTTTTTATTCTTTGGAAACATTTTCCAAAATCCGCATCAGAAAATAAGAAACTAGAATTACAGTTATAAACTTATTCATATAACATTAAAGTTATATAATGAAATATACTTTGCTTTTTTCTGTGGACCTCGTTTCAAGAAAATATTGTAGCACAGCTAGTAGATAAGAACCCATACAATAACGTAGGATCTATCACTCCCCGGTTTTGACCTCTTATTTACAAATAAGTGTACTATATTAACTATAATCAGCTATATTACACAAATACTGAGCTATGTGAAACTGTTTGTATGGTACCCATATACACCTTATGCAAAGGTCATGCTTCTAATAACACTGAACAAATGGGGAATCAGATTTACGATGTCCAATTGTGCTATTTTATTAAGTTACGTCCAATGCACATTTTAAGCAATGATAATTTAACCCCTGTTATCGGCAATCTGAGCTGGATTCATCTATGCTGTTTGCAGAACTAGACGATTGGAATTCATCTACCAAAGATAATGTCACACTTTTCTTGATAATTCCACTAAAGGACAAATTAATAATTACAGGTCCTGTTTCATTAGTTAAACGAGTCCCTTAAAACTGCACAAGGCTTTGCAAGAATAATTAATCCCATTAAAAGAGTATTGGAATGGTTTACTTGCTAGAAAAAAAACATTAAACCAGATTTCACTTCCAGTTTACCTACCAAGTTGGAATGATGAATGCGATTCCTGTTGGGTTCTATGGACATCACTAGGCATCAAGCTGTTGTCTTCGGCCAAATTCTATTTGGATTTCCAGATGTTCATGAATTATAAGTCTTCCAATTTCATCCTAAAGCATCTAGTAAGAATATCCAGTGGTCTATAAGAGATTGAAACATATACTACAATTGCACCAATCTACCCAAACAACCAACCATACTTGTATGGTGATAATATTTGCCTGTGATAGAAACGTGAAAAAACACCTCTAGGTTTAAAACTATTCTCAATAATAAAGTATTTTCTTAAATAATAACTGCAGTCTTAAAAAGGGATGTGGTAGGTTTTTATTGTTCTGGTAGTTTAGGTCCTTTTGACTGATATTCTACACAACACTTGACCACATTGCACTGTGAAACATCAGAAGGAAGTAGAGGAGACCCAGATATCAAGTTATATCATATAATATAGGTCTTTTTATTTAAATGATTTTATTTTTTGGTGAAAAGACCATAATCCAGTTAATTATTTATGGCTTACCTGAAGCTAAATCACACATATAACAGAGCTATTTTCAAAAAAACATTTCATGGCTGTGTAAATGTTTATTTATGAGAATCCATACTTTGATCTATTGAAGTGAACAATTATAAAAAATAAATACACAGTATTAAAAAGGGTTGCTTTAAATATTCAGAATAAAAAATACTATATTTTTATGGTGGATCGTATCTCATTATCCTCATATAGATGAGTTCAAATTTGCTCCAAGATCCAAGATTAAAATTGCAAACCAATTCATTTGTACCGTATAAACATTCCTCATTTGATACTAATAACCAGAATAATTACAATGTATTACAAGCTTTAAACGGCTGCCTTGGACATTCCTGCACCTAGCAGATAGCTTGGCGCCATTTTTATAGCTGCGTCTGTTAAGATTTAATAGACAAAAACTTTCATTAGGGAGCTGTTGGTGCAATTAACGTCCAGAAGGTTTCATCATGTACAGTCACTCGGCTAACTAAAGGAATTTTATTACTTTTTCATTGTTGTGTTAAATGCTATTATTGTGATGAATACTGGGAGCACGATTTGTGTGATAGAGTAAACTAGAAGTATTATCACTGTTATTTGTAAAGTAGTGGAATCACCAATCCAGATTGCTTTGGTGCACTGCAAAACTCCTCTGCTTTCATATAATCCATATAACTGTGTGTCCGTGATTAGTGTATAGTCAAGAACAGAAAGTACACAAATATCACAGTCACACACATACAAAGGGGTCTATTTACTAAAGCAAAAGTTGGCAGGAATGTTTGCAGGAGAGTTGTGCCTTTAATTATCTCACTCCTCTATTCATTATGAAGGACCACCAGGGCCGGCCCTACAATGGAGCCGACTGGGGCAATTGCCCCAGGCGGCACTTTAGAAGGGGCGGCACTTTGCCGCCCCAAGCGTTTTTTTTTTTGTTGTTCGTTTTGAAGCGGAGGAGAGAGAGAGGGGCGCCAAGTGCCGGCTTGTAATGCTGGGCGCCGGAAGTGGCGTCAATTTCCGGCGCTCAACATTACAACAAGCCGTGGCAGAGCAGGGAGACTCGCCGCAGGACTCTTTAAAGGTAAGCACCGGGGGGGGGGTAAATAATGGCGTTGTCGAAGTTTAAAATGCCGCCCCCCCACGTCGGCGGGGGGGGCGGCATTTTAAACTTCGCCCCAGGCGGCGTTAAGTCTTCGGCCGGCCCTGAGGACCACCACTAGCACGTTTCATAGTGAAGGGCTGAGATGGCCTATACAATTCATATTTAATGTTTATTGTTAGGAGACTAAAGAAATCTGGCTAATTTGTCTATGTATTTCATAGGGCCAGCCAAGTCCTTTCTGCAGCATAAAGTCACTGGGGTTGGCTCATCATAATGTATAGTGAAGAAGCGGAAACGCAACTCTAGCGCAAACATTACTGTCAACTCTCCCTGTCATGTCATGCTTTTGTGTTATATCTTCTCCAAAACAAAACATTGTCTTGGAGGCTATTTTTATGGCCAGCTATGTTTTATTAGGTTTTTCAAGGGCCATATTTAATAATCAACTTTCTTGCAATTGGGATCTACACCAGTGCTAGTAGCCCATCATTCATTTCAGTAGTTCATGGATTCAGTGGGATTTGCTTTTTAAAGGGAAAAACTCCATAGACAAATATGGAACAAATAGTTTTATAATGTATCATCTGTTTTAATTTAATGGGAAAATTTGTTTATTCTACAGTAAAAAAGGCAGTATTTTACAGTCATGGCTTTGTTTTGTGTCTTTGTGCTTTTTCATGTGGGTTTACTAGTCTTGTAACTACCAAGAGGCAAGAGGGACCGGTGCCCAAAGCACTGCAAGTTGAGAAGCTACTTGTTCCTCCTTTTACCTTCTACCTCAATTACTACATTGCCTTTCTACAGTTTTGTTTTTATTCATCCATAGACAGACACAGCACAATTTAGTTTGGAAATCTCCAGGAACCATATTCAAGACGAGAGTAAGGGGCCACCGACAAAGCTGGGGAGTCATCATACAACAACTGAAACCCAGTGTAACTTACTTATTGCTAACCCCAAAGTTAACTGTCAAATATATTTCCACTATATTGTTAATCTTCAATTAAAAGCATACTAACCTTAGGCACAAAACCCCACCCACAACACAGGTACCTGAAACCAGAAGATATAGTATAATCAAGTCCTTTAATGCACACAATAATGATTGCACATTGTAACCACTGGAAACTTACAGCTGAGGGTCAGATTAACTCAAGTTCAGGAACAATGATGTACGACCAGGGCCGGCCCGACAATGGAGCCGAGTGGGGCAACTGCTCCACTTTGCTCCACTTTGCCGCCCCAAGCCCTTTGCAGCCCCAAGCCCTTATTTTTTTTTTTTTAAAGCCGAGGAGAGACCCTCGGTTGTAAGTACCCGCTCGGCGCCCCTCTCTCCTCTGCGAGCCCTCTAGCTCGGTCTCGGTGCCAGCTTGTAATGCTGAGCGCCGGAAGATGACGTCATTTCTGGCGCTCAGCATTACAAGCTGGCACCGAGACCGAGCAGGGAGACTCGTCGCAGGACTGCTGAAAGGTAAGTACAGGGGGGGAGAGGAAGGGTAGATAATGAGGGGGTGGCAGGGAGGGAGGGAGAGGAAGGGTAGATGATGGGGGGGGCATTTTAAACTTCGCCCCAGGTGGCATTTTGTCTTGGGCTGGCCCTGTGTACGACCAAACCATTCAATACACCTTCCAGAACAGACCGAGACTGACCATCTGGCGCATGGAGCAAATACCCAGTGGGCTGCTAGCCATCAACTCACCAATTAGGGTGCTATAGCATGCAGCCAATGGCTGGATATACCTGGCCGCATACTACACAAGCATAAAAACACGTGTCTGTGGCCATGTGTATCCAGCTGTTGGCTGTACATATGTCATGAATTGGCCACTGTCATACAAAGCAAATTGGAGATGCTCAACCAAGAACAGAGAGCCGCTTCATATACTGTCCTATGGTATATCCCTGCTAAGGAGTGTCTAAAGTTTTAGCTCTCTTGTGCCATTACAGAGAAAAAATCTCAATCAACATATTAAGTCTGATCCTGCCCCACAGGCAGCCCAGAAGTGAAAGGTGAGGCAAATTTCCAAGGGAACCAACAACCCCAGATGTAATAGATCAAGGAAGTCCACATCTGGACTCACTTTTAAACTTCAGGTGGGCCCCAACAGATCCTGAAGGGTTAAATATCTAACAAACCAAATTTGTGACGCTCAACGAAAAAACGGATAGCCGCTTCATAGCCTGTCCTGCTTGGGAGCATCTCAAGTTTTAGCTCTCTTGTGCCATTACAGAGGGAAGTTCTTCATTAATATGAGTCTGATTCTGCCCTAAGGGCAGTCCAGATAGGACTGAGCCTATGGTCACAAATGCTTGGGTGCAAATGTATTTTCTGATGTCCCGGGTGGATGTGGCTACATTACTAACTCCTCCCTTTAATAAACAAAACTCCTCTAACCACACCCATTTTCTATGGCCACTACTCCACCCCTTTATGCCCCCCAACTTTACCATGTAACACGTCACTCACTTCCCACAGTAACAGCTTTGCCCCCAAACTACTTACCAGCACCATCTTTGTCCTCCAAACGTACGAGTGCCATCTTTGTCTTCAGCTTGTTAGCACTATCGTTGTCCCCAAATAGTTTATCAGTGCCATCTTTGTCACCACAACTTGATAAGGCCCTGATAGGCACAAGTTTCCAGTTACATGGCTAAATTTATATCATTCATTGAATTCAGCTCATGATGTTTAGTTCTTCTGGATCAGCACTGGATTTCTTAGTATATTGAGATGATAATCATTGTATACTTGTAAATGACTCACATAAACTGCTTATATACTTAATTAATACATACTTAATTATTGTGAATATCTGTTGGTTCTTGACCTATTTTCAAAAAAGGCATCCCACTAAATACATTTTATATGAATTCTTTCTCTAATGTGTGTTTATTCATGTATATTTAAAATGTGTTTATTAATAGGCAAAAATGTAAATGTCTTTATTTTTTTTCTGAAGTAATTATTGTAGTATAGTTCCTAAAAGAATACTGTGAAACAGCCTTAATGGAAAAGAATGTCATGCAACATTTATTAGTGAGCTACTAGAGCTGTCTCCTCTAAAGTGCTTTGATTTACTGACATAACTGGTTAAAAGCTTTAGGCAACACCACACACATACAAACAGTAACAGGTCATCTGAATAATTAGTGGGATTGACATAACCCCCAAAGGAAGCTTGCAGTTACACGCAATTAAAAAAACTACAAAGGTAAGTCATGTAAATGTAAAGAATGCCATTGACAGGTTAGAGATGGCAGAGTTCAGTACAGTACAAAATATGTTTAACCCCTTGAGTATCCAACAACCAAGGCACAGTTGTATATATACACACACACACACATATATAGTATATATATATATATATATATATATATATATACATATTCTCTGTGTATGATCCCTTTCTACCACAGTACTACAAGGTGGTCCTATGAAGTAGCAACACATTATAAATGTATCATGAAGGTCAAGAACGCTTGTAACGTTACACTTATGTACAGTTTCCCATAGGTGACCCTGGTTAAAGGGGAAGTCTAGTTACTCTAACATGTATACTGGCTGGGTTGTTAACTCAACAATAAGCACATTGGTCAAAGAGGAACATCTAAGCAGATGAACTGGATTTTTTGGACATATTTATCAAGGCATATTGAATCAGTTGAATTTGAGGTTGGATATCCTTTTGAGGTCTTCCTTAACGTTTTGCCCCATTTGTGTTTATATTGTTTGTATGTTTTCCTTTTTCTCCTTGGTCTTTTCTACCCAGTCATACATGACGAAATCAAGTGGTCTGAAAGATTTGAGATCCGTTTGGAGGATAGCTTGAAAGGGATTATAAAGCCACCCATACAGTTGTAGGACATGGACCTGTTCTTCTATTATTATAATCTAATATTCAAAATTATTTAATAATTAGTACAGTAGCTCCATTGTGAAACACGTTGCACGCCTTTGATTTCATTTATTTATGTTGCAATTATATTGTTGTCAAATGTTTAATCAAAAAACTATATCATTATAGCAATAAAATCTTACCTTAACAATGCTGAACCAAAACACAAACACATTTTTATGGTCTGCTGATTAGCGTAATGTAACATTGTATTTAGGTGACAGCCCTACTTTAATGAAGAACAATTAGACAAGGACAATGAATAATACTGATTGTGACTATCGATATTAAATACTATGAATTTGTTATGATATCTATGAATTCACCAGAAGATTATTGCGACTGTAATAAGTTTAATAAAAAAGTAAAACCGGATAATCATGGATCCTTCAAACTAATTTTTTTATTTTTTTTCTAATGTATTTCAATCATAAAGTTATCTTTTTTCTATGTAACTTCAGTGCAATTTTATTGCTTTTCTCTTACACTTCTCCCCCAATGGCCAAAATCTACCATTTGAGTGGTAGATGCAGCCTTAAATTAAATATGTTGTATGATATTGATACATAATAGTATTTTCATATAATTTCAATGATTTCCACTTTTTCTATCTTTTTATGATGAACTGGTAAAACATCTGTTTGTTACACATACCAGGACCTGAGAAATGATGATCAATGGCACAATTATACTATTAATAAGCACCCTGTTCCTTGTCATTAGACATCTAATATTTTGCAATTGCCCAAGCTCTTAACAGTCATGCAACTGAATATTTTATTCTTTTATATATATTAATTAATGCTAAAACTATTAACATGGTTTCTGAAATAATTAAAAAGTGAGTGAGCTGAGGTATAGCCAAAGGCTTGGTCTGATTATCTAGGATAGATGGCCAAACCCTGTCCAGCTACTCATTATTCGAATTCACTATGATTAAAATAATCCTTGCGCATACAGAATTTCTCAATTTGCATTCTGTCTCTATATCTATATGTCTTCCTCTAAAATCCGGAATTCGGTCATGATAATTGTTATGCCTTTGTTTCATTATGTAAGTTGTTTATTAAGTTGGATGCAGCATATACTAATAATATTAATTTGTGTTCTCTTTAAATGCCTTTGTTTTTAAAAATATAACATTCTAAAATATGTTGCACAGTAAGCAGTATGATATGCCGATAGACTATATTATGAAAATGTGTATGTGTGCCCTGAACCCTTAATCACAATAGCTGCAATCCCCCTCTGGTGTGTATACATGTATAAATGTGTGTGAAAAAATATATAAATAAACAGATGTGAAATAATTTTAACTGTAGATAATAAAAAAATTACAAACCTACAAATAAGTACAGTATGGCATGGATTAGTGTTCCCTAAACATTGTAAACATTCATATAAGATGATAATATCAAAAAAGATCAATTACTATATCTAAAATATACTATTAAAGGCAGAGCCGGCCTTAAGTGTTCTGTGCGGACTACTCCTCTAGCGCCCCCCATCCCCCCAAAAAAGGAAAAAAATCTCCCCCCTCTGTCCCTTCTCACTATCTACCACCCTGCCCCTTCTCACTATCTACCACCTCTGCCCCTTCTCATTGCCTCCCCCCCTCTGCCCCTTCTCACTATCTACCCCCTGCCCCTTCTCACTATCTACCCCCCGCCCCTTCTCACTATCTACCCCCCTCTCCCTATCCTTACTTACCTTGTTGTTGGAGTCCTGCAGTGGGAGCGTCTTCCCGCTCTGCCGCGGTGCGCGCTTCACAGCTGAGCGCCAGAATAATTCCGGCGCTCAGCATGAAACGCTGGCACCGCGACGGAGTCATGGAGAGTGAGGGACGCCGTGCGGTTGCCTAAAACTTCACGAGCGACCGCTCGGCGCCCCTGCCCTGGACTTAAATTAAAACACCGGGTTTTTTTTGTTTTAACTTTATTTAACATCCTCCGTGTTAAATAAAGTAAAAAAAAAAAAAAAAAAAATCCCCATGTTTTAATTTAAGTCCCGGGCAGGCGGCCATGTTGCCATGGCGCCCTGTGCGGTCGCACAGGTCGCACACCCCTAAGGCTGGCCCTGATTAAAGGCATAGTATCCATGTCCACACTAATAATAACTCCCTTGTGCCAGGTCGCACCTTTGTGTCATCATAGCACAATTAATAGATCAAGAAAGTCATGGCAGCAATTGATTTAAATATCATTGTCAAAACAGAAGACATTTATGTCCAAAAAAACCAACATTAATAATTATGCAAGTCATATGCTTACATAACAACATGTTACCATGGTAATTTAGGTGTAAAAAAGACAGAAGTCCATCAAGTTGTTATTGATCAAGAAGAAGTAGAACAAAATTCACATTGAAGTGATTGTCCGTTGTGCCTCAAAAATGGTGAAAGATTCCTTCTTGACTTCAAACTTGATTTCTCATTGGATCAACAAGCTATAACTAATCATGCCCTTATAACCCGTTAGTTCCCTGTATATTGAGTTTATTGGCACAACCTCTGTGGGTAGTGAATTCCACATCTTTATTGTTCTAATCCTAAAGAACTTTGACTTAAGTACCCTCGATATCCGGGCCAGGCCCCCACCCAATTTCCCATTACCCAATAACACTAGTCACCAGGTACAATGGGTTGAAAAGGCCACAGCCAATTTACTTAGTAGCTTTCCACACAACCTTAGGCCTAACGCCTTGTTGCACCAACAGGGCAAAGACTACACATAAATATAATAAGTAGCACATAAATATAATAAGCACATAAATATAATAAGTAACATCAATAAACATAAATAATTAACAAAACCTAAACCACAACATAGGAACCACAGCATAGGGAAGGACATACCAAGATGCCAAAACCCGAGACTCCCAGCTAGAGATGGGAAGGTCTGAAAAAAAAACAGAAGCCATTTTTTTTTTTTTTTTACTGAATAAGCTCTGCTTTTATTTCAAGCATCTTTGGTTTAGATGGCAATCTTTCAACTGTGGTAATGAGCTGGGGACTGTAGTATATATGCTTTGCGTCATCAATATGAAGTAAGAAGGGTCAGCACCTGTGACTTACCACTGCATTAAGGGTTAATTACAATCATACATGATACTTAGTTTATGTTTCTTGGGAGAGGAACCCGTCCCCTGTGGTGGAAACCGTTGGGGAACCACAAGTAAAAGACTGCCTTTCCTTCTGGGTATTATGAGATACATTCAGAGACTTGAGTTACAGTGAAGCTATATGTATAAACACATTCAAGCCATCATGATGGATGGATATAAACACCCTCGGTGTATGAAGAGACTCTATAAGAACCTAAGAGATTAATAAGAATGCTAAATCAATGAATAATTACCATTATGACATGAGTTCATCATGACATTGCTTATAATGTCATTACTACTTATTCAAGATGATATTATTAAAGGGAAAATCTGTTAACTAGGTATAAATATCTAGATGAATCAAGAGTTAGCTGGTCCTGCACAATGCTTAGTTAAATTAGTGAGATGACATACAAGAAATCTTATGATTGAAGTTACTGAGTTGAATTATTTTGATTGCCATGCTATTAAAATACTTTGTAAAGTGTCTGGTATTTTGGTGCTGCTTATTTTTTTGTTGTGTATTATTATTAATGTTAGACGTTATACCACAATTTACAGACTTAATAAACTATAATTATTAAATTGTTTTACAAAATGAGATGTCACATGCTAACAGATAGATTGGAAAATACATTGCTTTTATGAATTAAAGAAAAAAGCAACGCTTCCTAACAATTATATGGTGGGTATATCAAGAGATTAATTATGTTAATAACTTTAGTGCCATTTGCTCAAATGGCCATAAAAGTAAGTAGGCTGCTCTCTAATCCAAGAATCCATGATTCTTTAAGTCTGTTAATGAACGAATGTTCCGTTCAGCTCAATAGAATGCTAAATTGAAAGTCTCCCAAGCTCTACACAATAAGCAGCTTAATGAGCTGCAGTCACGGATGATAACGTGGTACAAGAAATTTACAGGTAGAATATATCCAAGGTACATGGGGTCCAATAAACTCAGAATGGGCTAGCGAAACAAAACTGCCCTGATTACAAACTGAATATTAGATGCCAAAATCAATAAAATAACTGCAAGGGAACACTATTCTTTTTTTTAACAAAAGAGAATCAAATATGTTGATTTATCTGCACTACACATATTCTACTTTTCTAAATCTACTGTTGTTGTCTGTATACCATCTACTGCTTCCCCCACTTTGTACTAATGAGACCTTAAACTCAATGGGCAGAGTCCTCTTTGAAGCTTGTATGTACAGTACATGTATGTTTTGTGTGTATCAGAGTTGAGTGTAGGTATGTTTGTGTATATGGTTCAGTGTACTCATTGATACAAACGTGTATGCATTGGACATATCGGTGTGTTCATGTTCATGCCACTGTATGTTTTTGTTGGTGTATATATGAGAGTGTCAGTGTATGTGGTGTGCCATGTGTACTAGTGTGTTATTGTGCATATAGGTGTATACATAGTATATCATTGTATATATCATTGTATATCATAGTGGTCTATGGTGCTAAGCTAGTTGTAGACTATTCTTATGGAAGTCCAGGATACATATGGGGATACATATCTGTCCAAATCCTGATAGACAGACAGACAGACAGACAGACAGACAGATAGATAGATAGATAGATAGATAGATAGATAGATAGATAGATAGATAGATAGATAGATAGATAAATAGATAGATAGATAGATATGTAGAGTCAGTTCAGGGCTTTTCATTGGGTAGGGTGTGTTTGATACTTTCAAATTCTAGGGGGTCACACATGGTAAAGATGGCTTAACCTTATGAATAAAAAAGAGTTTTGTTTCCTTCTCACTAATGTCTTCAATAAACACATGAGTAACTTTGTTCCATTAGAAGTTTATACAAAGAAACAAGTATTTTACGCAACGCCTCTGTAAACACCAGCTTCTGCCGTATGGTGCTTTCTGCGTACATCTTAAGGAAAATATACTGTGACTGTTTCACTAAGTAACCTTACACTTAAATTACATTTGAAAGTAATGTAAATCAATTTCCATGGGAGCTTCAAGTTTGTTCATTTTACAATATGTGTAAAATGCCAAGGCGATTTTTATGTGTTCTTGTTTGTTTAACTTGGCTTTCTCTCTTTGATCTTATGTTAACATACCTCGGTGTCAGGTAATGATTGATAACCACGTATTGTAAAGTATAGGTAATAAATGCAGCTTGGCTCATAATAATAGTGCATAATGTACTTTTTATGGTCTGGTTTGATGGAATATTTCCTTGCCAGCTCTGCCTAATTGTCTAAACAAAACCACCTATAACTTGCAGAAAAGCATGTTTAAACAAGACACATTAATTAGGGTCATGACTGAAGAGCACAAAGGAATACAGGAGGACACCAGTTATCTTTGCACTTGATCTCGGGACAGAGGCCCCAATTTTGAGTTAAACTTTGGTGGGAGACTCTGTTTACACTACCTTATTGTAAATTAAAGACATTTGTTGGAAAGCTTCCATGGTGTCTGCATGATGCAAATAAAACTAGCAAAAGTTCATACAGGATACCAACCTTCTTGGCGTGTTAGTTAGGGTTTACTATACACTTTCCTTCTGGCACTCAGATACACAGATTACAAAAACATTGAGGGGCCATTATTCACCCCTACCTTTAACTTTAAGCCGAAGAATAATAATTTCTGTATTACTACTGCACATATTATAAAATATTATATGACTGTACTTATTGTCCCTCCCTTTATTATTCTGTAAACTGTACAGTGCTAAACTGCTAAATAAATAAAAATATTCTAAAATACATACAAAAAATAATGAATATCCATTGTTGCCTATATAAAAGGCAACTTCATAATTTAACATGATCGTTTGTATTTAAAAGGCAACTTCATAATTTAACATGATCGTTTGTATTTAAAAAAAAATATTTACAGGGTGTATTCAGCTAAATAAAAGCCAATTTCCTATCCCTTTTTATTTGTGTACAATAAGTAACATATTACCATGCTTAGGCTCCAGTGTCTGTCTAGCGTCGCCATTTTAAGATATTATCTCTCTCTGAACCCTGAAGCCTCATGGTTTAGCTGAAACCAGTTTCTCACCGATTTTGCTGTCTTGTTCTTCCTCCTTTCGGTTTGGAAGCGATTTAACAGATGAAACAGGTCATAAATACAGCTCCATTCTGATTGAAACAGGGCACGATGAGTCAAACGAACATGCAGATAGTATCATATTTTATTTTTAGCTATACTGTATTTTTTTTAAAAGATAAATACGCACATATAGTTTTTCGGTCTGCAAGTAAAAACTTAAGCAGTTGTTCATTCTGAAAATAAAATTTTGAAAAAATACTACTATACCTCTAGATTTCATAAAGTTGTTTCTATATTACTCACGTAGAGATAGCTAACCAAGAACAAAAGATGCAGCTTTTGCGGTCATTTAATAAGACAGAAGAGCACCGAATATGAAATTCCCTAACTTTAAATGCTAGATGGGACCCCAATGATATTTAGAACAACGTAATTCCAGGATAAATAAATCATGCAGTACAGTTAGGAGCAAACCCATAGACCTTGGCAGCTACAGTTCAACTTCCATGTTCTACCACCAATAGGATATGAAATAAAAAAAAAGTGATAATAAGATATTTTATTTTAAATACCTAATTTAAATTTAACTAATTTATCCTACAGTGTCAGATATCTTCCGCAAGCACAATATGCATTGACCCTATTTATGTCTGCGTAATAATAAAGACTTACGGTTTCCTCAGTAACAATTGGTTTGTAATTGGGCATTTGAGTGCCAGTTTATATCACCTCCTGGAAACTATTAATTAACTTTTAACCAAGAAACTAAACCTTACATTAAATTCGTCTTAAGAATCTATTTCATATATTTAATTTGTGGGTGCTCAGTTTTCTGCCTGTACTGACCTATGCATAGTTTATCGGAATATTGTTTTGCCTGTAGCCTGCATTGATCATACTTGGCAGCATTTAATATTTTGTCTAAGACCCTGATCTCTGTCTTTTTGCCAAATTTAATTTTTTTTTCTCCTTCCAGATGTGATGTCTTACCCTTGACTTTGCATATACTCATTACCTTGGACAAAGGACAAAGTATTTATTGAAATTATTGTTTTATAGACCACAGGCATTAGCAAATACAACATTTATTTATCTGTACTGAAGTGTAATAAAATCCCACATTTTTGAGCTTAGTTTACAATTGAATACATTAATCCTGAGAAAGTTGAAAGATGAACCTTGAAATGAGAATGAAATATAAGACGACATAGAGACACATCATTTGATTAACATGACCCGATCATCTCTTGTGCTATAAAACTTCAGCTGACTTGAGTCGATGACAGCTAATAAAAGAGAATGTTACTGCCAGGACAGAATGCACCCTTGAATACTGACATACAGGTTGACATCAAGTACCACAAGAGACAAAACGTGCTGTTTTTACTCAACTTTTCGATAAAGGTATATGGCCATATAATTATAAGGCTATATGCATTACTATCTAAAGGTGAATTTCAGACAGATAGAAAGATAGATAGATAGATAGATAGATAGATAGATAGATAGATAGATAGATAGATAGATAGATAGATAGATAGTGTGGAATCTTAGGATGTGGAGAGTGTGGGTAGGAAGAGGTTAACTGTTTTCTGCAATTTAGATAGATAGATTTGTCTATTGTTGTCAACCTTTACTCTCAGATGTAAGGTGGACTGGACAATGTGAATGGACCACACTAAGCTTAAGTGGTCTGTTGGGCTCAATGGACAATGTATGATGTAGCCCAAAATATAGTTCCATTATCGTTGTCTGATACTTAGGAAAATACATAAAAGGGGTACATAAAAGATTGAGCCATGCCTGATCCATATCTGAAATCTCATTTAACTCAGGACGTCCGTTTTCTTCATATTAAAGTAGGCAAGGGTGTTTTGCCTTTGGTCCCAAGAACAGGTCGCCTGAGAAATAAGATGTTTGAGCTGCTATTAAAATTCCTTAGCCGGGTGACATGACACTTAAAAATGTAAAATAATATGTTTTAGATTTATGGCCCAACTAAAAGGTATAAATATTCTAGGAATGGGTGAAAAATAATTTGTAGTACATCCTAAAATTAGGTAAATTCTGAGAAGTAGGGGATGGATATTGCAGTCATCACATTGGTTTTAAACACTTTGTATGTAATCTAATCAATCACTAAGTGTTTTACATTGTCCATGTTAAATAACCGCACCTGCTTTATGACAATTTCCAAAATGCTTAGAGACTGAAAACAACACCATATGTCATGCGTGACTGTCTGCAGGCAAAACGTTTATGCACAGATAGTCAACTCTTATCATATACTATTTATTTATTGACTTGGGTATTTTTAGTTGTTCAGAAATTGTGTTGTGGGATTATATCAAGTTGGTAAATTGCCTTGGTGTTAATGTTACATTCAAATATCCTATTAGGAGTCAGATTACAATGGCAATGCCACTCATGGGCAGATTTACAAGAGGGCAAGAGGCGCATTAGTCCCAGAGACCCTATTTGTCACTTCCCTTATGCTGTTACATGAATTTATATCCCTGCTCGTGTGCTGGATGACGTGGGACCCTCTCAGTTAATTTCTGGAGTATGATCAGTGATTGCAGAGTAAGCTTCTCTCTTTCTGTCATATGACATGATAAGACAATAAGAAGCTAGTTTTGTAGTCACATGAAAGCTGTGCCCTGCTGCTTGAAAGAAAAAGGCATGGATCAGAGTTATTTTATCAGGACCCCCCAGCCAACAGCATGCAGTCACAGGAAGAGAGATAATCTGTGTAGGTGTGATCTTGGTTACATGTGTATTGAAGTTGGCGTGAACGTTTGTGTGTATGTATTTATTTGGGGATGTATCTGTTTAATTTTTAAGGTTGTGCATATTAAAGTCAACCAAAAAGTTTCGCAATGTTTGTTATCCTACTGAGTAGCCAAGGAATTGCTAATGTACTGGCATTATATGTGAATTTATAATGTGTGCATAGTTATTATAAATGACAGTTAATTTTTATTTACATAGCGCCAACAATTTTCCCAAAGCTTCTTACAGTCATTCAGAGGGTATGACAAAACTAGAACACACCAATACATTAGATAAAGAGGGCCCTGCTCACAAGCTAATCTGAAGTTATTCTGTGTTCCATTTTATTTACTTAATTTAGTGTTCAGAGATACAAAATAATTTTAAATGATTGGAAATTACATTGTAAGGTACAAATCCTTGTCTCACACATCAGCAGTTGTACTTTGTATGATTGTAGAAAAAACCTTAAGCCTGATAGCAGTCATAAGGTTTACTGCGTCCTCTGTCTCTAGAAAAATGGCTCATGAGACATCCCTTGTGAAATGATGCTCATGATTCTTAGCACAGGAGCACAATGATGTTCATACCCCATAGGACATGCATTGCTAAAATAACATGGCTGTGTAGAGCTTGATGGACATGTTTTGTTTCATAGATGCAGGCTAACATGATCTTAGCTATTTATTTTTACGCTCTTGTTAAAAGTTGCAGCCAGTGAGAGTTAAAAGAAATAAAACAAATAAAAAACCCACAATCTACTTCTGACATTAGGTTACATCATATACAATAAAGTCAAAGCCTCCTGTATCCGTTTTATTGGTATGAAGATTACATATTCATCTCAGTCCTTCTCCCATTTTTCAATTAAAAAATGGATCTCCCACTGTTTATGTTCCAGTGCCGGCCCTTACAAATGCTCTTTTCTATTCCTGTGGACCCCAAAATCTTGTGGAAACCCTATCCAGAAGAGTGGAGGAAATTGTATAGCCACAAAGAGGGGCCAAATTCATATTAAGGCCCATGGTTTCGGAATGGGACATCCAACAAGTTCATATAGTGTGATGGTCAGGTGTACACATATTTCTGGTCCTATAGTGTGCATATAATAACTTTTTATCAATGGTACATTATATATTATTGTATATTATTGTATTGATACAGTACTATATATATCTATTGTCAAAGATATGTTTCAATTAATTATCGAACAAGCAAAAAATAGCCAAACAATGGTAATGGTAATACAAATACGGTAATTAATGCGTATGAGAATTAATCTACAGATTACTGCTGCATATACAGTAAAAGCAGTAAGCAAAGATTACTTTCTTGAGGATAATGACAAATATTAAAGTTTGTTTCTTAACAAGCCCTTATTTCATATGGAATTATGGGGCACCACTGCAGGGAGGTAAATGGAAAGTTACTCAGGGCAAACAAAATGGGCAACTGGTCAGGGAAGGCAGTCATGAAGCCCCAAAATGTGTTGAGTGAAAATTTATATTATTATTTGAAACATTTCATGCACCCAAGAAAGGATATTTTGGTCAAAAACACAATGACTACTTGTCAGGATAGGCAATGCAATAATATTTTTCTTGAATCTGTAAATCAAAATCAATGAGTCAAACAAATGAGGAGAAAACCCCTTTTTATCGGTAATGTGAACCCTAAAAAGATCCAATATTACATTTGTGTTCTTATGGAAAAAGATAGGATTAATAAAAAAAAACTATTTTGTTTCATTTCCAAACCTCAATCTGTGTAAATAATCTTTAAAAGACTGTGTAATGTTAGACTGGTCTGAAGACTGTAATGAAAAATAGTATTTATGATGCTGTGCAGGAAAAAAAGCTATTTGATTAAATATACATTCAAGTGAACTGCAAACACCATTTTTAAAAGCAGAAAATGTTAAATGCAAACAAGTATACGAAGAGGTGTGGCTGTAATTTTTGTCCCACATACATTTCAATGCAAGGTCACATTGCTAATAATTTCCATTTGTTACAAGCATGCACACAAATCTCATTGACATTGTAGGTTCTTATACACAACTAACATTCACAAGCAAGTTGTGAAGAAAATAAAATCCGAGATGCTTTTCTTCTCTACTGCCAAGTGATCCCTTGACCCATACAGTGCATAGAATCGGCAAACAAACACACACATATATATATATATGTACAGCCTGTATAACAGTGTAAATTTGTGTAAATTAGCTGTTCCCTTAAAAAATAACTCAACACACAATCATTAATGTCCAAACTGGGTCCAAAGTGTCAATATTTTGTGTGGCCACCATCATTTTCCAGCACTGCCTTAACCCTCTTGGGCATGGGGTTCACCAGAGCCCAGCCATGAAGACCAATTTGATGCAGTGTGCAGCACATGGTCTGAGCACTGACAGGCTGACCCCCCCACCCCTTCAAACTCTGCAGCAATGCTGGCAGCACTCATACGTCTATATCCCAAAGACAACCTCTGGATATGATGCTGAGCATGTACACTCATTTTCTTTGGTCGACCATGGCGAGGCCTGTTCTGAGTGGAACCTGTCCTGTAAAACTGCTGTAAGGTCTTGCTCACCGTGCTGCAGCTCAGTTTCAGGGTCTTGGTAATCTTCTTACAGCCTGGGCCATCTTTATGTAGAGCAACAATTCTTTTTTTTCAGAGAGTTCTTTTCCATGAGGTACCATGCTGAACTTCCAGTGACCAGTATGAGAGAGTTGCCAAGGTTTAGACATTAATGGCTGTGTGTTGAGTTATTTTGAGGGGACAGCAAATTAACACTGTTACACAGGCTGTACACTCACTACTGTACATTGTAGCAGAGTGTCATTTCTTCAGTGTTGTCACATGAAACGATATAATAAAATATTTACAAAAATGTGAGGGGTGTACTCACTTGTGTGAGATGCTGTATATCTATCTATCTATCTATCTATCTATCTATCTATCTATCTATATATATATATATATATACCAAAAAAGGTTTTGTTGGAGTAACATTCCAGCTATTTCCATTATTGAATTGTTTAACCAACCAAGCACGCTTTATGTGTTCTCACTGAAATATGTCATACTGTGATGTGGTTGCTGTTCTTTCACCGGTCTTGGACATTTTCCAGCATATATGGATTATGTTGAAGCTGGTTTGCAATTGACGAGGATATGGTAATAACTCCCAGATGGGCATCTTTGTACTCACCATCAGGGAAATGTAAGGAGGATATGGCAGGAGTATCTGGCAGGTCCATCATTCAGTCATTAAAGGATACATTATTACTTACAACTGTTCTTGCATAACAATTGATTAGATAAACAAGCTTGGATGTGTAAGATTAAGGAGGTATTACATTTGCTGGAATATTTATGTGGAATACTACAGTGTATTGAATATCTCTGGCTGGTAATTAGGAAGGTCTCAGCATTGTTCTATCTGAAGGTGGAAAATATTCATATATTTCCCGAAGTAATTATTAAGAAACAGTCACTTCATTTTTATAGAACAAAATGGATTTTTTTTCAGAAAGTGTATATGGCAAATGCTCTGCATACAATACTGCTAGACTACTTTCAAACACATTAGCCTTTCTACCAGATCAGCAAGATGATGCCACATATTGGTGAATATTGGTTAAATCCTGGACCTATGAACTAGGGAGGACAAACCTCCCAACAGTCCAGGTTCTCATGGGACAGTCCTGATTTCCAGGGGGAGCATGGGCTGTTGAGGAGAGCTGATCTCACCTAACTGGCCCAGGGAAATGTAAGATCCATGGAAGTTAGTGCTGTTGCAGCACAGACCTTATCTTGAACTCCTGGATGTCCTCCATTGAGCAAGGAGCTTCCCACTCTACTCACTGCAAGGTCCAGCCCCAACTTCTTCCAGGGCCAGCCCTCTTCCAACACTAGCGTCAGGAGGTGGCTGTTCAGGTAAGGCAGGCAGGTGGCTATGGTTTCTGCCCCACCCACTTTGGTGGCCATTCCCTCCCTTTTGTCACTCCCCAAAACAGGTGTTCCAATTTGGACATCTGAAATGTTGGGGAGTAAGCACACCCCCAACGCAGCCATGCTAATTTGCACACCAGAAAAAGTATGCGATAATTCATTGGAAATTACTAACACCATGCACCTCATACTGCCAAATGACCAATGTTAGTAGACAGCCATTGTATATGTGAACAAGTTACTTTTTAAGTGAAATGCTTCTTCATCACTGCATTTATGTTAGTCTTCAAATTAAATTTAGTGGCCCGAGTGTCATTTTTTTCAATTATGGAACCATATTTATATTTCCAGTGCATTATAAACAGCTTTTTCTGCATTATCTAGGCTTACTAACAATATGTATTTTGTACCATATGTTCTGTTTCCATTTCTAGCATTTGTAACAGCTTTGTGAATATTGGAGCTATTGATAGAGACCTGGCTCCCCGTTTTAAAACACATATTTTGCCGCAACCTATTCAAAACCTTTTTTATCTGCCTTATATCATAATTCATGCTTTCCTCTCTTTATGCTTTAGCATTCCCAGGTTACCTGCTTATCTGCTGTTTCCTTAGCCATAAGTAAAGGATTTACAGTGAAGGCTGTTAAATGATTATTATATGAAGTCTATGGAGAAAAGAGCAAAACTGAATATGATTACAGGTGCATTCCCTCTTGTTTGATGACTCTTAACTGTACCGTGAAAGATCGCTGTGTTTTTATTAGGGTTCATCAGACACTGCCCTGCTTTGAAATATTATCTAGTTAAAGTAATATTTACATTGGTAATCCATGAGACATTAGTGTCCCTGGTGCTGCAGCTATTGCCAGCAACATAAAATGAGACTGTAGCTATTGCTAGTTGGACCTAAAGTACAAAAGCTATTCTGTCTTAATGTCATTCTAGGTAATACGTATATGGACATTTTGTTTTACCAACTTTATTATGCAATATGAAGTGTCCACTCCAGTGATGTTCTCCTGCAAGATGGCTGAACTGACCCTGCATAAGGCATAATGTAATCACTGAGATGATGTTGAAGATTCCTTCCAACATTAACTATGCATTATACGTGGGCAACTCACCCCTTCTTCCAAAAGAACCTCTCTGGGTTGAGCTTTCATTTTGTATACTAAAGCCAGATGATGGAAAGGGTCCAGCTCCCATTCCAGAAAAGCTGAGCCTGCATAGTGTATATAGGTTATAGTGATATGGCAATGGTTCCTTAAAGCCAACCTACAGGTTAAACTATGCATTATTCAAGGCCAGCTCAGCCCTCCTTGTGAGTGAGTCGAAACTCTAACTCACCAAACATACCTTGAAACACCCACTTTACTGAATAAACTCAAACATGTTTTAACTTTATAGTGATGGTCATTCATGACCAAAGGTACATCATTTAAAAATCTGATACAAAATTGGCAAAGGGAATTAACTATTCGACACAACTAGTTGATAAGGTATATGTGAAAAAGAAAAAATAGTCTATTACGCAAACTACAAAACGTATATGCACCTCATGCCATAACTATAAAGGTCTCGGTAGGTGTAGCTGCAATCTAGTTCCAAGTCTATTCTGCAATTCCCTGCCAACCTAAACATAGCTATCACAATCTGGCCCTTATTCTCTAGTACAGTTTAGACCGACAGAAAACAGGAGAAACAAGACATCTGTGAGTCATACTCAGATCGCCATATTCCTCAGGCAAACCAATGATAGTGGTTATTTGGCACCTACCCTCCTGTGTATGATGACAGGTGGAGGTGAAACGCACTGGGGTTCCTAAGTATTTGGAACATGGGTCTGGCACCATTTAGTTACTCCCTGTGGTGCCTGGCATTAAAGCATCTTAAAAAAATAGTGTCAGCTGAAGCATTATTAACAATGAGTTAAGTTAAGGTAGGAAATAACGAAAAGAAACAACTTGTTTTATATGTATTTTAATGTTACCTTTTAATGTTGCATAGAACCTTCTTGTTTATTGAGTTGGTAGTTTCTATTCCTGGTGAGAGTAAAAAGATGATGGTGCCTTACACCAAATTTTACTTCTGGGAAACACTGTAGTATATTATTCAATACGGTGCACTTACATTATAGAAATCCAGGTTTCAAGTTTTAAATAAACACAGCTTCCATCACATTTTATACATCATTTTATGCAAACTTGGAGGACAGACCATTTAATTATTATTTTACACAACATATGGGCTAAAGTTTACTTTCAGGGGAATTTCCACAAGGACCATGGTGTTTTATACATAAATAGATGGAAATATACTACAAAAGCAAATATATTATGTCACTTAAGAAACTGCTTGGCTCATAGGAAAAGAAGATATTGCAGCATTAAGTAGGAGTGACACCCAAAACAAGCTAGTAGAATTATCTTTACCCCTCCTCGGACATAATGAGGTACTGGTCCATCCATGAAAGACGACCCAAAATGCCCTTATGGATGTATTGGAACGTCCAGTAGAAAATACAGCGGCGTGCTCCCATGTGTGCCACATCTGGCCCGTTCTCACATCCAAGGCAGTCACTGTGATGACCAACTTAATCCAGATGCTCTGCCTCTGTCCTCATACTTGTGGTCTGGAGGAGAGATAGCATGGTGACTAAAGTATGTGATAAAATATATTGCAGCATGTTATACGCGTTCATTCTCATTTGAAATTGCCCCATTCCCCTAATATTTTAATTTAGTTTAGTTATGTTAGTTTGGTGGAATTGGGGACATTGTAGAGGACTTTGAGTTTTAGGGAGATAAAAAAACATTTTGGTAAATTTAAAATGAAATGTTTTGACAGTGTAGAAGAAGCATGTGATTTACTGACCGAGCCAATATGTGACTTCAGACTATGTGTCAGATGGCGCTGATGCCCAGGTTCCACCTCTTAAATCTACCTCCTAAAATGAAGTCCATTGAACCTGTGCCTGACCATTATTGGGTTCCCCCAAATATGTTAGATCCTGAAATCCCCCCATTTATTGTTACTTCTGGCATCAGGTGTGATATTGATGCCAGTTGTTTTTAAATTTGTTTATTTACAAATTATTTTTTGACCTGCTAACAGTCTGAGAAATTTATGTGACCATTTAAAAAAAAATGAAATGGTACTTAGGTCTACAGAATCCAATATGTATGTTGCAAACTCACCTAATTATTATAGAACGCTGCAATACTAAATCTACCCTTGTTGTTGTATCTATTGATGACTATAGTTGCATACAATAAAGTAAGGTATTTCTGCTGATTTTGTAAAATTGGTTTTGAATAGAATATGACTAATAGAAAGCAAGTAGCATCTGCTCTTCTTTGAACAATGAAGGATACTTAGCAGCCATGGGTCAATTTATGCCACCTCTTTTTATGTAGTCCCAGGTCAGAGGGCAAAGGGTAACTGGTTGAACACTTTTAATGAGCAGGTTGTGAACTCTTGGAAATCAGTATTATTATGGAGCTATGATAATGTCAAACCAATCGATTCTCAGGCTTTGTTTTCAGTCTAAACTCTAGAGATCATTTCACAGCAACATTTGAAGATAACAAATAGGATTAGCTGAAAGGAAATTTCCAATTTTCTCAAGTAGTGTTAACCGTGTTTGGATTGCTCCAACAATACAGCAACTGCCTTTAAATTACATTAAAAAATAATTTAATTTAAATGTTCCTCTTTCATCAATTTTGCATATTCAGAGAAAGCAAACATATAGTAAAGCATTTGTAAATAACAATAGTGCACACAGGTGCTGACAAAATCAATGATCTGGCTTTATTTCCATCAATAGCAGAGAGAAGAGTGGATCTACTGATAATAGTTGGGGCAAGACTATGTTTATTACAGAAAAAAATGGGAACATTCTTAAGTACTCTTCTAAACCTAGTTTCCCCTGAAAAAATGACTCTATAGTGGTACTATATCCTATGTAATTCTAATTTTTAAGTTATTTTATGGCTGTACCCTCAGTTGTGTGTTCAGAAACATAATTGAGTTAATTTATTAAAACAATACTTAATAAAACAAGTATACATCTTTTATTACATTTGTAATATACTATAATGTCTTAAAAATATAAAAAAATAATGACAAAACTGTTCTCTTAACTGCTTATTGCATCCTGCTTTTTCAATTTGGATCTATTAACAAAGTGTGGGAGAACAATACAGTTCATAGTATTGATCTACACAGTGGTACATTAAACTTCAAAAAAACCCACAAAGATTAATAACCAAAGCCCAATTATTAGCTTCTGGGCTGAAGAGAACCTAAGCCTACTTTGGCTCATGAGAAAATTCTTTTGTCACAAAGTTGCTGACTGCTACACCTAGAAATCCATATTTCCTTAAAGAGGGGGCCAGAGATTGTGACAGGTTTTATGCCAATGAAGTCTATGGGGTCCCAGGTGATGAAATAATCCAAAAGTTTATCTGGTAGGTCATGATAGAATAATTTAGAGACTACATGGGAAACTCTTTTTGGGATATAAGTGGCATTTACTGATCGTTCTTCAGCAGTCAGAGCATTTGATAGGGGATAAGTGTTCCTCTTGTGATATTTGACTGTCAATGACACAGAGGTTTATTTAATAAAGGAAGAGCTGACAGTGGTGACGTACGTAGGTAGGGGCGGTGGGGTTGGTCCTCCCCAGATGCCTGGGGACCTGCTGCCATAGGGGGGGTGCACTCACAACACTTAAATAATCAGCCCTAGGTGATATAGTTCCTTCATTTCACTATACAGCATGAAGAGCCAACCTGGCCCTTTGTAATGCATAGTTAAACCGGTGAAAATTTTTCTTAAAGTCTTTCCTATTGAAACAGGGACAGTTTCGGGCATCACGCTACAGAAACTTGACAGCGTAGGCAATTCATAATGAATATTGAAGTTAACTAGTTGAAACCACAACTCTTCCATCTCTCCCTTTAATGAATAAACCCCGCTATCTATATTGTCAATCAGTATACCCATGTGTAGGTTTGGTATTGAGCAATTGTAATTTTGTGTTGTTAGATATTGTTGAATTGTTGCCCCTGTAACCATCCTTTAGCAGCTGAAGGAGGGCATCATTTTGCCCTGATTTGCATATTTATATTGAATGCATCTGTGTTTAATTACTGTAGCATTAGTGTAAGACTGACCATTAATGGCAGTAACTTCTGAGAGACGGTTGATATGTGATTTTAGGATATAAGTCAAATAACCTGGGCATTTGGGAATAAAAAAGTTCTTAAATAGAGATAAAAGAGACAAAATCTACAGGAAATGGGGTAAAAAAGCTGGGTATGAGTGCATATGCAAGTGTTATAGTTGTGTCCACTATGATGAAAACATTATATCCCCAAACTAACAGTAACTGGTTGCCAATGGACAGCGCTAAAGACAGCAGCCTGGCTTCACAGACAAGTTATTAAACAGCCACAAAGAAACAAGACAGACAAGATACAAAATTAGGACCAAAATGTTGAGCGCAATCTGCTTCCATAACTCTAGAATGGAGCCACTGGCTGAACTGAACTCTAATGCTACAGCTTTATACAAGGAACTATACATAATGATTCAGAAACGTAAAATGGCATTTTATGAAGATTTTAGCCTTCTAAAAAACTGAGAAAAAATATTTTTTCTTAAAGATTTCACATGTGAAGTTAAAATTTATATTTTTTTATATATTTTTTTATATTTTTTACGTTACAAATTATGCACAATGTGTTAACTCATCAAACTCATCAGCTGTACTTTCATGTCAATACTAGGCACCAAGAATCAGCTGTACTTCCCACATGAAATACATCCCAATACAATTCCAAGAACACAAGAACGTATGAAGAAGGAACACCGGTGTACATTCTAGAAGGTAAAAAAAAGTTAAAACATAATGGTTTTTTAACGTGACTGCACTTCAGGCTATATATTTATTGTGAGTTATTTAATGAGCTATTTCTGTGCAATTTGTACTGTAGGAAAGCTGGACCTAATACCCAAAGCCCCCTGGAGCCATTTATTTATCCACACAAAGACAGCTAGCTTCATTATACTCTAAAACTGGAACATGGAAGACACAAATGGCCACAGACTTGTTACAGCCAATGAAATGAAAGATTATTATCTTTGGGAAGCAAAAATTAAATGTGTTGGCTTCAGCTTTGAGTCACGGTAAGCTTCAGATGTTACATGACGTATGGATTATCTGCAATTTGCTAGGGGCATTGTTAGCAAGCTATGCCTCCAGGGTAGGATCTTTTAACTAGGCCTCCAGCAGATGTGTACTTTGCAGTATCGGAACATTAGGCATGCAGCACAACCTGCTATTACCCTGGTGGAAATAGAGCCAAAGCTCTTGTGACACATAGTAGGTATTAGGTCGGATGAGTTACATTAAGTGGCAAGTGATAAATTCGAGATGACAGTTCGAAGCAGCAGTGCTTCTTCTGGTAATTAATTCCAGTGGTGTTCGAGGCACTGTTTACTTATATACAACTGTTGTGACCAAAGCCGAGCAGTTAATGAGAAGACATTAGCGCATGGATCAGGGATCTATACATTAGAGTAGGAAGAGGTCACTGTGGTTAGAAAATATTAATACAGGCTAATTCATGACACAGGCACCTGGCATTTCTGGTTTCAGTCCCATTAAAAATAAATAACCTACTCCAATGAAAACACTGAGACTAATTGGATTTTGAATAGGCCGCCGCATTTATTTACCAAATGCCGCAACAACATTTATGACGAAAACATACAAAGCTTGATGTTAAAAATGTCCCAACTTTCAATTAACCATTCTAACTCTGCATCTACCGACGACGTTCCAGCTCCCCAAATGCCACCGGTAGTTCTGAACTCCTGACACGATGGGTCGTGACAATAACATGAATACCACTCTTTAAAATACTAAAACGTATGGGCATGCCTCTAACATCTACCATCTAATCATCTTCAAACCACATGCCACGCTCACCACCATTTTAGACGAACATCTAAATTTAAAATTAACTAACTATGCCACTCCAGTCCGTTAACGCGGTACGGACTACACAGCAGCTTTGGCGCCAGTAGTTTAAATGCCCGTACGAGTGACTCTATTGGTCGCCAGCAGGGGGCTCCTCTGCCATCAACCAATGAAGTTCACATCCTTTTGGTCATATAGTATATATGATAAATGTACCAAATGGGGTGGGGGCTTTTAAGAAAATTATTTTGTTTTTGTCACGTTTGCTATTTGCTTTAGCAAGTATGGAGTAAAAATTTAGTTTTTTGCGGGGTCATATTTTTACCCATGCGTGGTTTGAGTCTGGATAAATAAAACAGTATATTAAAAGCTATTATATTAAAATATTTTATTAGTATCATACTCGTTAGATATATTAGTAAAAATATGAACACTGGAAAGAAATAGTCTAGTGATAAATCATTTTATAATGGGCAGTTGGCTGAAAGACATTCCTTCAGCAATTTTCTACTTTGTACTTAATTGTTTTGTTCTGTCTTCTTCTACTCCCACACAGTTTGTTTAAATGTCATTTAAAACGGCAATGATTTCTCCCTCTACATTTCCATGTAAACCTTATTCAACCTGCACTCAGACATCATGATAGCTCTGCCTTAGTCCACCGTACCAAAGGACTGCGAGGGAATTCATATTCAAGCATCACCGATCGTTGACCTGGCTATTGTTGTTTGTGATACTTACTGGTAAACTTTACCAATCAATACATCAGCCCGTATAGCTCCTGGGAATGAAAACATGAAGCAGTGCACTTAATCTTCAAGCAATCTTACGCTCCCTGCTCGGCAGCTAAACTGGGTAGTTGGCCTACTTGATGCCGCATTATTGCTGCAGAGGTCAGATGTGAGCTGGCTTGGCAAGGGCTGATGAATGGCTGTTTGTGATAAAGCACCTCTTCCGTCCAGCAAGAGACATTTAATAATGATTGACCATAACTGTACACACAAAAATCCTTGTAGCTTGTTTGTGAGCCTTTTATATTCTATTCTACAGAAAGTGTGTTAGCATTAAGTATTTCTTTAAGCATTTCCTAAAGCCTAAAAACAGGGGGAAAAAGCACAATATCTTCTGCAGCAGAAAACATGGTTTTATTTTTCAGCTACCTATGATGTAGGTGATGGCCATTTAAAAAATTGTATTCAGTTTCATTGCAATGCTGTCTACAAACTAACTATGACAAATGGAAGAAAATAGTTTATTGCTGGAAAAAAAACAAATCTAACATACATGGTTAGTTCCAAATAGGAATTTATATTTTCAGTCTCACCTTCTCCCCACCAGTAGTTTAGGGGTGGGGGGGGGATTGACCGGTCAATGACTTTAGATGCAGTCTGATGGACTCCAGAAATGGTGTGCACTTTCTGCTTGACAACCCATACAAACCAGCCACCTCTCAAAAAATATGTCTTTACAAATATTGTACAAAGATGACTGTTGTGGATCTCTGATGACAGCTCAGTTGACTGGAGAAGATGGCACCACTGGCCATGATGTTTCTACTGTTTCTTTTCTACTGGGATTCATATATTGGCAGAAGCCACCATCCTTATTCGTCCACCAGCCATGAAGTAAAGAACTTGATTCAGGTTCTGAATTCAAATCTTTCCTTTGCCTTTTTTATTCCATTCAGCGCTTTGATTGTTGACAATCATTGACAATTCTTTTAATACTGTATCTATTCTGTTTTGTTATTTGTAAATAAGTATAATAATATATTTTGCTACAACATAAAATGTAAACATATCAAGGTTAATTCAGTTTCAAAACATATCTTTGTATTAAATTTTCTAAATCGAGTGTTTCTGGTAAAACATTGCAATACATTTAAGTTAATTATAAAAACATTACCATATTGCATTTTGTTAAATATATTTTAGCTGACCATTAGAAAAATTGAAAAAAGCCAGTTTCGACTAATCATTAAAATCAGTTTTAGGAAAATCAATCTTAAAATGTGACTTTTTTTTCAAATAATTGTAGTTTAATAAACAATTAATGAGAATACCTGCCAAGCAATGGACATATGCACAACAATATCATTTGCGGAGTATATCATACCTGCTATGTCAGGATAACAAATTAATTGGTATTATAGCAGATTCTATTCAGAGGTGAAATAAACACACTTGACTGTATATTTTTCACCATCGGTTCATTTTCAATTGGTTCTAAATATAAACAGAAGACAATGAACAGTATTAATAGATTTTGACAACTAGGCATTATGCTGTCATTCCACTATAAATGAATCATAACTCTAGGCTTCACATTGGAATTAATACACACTTCAAAATTACACTCTGAATGTAATCTGTGAATGGTGATTTTACCCTGGGTTGGGGCTCTTGTTAAAAATGTCACCAATAGAGTGCAATAATAAACAATGATCCTGTCAATCTAAAGAAAACAATTGCATGTAATCTAAACTAGTTTCTCCAAAACTGTGCCATGTCTTGTGCCACATACCGGGTGATGTAAAAAGAGGTCAAAATTAGTGCTGCATCTTTTAATATGATTTCAGACACTGCCTTAAATAATTTGAAACATATTTGTGTGATTGATTATATATATATATATATATATATATATATATATATATGTATATATATATATATATATATATATATATATATATATATATACATATATATATATATATATTACCCTAAGGGCGAGGGGGCTTTCACAAGCCCTTGTCACAATGTCCAATCTGATGATTGGTCCTGGAATGTATGAATTAAAATAGAACTATGGCCCCCTTGCCATGGGTGACAGTACTACCTGTCATAAAACGCACATCAACAATGTTACCTTAAGCTGCAACCAATATATTATTGTTAAATATAAAGATGGATTCTTGACAAGAAGGTCACTTACATGTTCATAAAGATGCTTTCTCACATATAAATATTAGTTACTTGTAATAAGCTGTCTAAAGCCCACCATATTTTTAAATGCTTATTTGTTGTATCACCACACTTAGGTTTGAGCCCCTGTAGGCCTTTACCTTGACCCTATGCAATGCAACTCTTAACCTTCTTGCCATAGGGTGGTATAACCACTAACCAGGACATCTGCAATAATGTTGGCCATTTCACTGTGCATTATATAAAAACCCTCAGTGAGCTTCTTCTGCATAATGAACGGTTACTGTGGGGAGATTTTTTTAAATCCATGTGGCAGATTAAACTATATATGATACAGGGCTATCTGAGACTTTTTTGTCTGGAGCAGTGGGGAAAGAAAGCAAATACATAAAGGGGTGACTCCCTCTATTCATTTGCATACAAAAAAAGCCAAATATAAGGCGACACTCGGCAATGGTATGCATTAAATTGATATAATGGTTTATATATATATATATATATGTTTGTGTTAATATAAAAGTTATCAATTATTTTTAATTTGCACTATTTGTGGGAGCTATTCTCTTTCTGCTACATCAATGTTTGCTTCCCATTGATAAAAGCTTTACACAGCTATAAAGGATCTCTGTAGCTAAAGGCTCATGTGCAATCTGCAAAAGCAGTGCAGTAAGGCCATTATTAGAACGATTTTTTTTAAAAATATATACATTTTTTGGGGGAGAGAGAGAAATGTTGCTTCTCCCTCTGCTGTCCCATATACTGATCATGTAGTTATCAGGAAATAGATGTCAATAGCCCTGTGTAACAGGGACCAGGTCAACTGTAGAGTCCCTTGCCATTGTTGCTGGCTTCCTCCAGGTGTCTGGATATATATCAGGGTTATATCATAACAGTAACAAAATATAAAATTGTAACAGGACCTGATCATATTATCTGGCATTCAGACTGTAAGGTAGTACCTGAGCTCATGCTGAGCACCATTACACTGGCATCCATGTCGTCATGAAGGGGTTTATATAGAATAATTATCTGTCAGTAGAACTTTTTGTCTGATATGATTTTTTTTCTGCCAAAATTCAAGAATAGTTTTTATTGGAGAATGGACTTTCTATTGGTGCAAAGGACATTGTTCTAGTTGGCTGAGTTGCATTTAACAACACGCTAAAGAAACACAAATTGTTGTTCCACTTTTCGGAGTAGGATTGTTTGAACTGGTTAATATCTCCAATTGATTCATTTGTGCATCAATTTATTTTATTTTAAAATATCTTCTTTGAAATCGGAGAAGCTTAGTTTCATTTTAGTGTTTATGACATTTTGAACAATACTGTAAATTCATGTAATTGTATTATGCTAGCTGTGTCTTTGGGGTCTTATCATCCCATTACAGACGTGAATCAGTTTCTGAGATTGCATTTGCAATTTTAAATGGAAGACAAGTTCTATAACTCTGAAAATGTAGTCATGCCAAAGGAATTAATCAGTGACAGCTAAGAGGCATGCATTTTTAGAATCAATTTTATTAGTACAATTGGCAATAGATCAATTTAACTTTATAGTCTATGTTTGGAATCAATTTTAGTTTTGAAGTTCAGAGTAGATTTGTTTGAAAGATCAGCCATCATTTCGCTATTACTCATTACTCTTCTGTAGATTGATTCATTATCTCTTACCCAGTGGAACCATTACAGTTCATTTTACGACTAGAGTTATCTTACAGAGAGATATTCATGTAAGATCAAATTGAGGCAAGAGAAACAATTTGCTGATTGCTTTTGGGGATTTATGGGTTTCTACAAGAACAATTATGTGACACTGTTTACTGATTTATTTTAAGGGCCAGTTGTACATACAGTGGGAAAGGTGAGTAAATAACTTTGTTTTACTTTAAAAAAAAAAAGCGCTGAAAAGTCCTGAAAAATGTATGCATGTTTGAAAGGAAAAGTATAAGAAATGTTATTTTTTAAGCATGCAAATAATAGCATCTGACAGTTCATTTAATATAACTTGATGCGGCAGTGTTCAAAATACTCCAAACATTATTGGAAGTTTTGCCCTATGCTGCTGTCAAGACTTTACCCATGTTTGCTTGACCATCTTGCACTATCCATTGTTTAAAAATTGGAACAAAGAAGTAAGGGATAAGCTGCTTCTACATAACTACAGCTCCCTTCCCCCTAAGTGATCCGATGATTCTTGCTACTGATTGGCTTCTTGAAGCAGCCAATCAGTGGCATGAAAGTGATTTTATTGGCATCAATGGGATCACTTTGCATGAATTCACATGAGGGCAGGGGCTATTATTAGATCCCCTATAACTTTAGCCAAGGCAGTGCTATAGCTGACTGGCAGTATGTATATGGCAAGACATGACAAGAGTTGTGCGCAGAAAATAGCAGGTGATTGGGCAATGGGGTAAATGCGTATGGGGTAGATCTACAGAATCCCTCCATCCATCTGCAAGAAGGACACCATGAAAATTTCAAGGTACCTCTCAGTTATTATATGCATTAAAATCTATATGACAGATAGAGTGGCCCTTTAGCAAATTGTCTATTGTTGTAAGTATTCACGCAAAGAAAAAATACAGAGTTACAATATGAGAGCTATTTATAAAAGATTGCATGTATGTAAAGAAAGACCGCCCTCTCTGCCATGAATGTCCAGTAACAATGGTGAGTTGGTAGGGTAAGGTCCCATCATTATTAAAGATCACTTGATCATAGATTGTAAGTCATTTTATTTTATTGTATTGTTTATAAAAATATCTACCAGCTCTATGCCGCTGACATGCTAACTTAACTTTCCTCTACTGGCCTCTCAAGGTCTCTTCTAATTGGCCTTACTAATTAGAAATTGCATTATGGATGGCACCTCACTACCTGAAGTTCAATACTTCTAAGACTGACTCTTCTTAATATCTATCTGGGCCAGTTGAGGAGATCTCCCAATAGGGTGCTACCCCCTAGACCTGTTGGTCTAACGCAGAATATGCTGCAGTATTGTATTTAGAAGATCCATTTTCGAGGTTCTGTTCTACTTAGACAAAACATTAGATGAACTCATTAGAAAGCTTAGCAGATCTATAATTTTACTATTTCCTCTTAAGGTTAAATCATATAAAGACAGCACATAACCCGTTAAGAAACATGTTTGGTTTCTATGTCAATAACTTGTCTGCTTTATGAAACTAAAGTCCCCCCCCAACAAAATAATAATAATAATAATAATGCATTAAAATAAAAATAAACAAACATAAACACACAAATGGGGTAAATGTTTGGCCATTCAATATTAGGAATGTATTTAGTAACATACATGTTAAATTCTGTAAGTTTGATGGAACAGCACCTTCAAATATAGCTAAGTAAAAAAATGTAATACATACCTCATTTGTGTAATTTAATTCATTCTCGGGGCACTAGCTTTGAATCCTGGCCATACAGTCTACTCATGACCAAGAGAAACAATCCAAATTACATTTTAATTCTTATATATTGTTAGAATGAGTGTGGTGTAAAAAGCCTATACTAATTATATTATATAGTTATAATCTGCAACAAAAAGCTATACATATCAACTGGGTTATTTTGCAATTAAAACAGTTTTCCAGATGCTATTCATCAGAAAGCTTTCCAAAAATGTCTCAATTTGTGTCTAATAAATATTGTACATACACATTTTAAAAGCTGGCTGAAACCATTATTCAAAGCCATGAGGTTATCAGATAAACAAACAATGTTGCAAGGGGAGCTAATGTCTCCAGGATGTCCCAACCATAAGATGCATGACTTAGCATTCAGGGAAGCCGAGTTACTAAGAGGCAGGAGCCACAAACCACAACCTACTGCTCCTGTGTTTTTTAGGTATGTGAGCTTCTCAGACGTCTGGCTAAGATCACACAAGTACCTGTGAAACAGCAAAAGCTTGATCCTCTGGTCTTAAAGCCAATTGGGTTTTTTGAAGCCCGAGAAGCATGGTGTGGTGTGTGGTGTGGAGGCATTTTTTTCACATCACAGCTCAGCCAGTAAGGGCACTGTGTAGCCACTGGGTCCTCAAAAGCACAATTTTTATGACACCAGCCATAGGTTGGGCCAGACATAGCACCTCATGCGTTCACTTGCATGCTTTTTAGTTTGCTTCATGCATGTGCCTATTGATTTTCAGTCACAGAAGACTTGGTTTTTGGTGGCTAAAGGGTTCTTCTGAGGAGACCCTAGAAGTAAGGGCTATTTATACCCCATATTGCACCAGCTGAAGAAGATTGGGGACCTCGTATCCACTATGGTCCTATTTGGAGCACCTTGTTTACCATATTCCATTGACCAATTGAAAGCATGATCCACCGTTGACTTATACAAAATCAAAAAAGGAGCTTAAATGCGTGATACTTGTGTAATGCTGGTTTAAAATAAGCAATAAGGGTACCTTGATGCATTGTAAAAAAAAAACTACCTTTATCGAGTAGTACAAAAGCTACAAGCTACAATCCCAGATAGGCAGCGTGTAGGGCTATGAATGTGTTTTCAACTCCAACTATATTGAGTATAGAACCTTCCCACTACAACGTATACAAAAGGCCATAGAAACAAGGGTGCACTCACTAACTGGGAAAAAATATCTCTAGGCTTATTTAAGACATTTTGGGAAGGAGATTTAAAAAAACGATTAAATACATTGCCATTTTCAAGTAATTTGAAAACAATCTGGAAATAAAGGTTTTGCAATTTGTGGGGGGGGGAACCTAAAAACCCGAACATCTAAACATAAGTAGTGTGTAGGAGTAATTACAGATGGATTTATATGGAACACGCTTGAAGACATTTTCTACGCTGCCTGAATATTGAGTTTTCTGAAATGATATAAGGGAAATGTCAGGTGCTCAAATTGCTTATGTTTTCTGTCTTTGTTGACAGCTGCATGATGTACTTCCTATATAGCAGATTGGGAGCCGAGGGCTTCATCAATAGCTGTAATACCAACGGTTGGAAATCAGCGCACATGTTAATGGACCATAATTAGGCTAGTTTGCATTATTTTTTATTGTTATTGTTTTATATTTATAATAATAAGTACACGTTAGTTTATTTTGGATCCACACAATAT
This sequence comes from Spea bombifrons, assembly GCF_027358695.1. Classification (NCBI taxonomy): domain Eukaryota; kingdom Metazoa; phylum Chordata; class Amphibia; order Anura; family Pelobatidae; genus Spea; species Spea bombifrons. The sequence continues at coordinate 12,496,777 of NC_071093.1, read as the reverse complement.
TTTTACCAAATAACAATGTCAGCCATTGTTGATATAAAGCAGCATAAAATAGAAGTATTTTAATGTACATGCATGCATTTCCTGATTACTAATCATCAATTTTTTTCATTTATCGTCCATATATCTGTTTTCTGCAATGTGCACATACAGTATTTGACCACAATCTGGGCTACCGGGATTTAAACCATTTTTGACTGCATTTTTTCTGTGAACTTTTAATTTACGTTAAAAAAAAATTCATATACACTCCCTTTCACATAATTTCTGCTTCTGCTGGACACATCTGATCAACAAATAACCGGGGCTCTTGGCTGGACTCACCTTTGGTTTTATTGTTGCCAGCCTCTTCTGTGTTTACACTAAAGCAGCTTGTTGTAGTATCGGAACATCCAGGATATAATTATACATTAAAATAATAACTGAATAAAAAATCGTGCAGAGGTTGGTTTAATGATATGTTTTTGTTTTACTGAAGGCTAAACAAGAAAGCTGGTAGACTTCTGGGTTTTTAGTGACAACTGAACCCAAGTGACTTCTATTTTTTAATGAATGAAAGTGTGGAATGGATCACAGGGCACTTAAGGTATCTTATGCAGAATGAAGGGTAATTATAAATAACAATAGGAATGAGATTGCTGTGTATTGTTATTTGTGACAATAGTCATGCATCAGAGGAAAGGGGATCTGATATAATTTATTGTATATTGTAATACCTACTCTCATACTATATTTATATATATTGTAGAGACATTGTAATACTAAAATATATATTCAGAAAAAAAATATTGTCATTAGTAACATATATACAAAAGGTAATAAAGATCAATATCTTTACAATGAAAGGTAGAATATAATTGTGTTTATAATCTTTAACTGTAGTGTGAGAAACCAACATCAATTTCTTTCATTCACGTACATTATACTCCTATAGTAACATCTTAATATAAATCATAATTATTCATATTAATCATCAAATAATCAAGTGCTTGTAATCAATTTAAGTATATTTGCTGGAGGTGATCTCCACTAATGCTTTACTTAATGTTTCTTTGGGGTGTGACCAGTAAACTCCTTTAGAAAGTAGTATTAACCAGACTTGTGAATTTGTATTCGGGCAAACATGAAAACAAACACGAAGGGTGCATTTGCGTTGTTCAGCATGAATACCGAACATGGCGGCGGCAAAACGTAGACGAAGACACGCAACACAAAGAATCTTTGTGTTCGTCTTCGTCTTCATCTACTAATCTCCCTGGTCCCTTCCCCATCTAGCCTACCTTATCTATGCAGCATCACGGGGGTTAACGGAAGTGGAAATCCGTAAGTTCGCCGTCAGGGGTTAAAGGGCCGTGCGAACGACTATTGGTCGCCTGCAGGGGCCTCTTCTGGCATCAACCAATTGAGACTTTGGGTACACAAAGAAGTTAATGTTAGGTTTGCCCTCTCTATACATCAACCTCATCAATAGTTATGCTATCTATCTATCTATCTATCTATCTATCTATCTATCTATCTATCTATCTATCTATATTAAACTTCTTACAGTTAAACAAGTTTTGAAAATTTGCATAGAGTAACGAAGCATGCCAATTCAAAGTGAAAGCTGATTTGCTCTCCATATCCTATAAAATTGCATTTGGTGAACATATTCATGTAGATCACAAAACAACCAACTTGTCTTGGCATAGCTGTATCCCAAATGTGATCACCTATAAATGACTGCCTTGAATATTTGTGCCCACATTTGTGTCCAAAAGAAAGAAACGAAGGTGAAATTATTATTTTTGGCCAGTATTGCTTTGGCAATTATAACTGAAAATGTAACCTTGAATAAGTATAGCTACAATGAATTTCACTGAAATGGAATCTATGACGGCTCATGCATGAGTGTCACTGTTGAACCACACAATTTAACTAGGAGTTAACATGTCTGAAAATCTAAACATGGTGGTCAAAGCAAGCCCATTTCCATATATTATTATAGAATTGCCCATCAGTTCATCAGGTATTGAATTAGGCTGTGTGATACTGTGATTTAGCTGTTGTGCTACCATGCCAGTATATAATCATTGTAGCAATTCTTGGCATTCTTATTTATATTGTTACGGAAGGTCAATGCAAAACCACCTAACTCCTACAGTTGTGATTAACTAATTTACATGCAAGGATATTCTGGAATGCAGTATCAAACCCCTTTAACGGAAACCTAATCTTCACTTCCTATTTTGTCCGGCTGTATTACATCTTACTGCCTAGATATAAGCGGATTTGAAATGGCAGTGATCGGAGAGATGTGCAACATTTTGTCTAAAGTTCATTCATCAAAAAACTACATTGTTTTGAAAAGGGTAAAGGACCACTAAACCTATCAGGGATAAGTAAAGGCTACATACTATAGATTATTTTAATCCCCCAGATAGATATAAAACGTATAATTACATATTTGTGGTTGAAGTCATGTGGTGGAAAAATCAATACAACTTTGTGTATGACACTTCATTAGTGTGAAAAATTTTAAAAGCTGAGAAGAACTGCACTGCAATTAAATGTCTCTGCTAGTGCAGCTCCGGTAATGGGATTGTATTATTAGCTAGTTTATTTGAAATAGTGGTTGCACAATAGCAGTAATTGGAAAACATTGATTATGAACTCGTATATGGAAAAGCTTGGTAAATCATTACGGGATCAGGCTGCAGTTAGTTAGCCTTACTAATGAAGCACTAATTGCTGTAACTAGGTTAACACGTTAGCGAGACTGCCGGAAAATATAAGTATGAACATTTTACCAACAAAACAATGTACGCTTTGGAGTCTAAACCCTGCTTTACTTATTGATGTGTCAGTGTTCTTATGTTTTAACAAAGCTGCATTAAAAAATCTATAAAAAAAAACATGATGCTTATTGGAGCTTAATATGATCCACCTCAAGGTCATATTTATAATATCCTCATCATCCTAATTGATATTGGTTAGATAATTAGTGCATATCATGTGATCTCTAGACTAGGCTGTCTCAAAGGATTCAGAATGGTAACATATTTTTACTAGTGTTGAAAGTTAATAACTAAAATTAGCCTTCCTAACAAGAACACCACAATTTCCAATAAATTATAAAGTCAAATGAAAATGACAATTGTTGAACACAAAGCACACCATGTTTATACTTACATTGTTCAAAATACTAGCTGGCCATTGTCGTTATAACCATAATGCCTTTTAAATGTTTCAAGAAGTTTAACAAAGAATTCCATGGTTGTAACTCTGTCCTCCAGAATCACAAGTGGAAAATATTTTATACAAAGCATACTGGCAAGTGGTGCACATTATTGGTTGATTGATTGCCCATCAACTAGATACATGATGTGCCTCATGGTTAGACACATCTATATTACAGGTCAATAAAGAAGAAACACTTCCTACCCTGAGTATGGTATTAGTAAAGGTTTTTCACTAGGTGGGTCAAATAAGTGTTAGATGTATTTTTATTGTAGCCTTCTGAGGTGGGTGTTTTTAGCCAGTGCGATTGGCACTACTCTCCATTGCATGACATGGGTGATTTTCTAAAACAAAGAGGTATAAGCTGACAGATTTTGGGAAATCATTTACAATTGCCCTTGCCCAGTTGATGTTCCATCCATAATATTGACTGATGAATGATGAAGAACACACATGCTATGATTAAGGAATGTTCTAATATTAGACAGGGTTTACCTTATTGGCCCGCAGGAGCTGTTCCTTGGGCCTCCTTACCACCTGCCATAATCCGGAAGTAGGGCTCTATCCCACTGCTGGCATAGACCTCTCACCAACTCTTCTAGAGGCCTGAACAGATCAGTAGTTGAAGAGCATCAGAATATGGATATTGTTTTCATTTATTTTGCAGGAAATTATTTTTTTCCTGATTTACTACATAGTGATTTACTCACATATTTGGTTATTTCATTGTGATAAAAATAGACTTTGCTGTAAACCCTATTTTTTTAGGGTATGTATATTGGCAGTCATTGCACCCCTCAGTTTTACTTTGACTTATGTCCCACAATCTAGTATACCATTTGATTGCTGAGTGTACCATATATATTTCAGTATCAGGATATGGCACAGATCCTGGAGCTTTATGGCAGACAGCATGCAGACCATGGAGAAAGCACTGGTGAAGAAGTCTGTGTCAACAGCTGCTGCCCAGACCTCCCTCAAATGAAGGGATGGTTGGATTAGGGGTGCGGGGTACAGAGAGTGCATGTATTATGCTTAAAGGTAGTCTTGTCAAGAGACAATATACAGGGACAGTGACAGTTCACACCAAGCTGAATCCCATTTTCTTTTGGGGAGCAACCCTTACTAAGTTACAAGAAGACAGACTTATATTGCAGCTGTCCTTAAAAGGAACTGGGTTGCAGCGAGGCATGGCCCTTTCTTTTTCAAATAAGACCACAAAAGAAAGGACCCCGATTTTAGGGCAGGATGTGAGCCTAGCATACCAAGTATGTGTCTATACTTCATAGGTTTTCAGCATGTTCACAAATTAATGCAAAATGGTATTTCTCAAAAGCAGGGTGGATTTTATACAAGGAAGGAAAGTGTCTGTTTTTACTGCTTGCTTTCCTATAACTTATAACATGCTATTTTGAAAATCAGGTTATTAAACTGCTACAAAATAATTATTTGATTTGGAAAACTTACACTCTTCTTACCTAATTGTTGTAACAAGAATCAATGTAAAAAATCATCAGCTATACAGTCCCCAATGTAACCTAGAAGTTTGATAACATCATGGAAGATGCTTATAATTGCATCTCCCATCATTCCAGCGCAGGAACTTATGGTGGCCTTCAAAATACATCTTTAAAGTAGTTTGCATTAAAGCATCTTAGCACCCTTAAAATTTTAAGTGTTTTGAGGTTTTATATATGTATTATAACTTAGCGACTTAATTGATTTAATCACATAGCCCTGACATCCAAACTACAAATAAGACCAGAGAAATATTAATTTGAGACACAAACCAACAATTATGATTTGATCAAAGTAAATCACACACCAGTATATTTTTCAACTGTCTGTCACACATTTTTTTTTATTTCTATTGTAATTTTGTATTTGAAAACAGATCTTTAGGGTTATGGAGTTTCAAGTTTTTTAGTTGTTAGTAACACTTTACTGATTACTGTCCAAAATTTATATAAACGCCACAATCATTAACTTTGAATATTTTTTTACCTTATGTATTATTTGTCATCCTACATCAAATGCATATGGGAACGGGTATATATTTTGAGTGGTTCTTAAGGATTTTTCTGTTAAATAAATCATGCCATCTGCCAATCTTCTCAATACCAAAGGGTAAAGAACCAGGTCTGTAAAAATCCTATTGAACATGACAGACTTAATGTCAAGTTTATAACAGAAAAAGGGCAATCTTATTGTGGTTTATTCAGATTTATGTCACTTCTTCAGTAGAAAAGCTCATTTTTTCATCTAATTTATAGTATTTGAAATACCAAACAGATTTTTACATATCTCCTGAGCTTCTAGCTCCCCTCGAATACCCTCATTCATTCCTTAAGGGAACTCTCCTAAATCCCTCCAATTTAGTATCTATCTGAAACCAGACAACTGTTTTACTTGAGTATTTTCTTCAGTTGTTATAGAGTTGTTTCTAAGTCTAAACATTTGAGTTTAATTACTGCTTAGGAAAATTTTTCTATATTCTCATTCACGTTGCCTCTTGCTTGAGCCTATTGGGCTGAATAAGGAATTACTCCCTATGCTACCCCTTAGCCTCTCTTGTTCAAATCTGTAATTGGCTCTGTATTTTTTACTTTTTGCTAATAAGCAGCTTACTTTCTCTCCCACTAGACTCAACCCACCACTTTTGTTTCATGAATTTTACAAAGGATTTTAATAGATGCTTTAGGCAATGCAAAATGTTACATGAAGGAAAGCATTAATGCTCCAGCCTTGACACAAAGGACGTGCGAATGACTGCTTATCATTACCGTCAGGTCTCAAAATTTTCATTAGGAGTTGTGGAGGACAAAGGGGGGAAAGAGTACAGCTATATCAAGGAATATTAACCTATATTGGATAACCAATTATAATTTCTTAGCATGTCACTGTTACTGTTTTTTATATTACAACGAACCTCATTATTTTAACAAATAATTTATAACTAGTCGTTTGAAATGATAAGTCCTGTGCAGAGTCTACAAATACAAGTTATATTTTCAGAGAAATTAAAAAAAAATGTTGAACTTTACCTTATCTTATGTACAAAAATGAAAAATGGTTTTAAATGTATTCAAACAGTCTAACATAGATGTAGCTATAATGTATATGTAATACTTATGTCTTTTACATACCCCCCAAAAAGTCTTATTATTCATTATAATTATAGAATATGGTTGTCTTCTTTAACTTTCCCTATCAGATTTTTCTGATTAAGTAGAAAATGTAGCACCAATGTGAAGTGTCAAATAAGACTCATGTAGCGCTGGTAGTTGGTCGTCACTGCTTGCCCTGCTCTTGCCAGCTTACAATCTAGAGGGATAGGTTGAGAGTGTTAGGCGGAAAGGTTGCATGCTTATTGAAAAAGGTGGTTACTTTCTAAGTACTGTAATATGCATTCTTTAAACTGGCAAAAAAAGAACTTAGTTTAAGGAGAAGCTGCTGCTCCAGAGCTACAGAAGAATATATTCAACATGATCTGAAGTTTCACTCCACTGATTTAGGCACTTCATTGAAATAAATGTGAATTATTCCTGTGCATGTGAGGTTCTTGGTCGGTCACCAAGCTAGCGTTGGAGCTAACTGGCAGTAAGTATATCACATGGCAGGATATAAGTTCAGCTGAACACACATCTCCTGCATATGGAGGAGTTATATAGAATCCACCTATCCATTTGCAGTTGGGCCACATGGAAATTTAACAGGACCACTCAGCTTCCATACGCATTAAGGTGCATATGATAGTTGGTGCATCACTTTAGGCCGCAAAATTGCAAATGAGGCACTTGTTCTGGGCTCCGATGAAGTTAGATTTATTTGAGCTAATATAATGTCCCCAGCATTATATTATTTTGAGTGCATATTGGAGTCAATTCTATATGGACACCAATGTATTCTCCTGCTTGCAAATCAGAGCATACATTATTTTGTTATTGGCATTACAAAACAAGACTGTCTTATTTGCCTCCTCATCTGACTGCCTCTAAGGAATCCAGGAAGTGGAAGCAATAAGCGTACTGAAGTACACTGTCTGCTTACTCTCTGTAGCTCTGATACAAAGCGAAAGGAAAATTACTGGAACAAAATGAGTTAAAACCAGGTTTGTGTCAATGCTAACATATAGCACTGTATGTATGCTCAAGGAAAAGAATATTTTTTTCATAATCTTAGAAGACAACACAAAAACTTTATAAACGATTTTCAATTAAATGTTTCTCATAAAAGTCCAAATGGGGCTCTCTGGACATTCAGCAGTACTGAGAATAATGTTTCTAATGGTATATTTCGTTACTTTAGTGTTAAATTGAGCAGAGTATGAGAAGAGAAGATTATAAGCTTGTTTAAACAGGGCCCTCCTTACCTGTTGTTTCTGTAAGTCAAATTGTTATGTTATATACTACTTCTTATGCCCATTGTACAGAGTTATGGAATATAATGGCGCTATATAAAACAATAAATAATATTTTTTTTCAACTAATTGTTGATGGTTATGAAAGCTAGCCTTTATTTTTTTAAAATACTAAAATCACAGATCTTAGTATCATGATTATTTCAAAATATTAAGCTAGAATCTGTCATACTTACTCATTCGAATCTGCTTCTTTTTTTAGGCCTCAAAACCTTTCTCGTCTGTATATCGATTTTCAATAACACATTAAAGAATATATCTGCTTTGACACCCAGGACCAAATCTGTTCTTTGTTTTTGTTTTAAAAGATGTGTCTTTAATTGTAATGCAGTCCTTAAATATCTCAAGTAGGTTAATGTTATGTGGGAGCAGACAGACAAATGTTCTAATTTATTATACTTTACATTGAGTGCAGTAGCCATAATGATCTACTCAGCTATTAGGCTCTTTGATTCAATAGTTCTAAAACACATAGTTCTAAATAATGAAGGTCATTTAGTTTTTCTTTCACTTAAACATAATTCTACAAAATGACTTCTATACATTGTACTTTATGTATCTACATTTGATACATTTGGGTTAAACAAGGCAATTTAGTGTATAAGTCAATCGCCAATGAGTCGAGGGATGGCTCATGGTCTATAGAATTACCATGTAAGTGATGCTGTCAACTTTCTACAACATATGTGGAGAGAGTTACACAGGTTTGTCTTACATCAGGTTAATCGAAATCTTATCATGGACTGAATCATTTCGAAGTGGTTCAGTGAACAAATGTTCCTGGTAACAGTCAATACTAAAGACAACATCTCAAGGCTCCATCATTTGCTTTGATGTCTACTTCATGCTTTATCTAAGCTTGCATTAACCAAGCAGTTCCCTACAAGAATGCACCTGTTTTTGTAAATGGATGCTAATTGTAATTTGTTTAAGTGCAAGACAAGGTTAGTATTCTTAACTGGCTAACTTGTAGTGCCAACTAGCATTATTCTAAGATCTTGTAACACAATTGAAACAAATTACAATCAAATATTGGGCAGTATTTACTAACTTGGACAGTTTCTGAAGGGTTGAACACTACATGTCATGAAGGATCCTGCAAGAAGGTCCAAGCTGGCCCAGCAAAATGCATATTTAAACATGTATGATGATTATTAAGAACTTTACCCATATATATTGAATATGTTTGTTTTTCTTACTTCACTATCCTCTCCCTCCAGAAGGAAAGATGATGTCAAAGAAGCCAGCATCAAGTGCTTTGCCTCCCTGGTCTGTACAGTATGGTTGGCTCTTTACAGGAGACCCTTGAATGTCCCAAACTGCCCCTGTAGGTGATTTCAATGCACATTTAAGCTGGTCCATGGCTAATAAGATCGGGATGAGATGAGCTGGGTGCAGGGCATTTATGACATCTGTCTAAAACTAGCCCTGCATCTTATTTTGGTTTATTGAAACATGAATAGCATAAACTATATTTATTTTGTGTTTAAATATACATGCGTAGTTATAAACAATGGTTATTTAGTGTGTAGACAGAAGGTACAACAATTTAACCTTGTGAACACCAAGTTAATCCATGAGAATATTTTTAAGAATCAAAATAAAGTCATTGCTGAGGATTTTACACAAATACACAGCAGGTTGTTCCACCTTAAGAAATGTCTAAGTATCCAAATATAAACCAAATAAAAGGAAGTTAGAAGTATGGCTGTCAGGTTGTCAGTGGTCTGACAGATATGGTAACTACCCTCTAATCCAGCTGGCTCCAGCCATGCTCACAGCTGACATCACACGGCCTGACTGACAGCTGAAGAGCAGGCACTCTTTACAGGCAAAAGTGACACACAGTCTATTAAGGCTGACAAGCACAAAGCAAAGATTTGCCCCTGATGGTTTGGTACTGAAGCATTGTAAAGGGGTTATTTGAAAGGTCTTTAAAAAGTGTCAGATTCAAGCTTAGATGATAACGGTATTGTAATAAGAGCAGTGGACAATGAGGCGCTATGATTGTCTGTACAGGTTGTGAAGATTGCATTCTGTTCTGAAAGTCAGTTTGCCGCAACAGTTTCTCTTAGACTTAGTTTCTCTTCTGCTAGATTCTTTATTCACGGGTTGTTTATGAATGCCAGTGTGTGCCGCGTCAAATTGTATTTCTTTTCTAGGTTTGCGATGTTAATTATTAGACAAACTTTTACAGAGCTATGTAATAATCCCTGGTGGTCTCTGTTTTAGACCACCATACTTTCTCAATTTTATTTAAAATAGTGGAGAAAATGGAATCCTGATAACGTGAATTATATTCACCTGTTAGGACTACTAGAACACATTCTGCATTTACTTTTTTGCAACCTATGTAGATTTGGTCATAAAAAAACCACAAAGAGCTGTTTGCATTTTTTCCATTATTTTATATTAACATTTTGTTTTGGAGCATTTTAATTATTGCATACATTGTGACAGCATCCAGTTGTCTTACCTACCTGCGTCGAGTGCTTGCAGAAGGCACTTTGGCTCAGTGGCACCTGCAGCCACCGCACCTCAAACACCATCAGAACTTAAAGGGCCCCCAATACTTTTAGGTGCAGAGGTTTTCCCTTCTTGCATCTGCTGCAAATAACAAAATAAATATTATATGATATATAATAATAATAAATAATATTTGTGTTTGGTACTAGGGACAACAGTGATTTATTTAGCACTGCTGTATGCATGTTCTATAGGTTTTATCAGTTAAGAAGCCATCTGGTCACATAAAATGTGCATTTATTTGCTCCATAATACCATACATGGAGGTGAGAGTTGATGTCATACATGTGATGACATGCTTTGAACTATTTACAGAAACATAGAAGCATAGACTTTGACAGTAGATAAGAATCATTCTGCCCATTATCACAGCTATAAAGACTCAAACGTTAATTTTCTGTTAAATAGCTATTTGCTTATCGTGTGCATCTTTGAAATCCCTCATTGTATTAACGTCTACCACTTCTGCTGGGAGTTAACCATGCCTGTGTACCACCACCTCAGTAAAGTAAAACTTCCCTAAATTCCTTAAAGTCTAGGCCTCTGACCTTCTAGTTTCTACCTATGACCACTTGTGTTAACATTTCTCCTCGTTCAAAATATACTTCACTCTTGTACTTAGTTACATCCCTTTGTATAATTAAATGTCTTTATCACATCCTCATGAAGTCTCGCTGACATCGATGGGCAGTCACTCTAATGTCGGTGGGCAGTCCCACTGACGTCACAGATGTTACCGCTGATGTCAATGGGCAATCCCACTGGGGGTTAATGGGTGGGTTATGTCACAACACTGCTCCCACGACCCAGAATTTTTCCGGTGGCAACCACGACACCTGGAAAAGCGGCGCTTCTCTCGGAGTCTCTGGGCGAAACCTAGAGAGTTTCCATGTATGGGAAGCGGGGACAACATATCAGGTGAGGGACAGGTTGCAGGTTTACGTGTACATGTGTATATACTAGTCCTATATAATGCATTTCATCCCTGTCTGTAAGAGAGAATATGTTATTGACCCTTTATAATGTACGATGCAGTTAGTGAGTTTCGATATTCTATTCTCCAGCTAACTCCTAGCTCATCAAATACTTCCAATGCGGTTAACAAGAGAGAGAATGTTTTATTTTCAATTTAAAATGATCACCCTTGAAACTGTATGCCATTTAACCTCTAACTAGCCACAGGGAAATGCTGCAGATAAGTTATGTATGTTTAAATCAAGATTTTGGCTAAAACTACAGCTGATTAAAATTAGGAGCTGGTAACAGACATTTTTGAAACCTGTGGTTTTTGTTTCATTTTTACACAAGTCTAACATTATTTAATAGCCGGTATAAATTGAGACCAGCACCCTGATTTAGAAATAGAGCACATTTTATGGGAAGTCTCAGCACTTTCAAACATCTTTAATACATTTTTAAAATAGAATAGTAAAAACACAGACCGAACTTCAAAAGAATACACATTGTGCTGGGCATGGAAAGCTGGTACCAGTTTTGAGTGACTATAAAAATATATTTTAGTTATGATCAACAGCAGAGATACAGACAAAGCAAGAATATTTATGCTAACAGAATTGCTATCTTTTTACCTAATATGCATTTTCATTAAACTGTATTTGCAAAGGCCAAGTGTGTAATTGTTGTAACCAGACCATGTAGGTGCTGGTAGGTTTGTCTTCAAGTTGACACAACCATGGATGATCCCATGGAGGGAAGCCATCTTAACAATGACGTGTGTGATGGAATGTGGTTTAAACCAAATATAAAAATATATCTCACAAAGGTTCGTCTACATTAAAAGGTATTTATTATAAGGTAACAACACAGCAAACACATTTATCTCATATACACACGCATACAAACCCCACAGGACAACAACCCCCTTTTATCTCTCTCTCTATACATATAACAATTCCCTTCAACACAATTTGATCTCACCCAATGTTAAGCCTCCAGATCTGATAATAGCTCACTGCTGGGAGCTGACTCTTTCCACATCCACCATGGAGGAAAAAGGAAAAAGAACTGAAGGAGTCCATGTGTGGTATTATATTATATACCCTTCATTTGACATCACATCCTGTTTCATCACTTCCTTTAGTGAACTGTGGGAGGGAAGGATTCTAAGAACGCCCACCTTAACCTATTCCCTTTGTTTATGGGGAGAAGACAAGTTACCACACATAGATCTTGCCCATTGCGAAATATTTATTGTAAACCCCTTTGTGATTTTTACCTTGGTTTTAGATTACAAAAGATGCGGAGCGCAAAACTATATTGGTGTAGCATAACTTATTATAGTAAAATATTTGTATCAAGATAAAAAGAGATACTCAGATATTCCCCTATTTGAATAAACTCTATGAATAAGTATCAGCAGACCACCAAAATATGTCTTCTAACGAAAAAAGTCCCCAAAAGCATTCTCCGTGATGGCAATGGCAGTATATGGGAAATAACCAGCTATGTAACTCCAAAGTGGGTCCTGATGTTGGAATGATGTCAGATGGAGTATATATGTGTTTTAGAATTGCATTGTATTAACGTGCAATCAACACGGAACCATTCCCTTTTAGATTTGTCACCTTTACTTTGAAACAATGCCATGAGTGCTATAAAGTTGTTGGTCTCTGTTGGTTTGGTCTCCTTTAACAGATGCGGTGATGACATTTGTGGCTGAAATGAAAAATGATTCAATCAATACTATACATCTATTGGTATATGGATATCAAATAAAATAAAAATGGATATTATCGTGGTCACTCCTTGTAGAAAACTTTAGCTAAAACCAATTAAATCTGTTCAAGCCTGACTAATTGTAAAACCAAACTTGTGCAGTATTTGATAGAAATCTTATTTCGGCTTCAGATGATCTTATTTATGAAATGTGGTTTTACCTTGATTGTCATTTAGCGAGTCTTGATTTTTTTTTCCCCCTTGCTGTCGTTCCTAAAAAGATAATGCAGCAAAAGGCAATAATTTATCTTAGGAAATCACTGCCTGCATATAATTTAAGTGGAGAAAATGAAACTGTAAATTATGAAAATGAAAGAGGTGTAAATGCTCGGTAAAAGGCTTGGTGGCAGATATTTCCAAAGATTGATGTTATATTAGTGCACCAAATAGCAGTTTATACAATTTTGTATCATATTTACAACAGAGCCGCTGACCTATTTAATACAGTCAGAAATCTCTTAAACATCCATAAATATTCACATGTATATAATATACTTGCTCAATTTGCTCCTCTTGTTTTTCATATTTATTAAAACAAGCCACATAGAGTGTCTGCGATATATTCCTCCAGCATTGACTATACTGAAATAATGATATCAGTGAAATTATTATTTCGTCTACACAACAGGGTTTATACCACAAAAAAAGCAAATCTATTTATCTCTTCTTAAATGGAACAATACGTACATGTCACAATTAACTCTAATTCCCTACCAAGTATTCCCAGGAGATCTGCATCAATTGGTCGTAGGGATTGATTTAGATAACGCCGTGTTTTTTTTTTCTGTTTTACATCTTTGTCGTTTGGTAAAGACATGACCCGATTTTAAGCAACCACCTGGATTGGGTGAAACACAGCCAAGGACATTAATGACCAGTCAATACTTTCATCTAACTGGATTATTACAGTAATAGACTACTTTATTTTAATTATTTTTTTCTTCTAATTTCCGACATTTATTTTAATGCTAGCAGCTGCTACCAATTCATGTTTCTGGGCATTTGTTGGACAGTAATGTCCATAATGTGGGTTAAGTTTATTTTTTATTTATTTAATACATTTGGAGCCTATTATAATATCAGTCTTGGAAACCAAAAGAACATTTTAAACTCAATAAAACCATTTGCTGTTGCATGGGATATTCAAATAAGCCCTCCATATGAAGAAGGGGTTAAATATCATGTTCTTGTGTCCCTGTCCGAGTAGTAAGTAGTTACCAGAACGGGATTACAGTTACAGTCCTCTTAGCTGCACAAGCTACTGGTGCCCTTTAGTCCAATGAAGCATAAATAGGAGAGGAACTGGATGGAGAATGATGAAAATAGAAACATAGAACGTGAGGGCATTCAGCCCATCTAATCTGTCCAACCAAAATGTGTAAGATGTCAGATACAGATACTGTATAGGCATAAATAGGGAGAGCGTGTGTTAAAGTGGGCACAGCTACAGTTAAGTCCTGGAAGTCCCATACTGTAGAAAAGGCATATGTTATATATAATGCTCTTACTTTAAATGCAGTGTGCATATGTGACACTTTTCAGTTTTCAGCTGATTTACTGGACATCATGACAGCGGTGGTTTCTGCTACTTCTGCACAAATACATTCGTTGTAACCTGCTAAATATGAACTATTATTAAAATCATATCTGCCCTGCCTCTTATCCATACTCACTTTATCATTAAGCTTAACATACCTGACATTAGCAGGTGATCAAACTCTCATCCCATCTATCTTAAACTTTAAGGAGAACTCTTACCATCCTTGTGCTGGTGGTATAGTTATTTAGTCAGTAGGATATATACTAATGCATGCTTATCAGGTAAATAGTATACTGGCCTACCACTCAAATTTCACCACTCATAGGATTACCCTTAAAACTAATTGATTACTAATTTAACTAAATACACTTAGCTGTGCTATAAGCAGAACAGTTAGTGTTAAAAGCCACTGCATGAGATATTGTAAATAACTGTTTATTAGTTCAGAACTCCGAATTAGCATTAGCTTTAAGACTGCACAAGACAACATAAGGCTAACTTTATTTTATAAGAAACTAAGACATAATTATAAAATACAACATGAAAGATCTAGATCTAGCATTTAAACATATCATATGTAGTCAACCTATAGTTCCTCTAGAATCACTGAGTTTCAACTTTAGAAAGCTATTATGATACCTTGTTTCGCCAATCCTTTTCTTTTTTTATCTTTAGTTTCTTATCTCCTTTGTGTTAATGTCTACATATGTACCCTTGTATGACATTCTAATATATCATGGAAGTAGAGGTTGCAGGTTATTTCCATATTTCACACACCCTTGAGGATGTCATTTGACAAGACATACAATTTAATTTCTTGGGTGAAATGTAAAATTACCTTATTAGTTTCTCATGTTTTTTAACAATTACCCGTGTATGTTGTATCCTATCTATTCTGGAGGATTTAGCTTAATTTGTAATTGTAATTTGTATGTTTTTGTCATTGTCCTATAAATACTTTATATTATTCTACAACTTAATATTTACAATACTTGAAATCAGTTTCTAAAATAGTATAGCAGAATTAATGAAATCTCGACTGGAACATATGCTTTATTTTATGCATGCAAAAATGTTCCCCTGCATTTACCCCTGAGACTTCAAGTGTTTCTATTTTCATCAACATTCACAAAAGGTATAATATCCCTCATCATTTTTTTAGGTATATTGCAGTAATTTTGTAGTCTTTTTTTGGTCTAAATTGCAATCCATCATTAAAAAAGCACACCTGGAGTTAAGGGACAAAGGTTTATTGCTATTAAAAATTGTAGTGTTAGTATTTTAGTGGAAGGTTTGTTGGCTAACAGCTGGTAATTATTCTTTTTAATAGCTGTTAAGTGGTGTTAATTGCAGTTTAAAAAATGTGGAGCACAAAACCAAAACATGGACTTACCAAGGAAACGAAATGCATCGGAAGGACATAACTATAATGGGCTTTTGTACTTAAAGAGCTAATTTATCAAGACGAGATTCATTATGGGCAAGGGTTGTATTACTATTTACCAGTTTCTCCATAGTGCTAATTAAAGGTGTCAGGTTATTGGAGTGAATCCCTCCCCAACAAGTATTCTTTACTCAATAATAATGTTGTTTTAAAACAGTTGAAAACATTGAAACAATGTGTAGATTCTATGTCTTATGAAGATTCCACTGCACACAGATAGCAATCTTCAGGATAGATGGTCCCTTAAACATTCTGCTTTATAATGTCCGGTACTTCCAGGGCTGCTGCTGCATCCCAGCAGCCTTCCGATGTCCCGCAATGCCAGCGTCCGGCATCCTCTTCCACCCATGCTTCATCAGGCTGCATTGTGTCACACAAGTGCTTCCAGTGGCTCGTACCTTGCTGCATGCAAGCGTAGCACTTCTGGATCCCGTGCAGTCGCTCTTAAAGGGACATACACCATAGTGCCCTCCAAGCCTCGTTTTCACCCCTGAGGCAGGACTTACAATTGGAGGGCTATTTAAACCCTCAGTGCCTGTGATAGTGCCTAGTGCATTTTGGCTCCAGTATTGTATCCTGCTTCTTTTGTTATACCGGTTTGACCTTTGGCTGTTCGTGACCATCCTGCCCGCCTTACTGTTACCAAACCTGGGTGGTCACCGACTTATCCAGTTAGCTCTAGTCTCTGACCGCGGCTTCCATCTAGTCCCAAGTTTATCCTGTCTGCCTTACTGTGACCAAACCCGGGTGGTTACCCGACTTATCCAGTTATATCCCGTTAAACTTCTGCTCTCCAGTCTTCAGCTGATTATGAATAGTCTGATTA
Source organism: Spea bombifrons (assembly GCF_027358695.1). Lineage (NCBI taxonomy): Eukaryota > Metazoa > Chordata > Amphibia > Anura > Pelobatidae > Spea > Spea bombifrons. The sequence goes on along the minus strand of NC_071093.1, from coordinate 12,480,069 downwards.
GCCATATCTCGCGAACCCATAGGCTTTGTCTGAGGTTGGTTCCACAGAATTCTACCCTACTGTCAACAAGACTTTTACACCTTACTATATCAAGGCCATACAGACAGTGAAGGTCCTTTACTTTTTGGGATTGGGTTCTACCTCCACATCTCCTCTAGCTGTTAAAATTTTCAGAAGTTTTGTTGAGGATTAACCATAAGGCCTCTGGCCTTACCTTTCATATAACTTGTGGATTCCATCTTGCCCCTGGCACCTAAGCTGTGTAGAAAGGCGTTCTAACTTCTGGTACCACTGGGTAACTGCTGCCTACCAGGTTCCTGCATCCTTGATCCTTCCTGTGTCACAATACGCTTTTCATTGTGTACTTTCAGCGTTTCTTGGGATCTATTTCTGGCAAGAAGGAGATCCCAGACTAGTCTCTAAGCTGAAGCTGTTTGACAGAGCTTTAGATTGTAACCAATTTTTCATGTTTTCCTAGCTCCAGTGTACATTAGGGCATTTTGGATCTCTTAGGATTGAAAGAATGAGGAAAGCCAAGGAAAATAGAAGCAGGTTAGGAAAGGCATTGACTTAAGAGAAATCAGTTGATGAATAACAAAGCCTGAAAGTATCCTGTTAAAAGTTCCAGTATCATACAGAGTTCACATATGGGGAAAGCTAATTAACAATTAAATTAATGAATACAGGATCTGCTATTAATACCCATAAGCTTTATGACTCATTGTATGTTTATGGATTGAGCTTGCTCTTGAACTTCTCTATGGGACTGATTATCCTGGGTACCAAGCCACTGGAACCATTCTGTGTCGTCACCTCATGTAACAAATTTGGCTTCCCCAAGACTGTTCCTTCTCTGATATTGCATACGCTGACAGGCAGAAAAGTTTCAGCTATGCATTTCTGCACTTCATGGCTGAGCTGTTAAACCATTGTTAATATATTGTTAATCTACTGCTTTCACTTTACAATAATAGCATTTACAGTGGACCAAGGCAGATCTAGCAGGGCCAAAAATTTATGAACTGCCTTGTGGTAAAGGTGGCATCATATGATAATGCCACATTTAAAGTCACTGAGCTCTTATACAATTGCCAATATTTGTCTGTGGAGATGGCTGCCTGTGTGCTTTCATGGTTGTGGCTGAAACACCTAAACTCAAAAATTAGAAGAGGAGTCCACAAACATTTGGTCATATAATGTAAAATACTTGCTTCTTAAGTTGATTCTAAAAATGGTATAGACTATTCTTTATTCAAAGAGATGATATATAGGAAACAGAAATAGTTCTTAATCATATGTGGTTAAAGTATTTGGACATTATAAAGCAGAACATGTATGGGTAAGGTATAAGGCTCCTTTACATAGGACATATCATTTTAAGATAAAAGACTTTTAAAATGCCTAGCTTGCATTTGAAAATCTCCATCTTAATCAGTGCAAACATATTTTTCATTTCGATTGTTTCTTTAACTGTTTGCAGTAGAGCTCATCCAATAGGAAATAATCATGACTACTTTTTCCTACTTAATATTGCAACTTGTTAGTAACAACAAAGTCATCTATGTAGCTTATACTTTAATATCCCTGCCAGTAAATAGAACATTGATAAATATTTAATCATGCAATTATAGCTTATTTGCATACACACTGGTAACATCCTTATCTGTTCTTCCACATATAACAATACCATGCTAAAGCACATTGAATCAGTGGGGATAGTAAGTAGTACCCTGGTTTTCTATCATATTAAAATTTTAGTAGCAATCAAAGAATGTTATTATTGTCGTGCACAGACTTGCGAGAGAGAAACAATAATTTCCGATCAAGCTTGTGGAAGAAAATAATATGAAGTTCAGAGCATTCAATATACTGAAATCTGCTGCTTTTTATTTTTTTGGGGAGCTTCACCACAACATTATTTATGGCATCATACAGGATTTTTTTAAAGTATGAAGACTTTTAAAGTGCCTTTAACCCCTTAAGGGGTGACCAAGACTGGTTTAACACTTGTGGTGCTCGTGTTTAATTGTAGATTTATCTTCTCTCTCATTAAGTGTACCCACACAAGTTATATATTGTTTTATATTGTGCACAACAAGAAGGGCTTTCTTCAGATACCATGGATCATATCATCTAATTTGCTATAAAAAAATATGAAAAATTGAAAAACAAAGTTTTTCTTACTTTTATTTGAAATTTGTTTACTCATCTACAAAAGCTAATGGAAAAAAAAACGCTAAATAGATGCTACTATTTGTCCTGACTTTAGAAATACCCAATTTTTTTTATTTGTGTGCTTTTTTGCAAGTTATAGGGCAATAAGTACAAGTAGCATGTTGTCATTTCAAAACCATTTTTTCCAAATCTGGTCATTCTGCACCCATGTGCTATTTGGGGGGTCTTTGAAGCCAGCTGATGCAATTTACTCTCATCAAACCATTTATTTTTAAACACTAGACACCACAAGGTATTTCAAATGCTGATATTCTAACCCTTTCCATGCACTAACTCTACTACCAGCCTTTGTCATACTATGTGATAGTAATTTAGTTTGTGTTTTTTTCCGCACAAATTGTAATTCGGGTATAAATGTACAGCTTCTGGTATATATCACTTCAAAACACCACAATATGTGTTCATCAACATCCCCTGAGTACAGTGATATCATGCATAGGTTGTCAAGTTGTTTTGAATTTTTATTTATTTCAAATTTTACCATCTGGTCATCCTGCTTGCAATGTCCTATTTGGGACATATTTGAACTATATTTGAACCCCAACAAAGCCTAGTGGAAATCAAACCATTTTTTTTTAAAACTAGACACCCCATGGATATTTGAAATGCTAGTATTTTAACTCTTTCCGTCACGGGTTTCTTGCTTATTTTGGACTTTTTTTACATTTTTTTAAACTAGATGGTTCCCGTGATCACAGTGACATCACTGCATAATTGTTTTTAAATGTTGTCAATCTCTTGCAGTGACACTTGTGACCTCTGTCAGGATCAGTCACAGTGCATCCTGGATGGGTTTAGGTGTCTCTGAATGCCTCGCTATTGAGGCTTTTAAGCAACACTATTGAAGCTTAATTTTAAGCTATTTTAAATGAGGTGTCTGCCACCCTACAGTATATGGTGGACATTGATGCCTTGGGAAGGGACTACACGGGGCAACCGGCTGCTGTTCTCGGTGTTGCTTAATGCCACGTTTAAGGGAAAAAAGATCTTAGATTGCTTTCTATGCTTGTTTAATTCCATGTGCTAGCACGTCATTGGTCATTAACTGACCTTTTTTCTATGACAACCCTGGCATGTTATTGGTTGTTAATTGGTTAAACTGTTGCCACCCAAAAAGGGTATTTTCTTCTGAAATCATTCTGTTGTTGATTTACTTCTGTGCTTTGGGTCATTGTCCTTTTTCATCTCACAACTTCTGTTAAGTTTCAAATTTAAATCAATGGAAGCTTTGTTTGTGCATGTGCACATTTCCCGCATTTTCAAAAAGTGTGGGAGGAATTAATATATATATATATGTGCAGAATAAATAATTATTTAAGTCTTCCACATTTTGCAATTACTCCTTTTTGTAATTTGCATCATTGCTGGCTGCCTTGCTTAATTAATTAATTATATAGGTATGCCATTTTTGCCCTTTGCTGGTCTGTATTCTCCATCATTACTGCAACACACCTCGCAGGAGCCATGAAAGGGAGATACAGCAAACATCACTCTTGTTATTGAAAGTGTTAAAAACAATAGACCTAGTGTAATACTGAAAATAGAAAGAAAAAAACCAATCAGTTAAAACGAAGAAAGAATTTACCTTGAAAAACAGACTTGTAGTGCATATTACAGTTATGAATCTTGTATATAGCAAACAAAATTAATTGATTATGCAAATAGGTATCACATTGTTATTTATAAATTACTAGAGACAAGAGAAAAAAATTGCTTTAATTTCAGGAAAAAGTAGGGCATTATTTATTTTCCTATATAAAATCTTGTAATCAGAATTGTTATTGTGTAACGGGCTGCCATAATTGTATTTCTGTATTTTTTATCTTTTCAGTGTATACTGGTGATTTTTAAAGTTACCCTTATTATTTTTCATAGTTTGACTTTATTTGCTTTATACTTAGAATAAAATATGTAAAGGCTATTTTTAGTCTGTATTTATGGAAGGGGTCTCAGGGGGTATTTATACCCCCTTTGGTACCCTCTACTTCAGGGTGTTACATTCACTCTTTCTACTCCCCTCAGTTCCAATATTCTCTCTTTCATGTGCCTTCTCCTTTCCGAGTGGTAGGCCCATATCCTACCTACAAAAGGGGATGTTTTTTGGGGTGTAGGCACATTTCAGACCCACTGGACATCTGCTCATGATTTACCCCTACCACAAATAACATATATAGTCATAAAGGGAGAAATGTATATCACTTATTTCACCCTTAATGTATTGAGTAAGAGTGCACTATGCCATACGTTGCACACAGACAGTAATTTATCCATGGAATGGAACATATTATTTAATAAATATTGTATTAATATTTTGAGTGTACAAATGAAGCTAGCTAAAAAAAAAGCAGTAAAAATATTACCTAAACCCAATGTAACGTTACTCGGCTGCTTTTCAACTTACCTGGTTACTTCTGGTTTCTCTACTTGTATCAACTTATCTCATGGGCAGCCTGCAGGAGTACCCAAATAACCCCTGTTTCTAGAGTGTCCTGGGCAGCTTTAAGGGGGCCAGTAAGATACCCCCTTTCTACTATGTACTGGTGTTCTTAGTCCCACTATATGGCATTGTCAGCCTTGGCTGGGTTCCGTCTACTCTTTTTAACACCCATTCACTCTAACATCCCCGGTCCACTCCAAAACTCTCAAATATGTTTAAAACACTTACAGAATGTGTTATTGTGAGTGTGTATGTGTGTGTGCAAGCATGGGTATGACTGTGTATGTGTGTGTATTAGCATGAGTGTATGTGTTAGCATGAGTATAGATATGCGTAAGTGTGTGTGTGTTAGCATGAGTGTGTATGAATTGTGTAAGTGTGTTAGCATGAGTGTGTATTTGAAACTGTGTGTGTCTTATCATGGGTCTGTATCTGTAACTGTGTTTATTAGCATTGAGTCTGCATGCATGTGTATGTTAGCATGAATGTGTCTATGTTAGCATGAGTGTGTAAATCTGTGTGTTAGTGTACATATGTTTGTACAATGAGTGTTACAGTTATTTCCTAAAGTAGAGCTAAATGTGAAGACCAATAAGTATGAGCTTTAAACCTTGTTTTTATTGCACAGTATGAAGGGAATGTATAAATGTCATATTTATACAGGAGTTTTATTACAAATGATTACATATTTAATTGAACATCCTTTATTCTTTTAGCAAAAACGCTCAGAAATCTTCACAGTACCAGTGCTTGCTAAGTACTTCTCTATAATAAAAGTAAATTATTTCTCATCACATTTTATAAAGATGCATTGATCTTTTTTTCTTTGTTATGGTGATCAATACCAATGCTAAAAGTGTGTGGTATGTGAACTCTCTAACAGCTGAAAGAAAAAACAAAACAACAAATGTTAGCATTATTATTATAATAGTCAGTCAATAGGTCATATTAAAAATTATATATTAACCCCTTATCCCACCAGGCATGGACTAATGTGTGACAAAGACACATGGGATTAGTATATACTCAACATAGTTGGTATTTTTGAAATATTCCCCATCTTCCTAAGAAGGGGATGAGGGCCCTATATAATAGGTATACCTATGTAGGTATACATGGCCCTATATTCCCTATATTTTTTTTTATTACCCTCCTGCTCTACTGCCCCGATGGCGGGAGGAGCAATCAGTGCCCCTCCACATCTAAGTTATTAAGTTTTTTCCCTTTTATTTTTTAATGTTTTAATATTTAAAAAACTGTACTGGTGATGGATTCCAAGTGAAAGTTCCAACTTACATTTGCAACTCATGGTCAACCTGCAGGTTGCTTGTTTTTTTCCAACTCTTATCAGTTTGACTCTCCCACAGTTGAGTGTACATGCAATGTGGGTTTTTTTTGCAAGTACAAGTTGGTTTTAGTGAATTTCCAACCTCGCCTTTTTGTCTAATTGATGCAAGTTTGCTGCTGCAAAATCAAATTTCCAGCCAACATGCATGCACTTGTAGCTTAGCAAATAGTCTCCATTGTTTGAAACCATCTAGGGAAAGAGTGTAGGAGGTCAAGTTTCTTACATTCTGAGATGTCACTTTTTGATAATATGTATGATCTTTTACCATCAGTGATATGATCCTCTTAGGAGACCTTTACAGAGAACAACAGAGACCTCTCTTTCCTTTAATCCGATATCAGAGGATTCCCATGAACTGTGAGGCAACCAGATGGGATCTGTCCCTGTTGCATGGGTGTCTATACGTTCAGTCTGTACTGTCTGCATACATTAATACGCATGTGAGTTACTTATCAAGTCGCTTCTTTCCAACAGTATATTTTATTGTTTTTGGGTTGTAAATTATTATTATTATTGTTATTATTAAGACTTGCAAAGTTTGACTTATTTTGTGTACTAGGTATAAAAAATGATTCCTACAGTTAGGCATTTGCTTTTAAGATTACCCAAAATGTTTATCAAGCTGTTGTTGCAACCCCTGACATTCTTAGGTATTCACTAGACAATAGCAGGTTGAAGGTTATAGTACACCATGGCACCTGGCTCATATACCCAATGAAGGGACTTTGAGATGATGGGAGAAGTACTGAGATGATCACAGAGTAAGGATGTAATAGGAAACTCAGAGGTTGGCTGCTTGTTCAATTTATAAGGCTGACAAGCCCACAGAATGGGGAATTCAGCAGCAGGGGTCCTTGCAAATTTCTTTTGCAAAATTTGGCTTTCGTTTCCACCTGTATACTGATGAGAACCAGATCTACCTATCCTCTCCTGATCTCCCTCTCTGTCTTAGACCCTGTGACTAACTGCCGTGCCTCTGCCTTTAACTGGATGTCCACACATTTCCTAAAATGTAACCTCTCGAAAACTGAACTCCTCTTATTCCCTCCCTCCAATGCTAACATCCCCACAAATGGTTTCCCTCAATCTCAGTGGTGCAATCATCTCTCCATGCCTTCAAGATTGCTGCCTTGGTGTAATCCTTAACCCTGACCTATCGTTTACCACCCATATCAAGACTTCTCAAGGGTTGCCCCTATCCTCTGGAATGCCCTCCCCGGTCTAATCGTCTATGCCTTTGGTCCTTCAAAAAATTCCTTAAGACCCACTTTTTTAAGGATGCCTTAACACCCTTCCTCCCATATTGGTTTAACTTACCTTTCCTAGTCACTTGCGATACTTACACTAGTGTTGCTGGTCTACCCTTAACAGGGGGACATTAACCTCTTGTTTAATACTTCCTTTAGATTGTAAGCTCATTTGAGCAGGGCCCTCCTCACCTGTTGTTTCTTTATGTCTTTTTATCTGATATACTAATTGTTACTTGTTTACCCCTTGTACAGTGCTGCAGATCTGATATAAAACTATAAATAATAATAAAAATAAATGTATAAATGCCTGTTGACCTTCATCAATGAAATATTCATTAAAATTAAAATTTTAAATCCTGTGTTAACATACCCACTGTGTATTCATTTTACCCCATCAGTGCAACGGGGCTGTTTGAAATGCGTTGCCCACATTTCCAGCAGTCATATGGTCAAGCTAAGAGCAGCAATTGGGATTTATTGTTAGAGTGGCTACATTGAAATAAGCGTTTTATACCGTATCACAAATGTGTTGATTCGTAGCAAGGAAAGAATATCCCATTAGGAGACTTAAAAAAAGATTGTAGTATTGCAAGGATAGAAAAAATGTACAAAATGAATGCATAGCCATTTACATGCACTCCGTCAGGCTACAGATAACAAAGCCTTTGTCTCTGTGTTAACACTGCAGATTAGGTCAAGTTTTTTTTACCCCTCTGAGCTCTTTTCCTGTAAATGACGAGTTTTGATGTGAAACAAGCAACATGTCAAACCAAGTTGAAAGATGTAGGCATTTTATGCCATGTCACAATGACAGGCTGGTGAATATTTGAGCCATTAGGGGCTTATTAGTGAATAAATGACCAGATGGTTCAGTGATGCACAGAGATGGACAGGACTGGATGCTACTAATCAGCACTGTCTGTCTGTACTCAATGTCAAATCACATGACACAGTAACCAATGGATACTGAATAAAAGTTACCATTAGCAAGTCAATTTGATATCTGTGTGGTGTAAACATACTTAACAGCAACTTATAGCAAGCGTAATGTTGAAAGAGAAAATGTATTTTCAGATTTCCCCGGAAATCTCCTTTCAAGGCGTATGAAGCATTTGTTGCTGAAAGTGCATTACTTTGCATATTGGTCACTTAATTGGAAACATCGCTCCAATATACATTTTAACCTTCACACCACCATGGTATTTATGATTGTATGTAACCTGGGATCGTTAGGCATCAGTATCGCATTAAATAACTAATTACTAGTAAAAGCAGGTTAGGCAGTCTGACGGGGCACTACAGATACTCCGAGTTACTTCTTATTTCATGACATCATTCATGATTCATTGATTGTCTATCACAGGAACACACACACACACACACACACATGGTGGTTAGAACGGCTCATTTGGTTAATTCTACCAAGGTCAGTTTGAAAATTGTCACTGGCCTTTGCATCACTAAAGGTTTTTCCTTCCTTGTTCCATTATGCCCTTTCATTAAACTTGATCACCATATTATTTACAGTTGTGTGTTCTTTTTTTCATAAGTTAAAAAAACAATCACGTCACTGTGTGTCAAAGTGCAAAGCCTCAAATTTATCTTCAAAATTACTGTCAAACTGGTACTTGTGTATATTGTTTTAGGGTGTTTATAATACATTTTTTATTGGGGGTTCCATTAAAGTCTGAATAAGGACAAGAATATATAACAATATTTTAATCACAAATTCAGTGTAAGGTGTGTTTTCTGCCTATAAGAATTTAATAAGGAAGAGTTTCTGCTCATTGACAGGTTACATGGATGTGCAGCACAGACAATGACTTAATTCAGTAGAGGGTGGGTACAGCCAGTGTATCTAGTAACAAGTGGATATACAGAAGGAATAGAGAATCTGTGGTCACTGGATTCTCTGTCTCTTTGGCATTAATCACCTTGCATTGGTTCGCTCTCTTCTGTGGCTAATGAAGCAATTAGGGTATTGTCAAGGACAGGTACTTAAACCCTGTCAGCGGACCAAACAGATACTCAGGTGTCCTGTGCTGCTGGGTTATCTATGTGCTCCTGTTCTCAGTTTTTCTGATACCCAGTTTGATCTGCATTTGTTCCCTTCCTAGCACTTGAATTCCCCCTCTGAATTCTTTGCTTTGACTTTAATATCTCACTGTGAACCGGCTCCCTGACATTGTTTGGACTCCCAGCTCCTGGTGTTTTGAATTTGAGCAGTTTCCTGATTTCTGGCTTCTGGTTTGTTGCTTGTCCTGGTATTTTGGATTGTTATCTGTTTTTGACTCAGCCTGTTCTTGGCCTCTCAATGCCACCTGATCTGGGGTCCCTGCATCTGAGTTCCACAAAATTATAATTTTTTGGGGGGATGATAGTTTTAACTTAATACAAGAAGAAATGATCATCACTATCATTTGCCTTTTTATATGTCCTTATTATCATTATCATGAAGGGATCTATGAGAAAAAGTGTTGGAAGTCTAAAGCAACTTAGGTAATGATTTGCTCACATATGCCATTACAGAATAACAATCTGACTCATTGTCTAGTTGTGGCCATACTCTCTCTTGTATAATGAACAGATGTGCCCATACCCAATCTACCCATGTTACTCAAAAAATCAAATCAAAATGATGAAAAATAGGAGACTTTTAACAGGTAGGCGCCTGCTTGGCATCATCATATGTCAGGCCCCATCCAGGCTGCAGAGCTGCATGTCTTTTGTTTCCCTGTCTTGCTGTGGTCCATTTCTGGATTTCCGTATGGTCTGTCCTGAACCTCTGATTCCTGGATTCTAGTTATGCTCTTTGCTTCAGCTCCTCTTTCCTTTATAAGGTGTGCCCCCCCTGTTATGTTTGTCTCAGTCTGCAGTCTACAGGTATGTCTCTTTGATATGTGTTTAGATTCCATGTTTAGTTTGTTCTGTAGGCAGGGTTTAGCGTTAGGACCCACCATATATTGGAGTACTTTGGCGTAGTGGTGGGCTAAGCATACTATGGCGATATGATGTGACGGAATTTCCAATAGTTATCACATAGTCCTAGGCTAGTCCTGTATTTGTGTATGCTTTGTCTGTTATGCTCCTTGCTCTGTCCCCCTTGCTTGCTATGTTTCTTCTGTACTCTGCTTAGCTTTCCATACTCCCAGCCTGCAGCATCCTGTACATGATTCTACTGCTATGTCTCATGCCTGCTCCAGGGTGCCTGCAGGACATCTCCAAGTTCTGGTTAACATCAACTGCTGTGTCAGGGCACTGGTATGTGGCTGCACAACCCTAGATGCCCACCCGGGAAAGTGCAGTCATCCTTCACCAGGCCCCGTCCTACTCCGCTACTGCGCAATAACTCCTGAACACCATCTTTGGATGTTCTGGGTCCTTACAGTCGTCTGTATGGACCCAGTCCCTGACATCATATTTCCCTGCACGACATACTTTCTGCCAGTCAGCTCCAATGCTGGGTCGGCAAACACTGTGGGCAGGGTTTTTCAGCCCTAGTGCACATGTCTGGAAAGTGCTCCCATTTATTTTAGTGGGAGAACTTTCCTGCAATTGATTGGCTGCTTTATGGAGCTAATCAGTGTCAAGAAATGTCAGACCATGGAGGAGGACGGCAGCTGCAGAGCAGCTGTTTCTGTGAAAGGTAAGAGCCTTTTTTATATATTTTTCCATTCTTAAGAATCCAATAGATTGTAAGTTCTCAAGAGCAGCGACTCATTTCTTCTTCTGTACCAGTATGCATCAACATGCATTAAAGTTATTATTTTTAATTGCCTTTGTCAAATGTTTTTACTGTCCCTTAATCTAACAGTGCTACAGAAACTGCTGGTGCTATATAAATAAATGTAATGTATGCATATAAAGTACTCAAAGAGTAATTCGATATGCATTATTCTTTACAAAGGCTGTCATTGCTGATGATGTAATGTGTCTTTTTCAGCCACAGTATGTGCTTACAGATGAAACCCAAATCATTAACAGACAGAAAATACAGAGAATAATGATCACAGACATAATTTACAACTGAAAGGTGTCCAGGACTTTTAACATTATTGCTATCATACTTGTAGAAATAGTAAACTTTGCTACAAACCTTTAATAGCTGATACTCAACATATAATGGTATGTTGCACTTATTAAGTACTTTTTCTATTAGGTTGTTATAGGCTTATGGGTTAGCCTTAGAAAAAATTAATGGCGGTTGATACAGTGAGAAAACCACATAGTGATAGAGTCAGGAAATTAAAAGAAAAAATGTAAAAATTATAATTTTTGCATGGGAACGAACAGAAAAGTTGCGCAAAATGGCTAAAGGTGGCATCATCCACAAGGCAAACTATGCTGCTGTCTTGGTAGTATGAGGGCATAATCCAGAGGATTATAGTATACTTAGTATAGTAAGTATACTTACTGTGGTTCCTTGTAGGTTGTAAGGGTCCATAGGTAAGGGACCTCAGTTTTCATACATAGGGAAGATATAAATGCCCAGAAATCTCACAAACCATATAGGCATGGGAGTGGAAGTAGGATGCATGAAATAGGCAAGGCAGCCCTCACTGAGGCAATATGGTTTTTGGGCATGTGGATTTAGAAAGCCTCTTCACATTTGGATAATTAGCCTCTTGTAGAGGCTTTAAGAGCTCTCTTTGGGCCTGTTAAGGAGCTTAAAGATCTCCCTTGAAACCAGCCCCTTTGTACTATGGAGGTCTGTGCAGACTTCTGTAGTATTGTTTCCTTGAGAATTAATGCAGAGCACCAGTATATGACATACCCCCACAGTCTAAAGGAAGACTTAGTAACTCAGAATTTGGCACACATCCTCTTCTCTGATGCTTCTCACATTTTGTCATGTTCAGAGATATACGTGTGTGTTATCCATTGATGCATTCTAATTACGGTAAGTCCAACTAGGTCTAGTTCTGAAGGGGAGGTAGCCCTGTGCTGTATCACTACTGGGGGAAGATCACTCTATTGGGCAATTAGGCTTCCTGTAGTATTAACGGTCCATTTGCATTACAGAGTTCTGTGCCTTGCTAACACAGCTTCCTTTACCATGCATCTCATGTCACACTGAACAGAATGCTAAGCAACAATGTTATATTCCAGAGCTCGCTACAGAGCATGCATGGCACTTAGAAGTGAAGATCCTGCCTCAGGTAGATTGCAGGACGCTGCCCAGGGTAACATCTGCAACAGCGACCTGCATAAATACACCACTGATGCTGTTATACATTAGTGCCCTCAGTTACTTATGTGGCTCAATGATAAGACCTTATGTCATTGTGTCACTGGAGGGTGGAGGTACAGGAGTCTATAGTGACACCCATGAGTCCCTCTGAGATCTGAACTGCATTACCTACAACTCCTATAGTTACATCGCTGCACCAGACACACGTACAGAATACACAAATAGATAGGGTGTTTACTAAATAGTGATTTACCAAATCACATTTGTTTTCATTTTCAGATATAAAAGGATTGGCTAATTATAATGCTGCAATGTTAGCAATAATCTGATTTCAACCTAAATCTCGCTAATAAGCATTTCTTCCCTTTGATCTGTTCCCTTGCCTATTGTTACAAAGTGGACACGGTTTAATTGATGTCACTGCTTGTAAATATGTTCTAAATGCCATTGTCAGGTTCTGATATGTATTGCTGTCCACTTCCAAAAGATCTCATTAAAAAACACTTAAGTCCTCCAATTCGTGTTGATCTCTGTTAACGGATGACAAAATATTTGCATTGTTATTTAAGAAATTTGCAAAAAAAAACACTTGTTATGACATCAGTGTCATGTATATTCACTTACTGTGTGGCCACGCAGAAGAGAGTTGTGCCATAATAAACATGAATATCAAGCATCAGAAAAGTAAAACATTTGAAGAGTGATTTGGAAAGTAGAAAGGCCACTCACAAGAATACTAAAGAGAGTGAGTCCAACTTAGGTCAAACAACCGTAAATAGTAGAGCAGCTGAAAACATAAAGGTAAGTTTATTTTGTTGTAGCTGGGCAGTATAGGCACTACCTGTATGAAATAAATCCTACTTTCTCTGCTGATGACACATTAAGCTTTACACTAACTATGCCCACTATAAATGATTGTCCTGTTCCGCTTAAGCGGTTCTGCACTTTTGCAATGTATCAATGTCAGGTCGGCACTAGTGCATTGTGTGCATCACCCTTGAACAGCTGCCCATGTATTAATTGCTGCACCTGTGCTGTCCACGGTTTATCATTTATAATAGTATTCTTAACTACCAGTAACCCCGTCTGCTCACCTTCACTCTTTCAGCTTCTTCCCCTGCTCCAGCCACCAACTGCTCCAGATAAAAGTAGTTACAATGCTTTTAATTAACACATATGTACTATGTGATATTCTGCGTCGAAGGTTATGGTCCACCAAGTCTAAAGGTGTGTGATGAGATGCACTAGACGTAACTGCAGCAGAGATAATTAAATAGATTTAATAGACGTGTTTAAATTAAATATTTATTGGTCTGCTGCTTACATATTACATTTGTTTAGGGAGTTTTAAATCACTTGCAAAACTGCAAATTAGTCTTGTTTACAAGTATAATACCATATTTCACAATTAACTAAAAATACTCAGAGGTTATTTTAAGATGAACAATAGATTGAATGTACTACACAATAAAATATGAACTTTATCTGAATGTGTCTAATTGTGATTATGATAAGTTAATCAACATATTACACATTATTATTTATATGTCCATGGGCGTTTCATTTAGCTTCCAATGATTTGCAATCGCATCATTTAAGATACCTGCATTATATTTCATCACATATATACCAAAAATGTGTTTTAGTTACCGTGTGGATAAAATTAATACATTAGGGGCTTGATTTAATACTCCCCCTCATAATATTTCTAGTCGGTGATGATGATGTTGATTGGGGCAGCAACCATGGAGGAAAATTACACAATGGGAGCTGATAAGTAAAATAAATGCAGCAATGTTAGCCCAAGAGAAAATTAACCAAAATGAGTCTTTAGTCAAGTTCATATATTTTATTGAGCCAATATTGAAAAATATGTAAACTCACAATAAGCTTTTGAGACCTCAGGTGTCTTCTTCATCTGGAGCAGGGACTTCTGAGGTCCCAAAACCTTAATCAAATGTATAGATTTTTCTATGTTGGTATCAACCTCAACTAAAGGGTACAATGGGAGCTGCAAATCCTTCCATCTGCATACATGTTTTGCCCATAATATGACGCATAACCCCTTGAAAACTACTCCCTGTGCCACACTGAGGCTAGGTTTCCACTTGGGTTTTTGTCCGGCGTTTTTTTCTTGATGAAAAACGCCAGGAAAAACGCCAATAAAACTGCCACTGCATTTACCTGCGTTTTGGCGTTTTTTCCTGGAGTTTTTTCTGGCATTTTAGCCTTTCTGTGGAAATGGCTTTTTTTGACCTTAGGCAGTTTTTCCAGCCTTTACAAGTTAGAAGTTTTACCCAGCTAAAAGGGATTAGGATAAATGGCAAGTATCTGCCCTCTCCTGATGTCATTTACTTGGTAGACCCTTTTGTCTCTTTTCTGTGGTTTGTAAGGCATGCTTTATTTCGAATGTCTGCTCCTCTGGGAAGATTGGCCCCAAATGATGGTGCAAATTGTTTGCTGTTGCTTTTGGCACGCAGGATCCGGTCGCGTATGTTTGTTTGTAATGGCATGTTTGTTCCAAATGGTGTAAAATTCAATATGAACCAGTCCAGGACTTTGTTTTGTGTGAAACTGTTTGTTTTCAGCCTATTTCTCATAGGACACACAGATACTGGGTCCATCCTCTGCATTGTAACTGTGGAAAAAACGCCATAAAAAACGCCAAGACAATAAACCCACATGGCTTTTTCATGGCGTTTTTTCTCTCCCATAGACTTCTATTGGAGAAAAACGCCAAGATTTCCTTGAAAAAACGCCAGAGTGTGAACATGCTGCGATTTTGAAAAACTGCCACAGAGCCCAAAAAAGCAGAAAAACGCCAAAGAGGACTGAAAAAACGCCAGACAGAAAAACGCCAAGTGGAAATGGCATTTTGCGATTTCCTATTGAAGAACAGCTAACATCTGGCTGCTGCGTTTTTCCACTAAAAAAACGCCAGGTGGCGCTATTGGCGTTTTTATGGGCGTTTTTAGCACAAAAAAACCAAATGGAAACCTAGCCTGATGATGAATATTGTCACACTTGGCAAGGCAATTCTATTGAATCCTCCTTTTCTGCCCATCAGATTTTACAATTATAAAAAATAAAAAATGATAAATCACTGGAATACGCAAAAAAAGTAAAAATGAACATGATATATGCACCTGTTTATAAGGATATCACAAAACTCTATTAGACTTGATTACACATGGTAATTTTGTATGCCCAAGAGTTTCCTTTGAGCTTACTAATGAGATGAAGGCAGTCGATCAAGAATCTCACAAGGATCAGCAGATGATTCGGATGTAGATATTGATGAAACAGGATAGGGCACAGTAAAAGGTGTCATTCCTAGTCAGCCGGTTTTAGATTTTTAGATCAGGATGTTTTATCTTTCATTTACATGTGTGTATAATTGCCTACTGTTTAGGGATTTAGGGGATATGCAGTTAAAAGTATTTCAAAAGCCTTTGAGGATTTGAAGGTAACACTAGTAAAGGGCTGCCGATGACCCATCAACAATAAAGAAGCTGAAACATGTTCTAAAATAGACAATGGACAAAATGTTCTAAAGTAAACAAACTGTGTATTACATATACAGAGGAAGGAAAACAGCGCACAACAATTCTTTAGTAATACAATTTGCAGTGCTAACATATCCATGAATAATCACAACACAAATTGTTATAGCAATATAGCTGTTTAGAGATCCTACAAAGGAATGACTACATCTGCGCTCTCTCACTGCAAGTGCATCCGAAAGAAGGTTAATAACATCTAATATTAGTCCTCCCTGGGCAATGTTGATGTATGCAGGGTTGTATCTAGGCCTAGGGTGGCACTTTACCAGGGGTGGCATAAAAAGTTGCCCTCGCCGCATTGGACACATCTACCAAGAGCCAGCCCTTACATGGGTCCTGGGAGTTCTTTCTGTAGAAATTCATGGAAAAACAGAAGTCTTTCTGTACCTTTCTCTCTCCACAAATCTATCACCATTACTTGCCACTCCATGCATTTCTGCAAAAAGACAGAGCCATGGGGACAGCATCTCCCTCGTTCCTCCAATCAGGGGAAGAGGGTGTGCTGACCAGCTCCACTCTTTTGCAAATATGCATTGGGAGCCATGATGTACTAAAACACTTATACATACATGTTCATGCTGACACACACTCTCAGGCTACATTAGCACAGTGTGACATGAGTGGCACTCAGACTCCCCCCCACACCCGAGAGTAGCATGGTCAGGGGAAAGTTGTGGTTGAGGTAAGGGGATAAATGAAAAAAGGGACAAAGATGGCAGAGACAAGCTGTTTGGGCACAAAGATGGCACTGTTAAGCTGTTTGAGACAAAGATGATTACACACATTATGCTTACCTCATGGACTGATCATGTGCTAATTCAATCAATTTGAACATGAATCAATCAATTTGAACATGTTTAAACCAAAAGAGCTGGAAACAAAATTTGCTGTCCAGAAATGAAAGGACCAAAAACTCACTCATTTGTGAGTTGCAATTGTTCTTCAGGTTGGTATAACCAGATTTGTATAACCAGCTGTGGTTTTTCTATGATTAGGAATTTACATTGCTGCAAGACATAGCTCCTAGAACATAAGACTGCGGCTACAATATGGCTACAATATCAATGGTATGAATGTAATGGCTTTAAATATGCAACTTTATAATTTTAATTTGCACTACCAGTTTCTATAAATATATTTGCAAAAAAAAATGAAATGTGATGATTAATAAGCATCCAGACTAATCAATCCATGGAATTTAGCAACAAAACCAGATAATAATGATAGTGCTGCGATTATCATTAATTTATATTGCAACACAAATATAGTGAGTTTGTTTGTAGTCAGATACATGTTGGGCAACTAAATTGTACTTTTGGTTTTCTACAAATTGTCCAATTCTGCTCATGGTTCTACTTCCATTAATGTAAGTAATCCTTGATGCACATAAAGAGCCAGTTGTGGAACTTAGCTGCTCATTATGAAGTACCCAGTCCTTTGAAACAAAATAAAAATGCCCACTACAAAAAATAAATAAATTAAAAGAAGGGTACCTACCAACCCAAGAAGTCAAACTAAGGCACAAATGCATGGACAACAAAGAAACTGCAACTGAAATCTGTTACTAGTTGACAGCCATGCAACCAATTCATCCAAAATCTTTAATTACTTTATAAATCCG
The DNA here is from genome assembly GCF_027358695.1 of Spea bombifrons. Taxonomy (NCBI): domain Eukaryota; kingdom Metazoa; phylum Chordata; class Amphibia; order Anura; family Pelobatidae; genus Spea; species Spea bombifrons. Next base: position 12,462,424 of record NC_071093.1, on the reverse strand, counting down.
TTAAGAGCTCAGTAGGGTGTACACTGCTGGTGTAAACTATCCAGTAAAATTAAATTACTGAATCCCGTTGAGTTATTAGTGACTCGCGTTACCGAATACCTCATTAATAATTCTCATGATTTTACACCAAAGTGTCGCCCTCCTACAATATGCGCTACTGTCTATAAACGTTATATGTTATATATGTAATAAGCTGCGTGGACAGTCATCACAAATTGACAGTTACACCATTTATGCATCCAAAAAAAAGGTTTCTGTCATGAGAAAAAATAATTTCCAATATTACAGAAATAAATAATAAATAGCAAATGCTGACATACATGTGATTCTTGAACCAATTAACTTGAGCAATGAAATGCATTTTCCAGCACATTTTGAAGCCTCAGATCTAAAATTCACAGTTCATCATATTTTATTACATGTTAAAAGGATTAGTGGAACAATTATAACAATCTTTGGATTCAGCAAAAGTAGGGCTTATGTGTTTTATATTGAAAAAATCATAATTCTTTTTTTTATGGCCCACCACCTGTTCATAAAAGGCACTGTAAAAAATATCACCTCTACTCTTAATGTGTGGATTTGAAAATTTACAGTTGATGAGAACTTTACAAAATAAACACACCACTTGCTGATATAATATTTACCGTATTAAACTCATTAAGGATATTACCAATACACAAAAAATACTCTATTATTTGGAATATGACTTGCCTTATAGCCTGAATTCTTTTTTCTTTAATTCTTCACTCTTATTTTCCAAAGTATCTCCTAAAAAATTATAGTTTATACATTTGTTATTGGGTAAGAAGTCTTAACAATGATGGATAACCAATGTTGATTTAAGGAAGGTATGTAATGACCGAAAATGACCTCTTTGTTGATCTATAATCCCCTGAAATAATACACCTGAGTAATAAAGGTCCTTGCGGAAGCTACGAAATGTGAAAGGTCATATGTCATCTTAAATATAACTTGGGCACATCTAATGAGCCTTTGTTGCAATATGTTTTAAACTTGCCTGAATTAATTTCCTAAATGTAACTGACCATTCCTGTAGTAATACACGTCAAAACCTATATAATGTGACAGAGGATCTTATTTCCTCTTAGAGATTATGTAGATGTCCCCATTGCACCTGCTTCCGTCCATACATTAAAGCTCGACTGTTGGATTCTCCTCACAAATGAAGTGTCAGATCATTACCACATTTGAAGTAGAATAATCTGTCTTGAAGTAGGAATTGGTCTGCGTAGACTGGAATTTCACTTGCTGCTGAGGCTAATGCACTGCTTGACTATGCATTCATTGAGATTCACATCCATTTGGAATCCAGAGGGAGTACACGTTGAGAGCAGAAATTCTGAATTAGCATGTTGAGAGAAAAGAGTCCTTCATTTACAGGGCTGCAGATGCCTCTCCCTCATGTTCATTACAATTGCATTTTATCAGCTTTATGGTGTCCACATGTCAATTGAGTGTGAAGAGTTTGCACACAAAAGAGCCTTGGGGAATACCACTCCACTAGCCAATGAGCTGATTATCATACCTCAAATGGGACTGGGTGTGCTGTTCCAATTCAATAGCCAGTTTCGTGAAAATTTAGTAGCAATTTGTCAAAGCCGAGAAACAATATTATTAGGAAAGATTTTTGTTATGTTTCAACACAGAATAAATGTTGCCATATTTTTAAGACGCTAATTTTAAGCCTTTATGTGCAAGGGGACACGAGATTCTAGAACACAATTGTTTTTTTTTATCTACCAACTGCGGTAACAATGTCGTATAATACATATTATATGATATAACTTAATATTGAATTGAATTCCTTAATGCTCCTTTTAAAATAAACAAATAGCTTAACCTTGAAAACGAACACATATCATGCTATAATATTTAATTCATACTGAGAACTGGTAATTTTTTTATTATATTGGAACTGAAATAATGTGTAATCATTTAGAAAAAAATAGTTACGTTCGGATCACAGCTAATATTTGTCTTATTTCTTTTCCTCTTTTGTCCAATTTAACCATCATTGTAACTTTGCTCCCAGGAGTCTCCTACAATCCTATAAAATGTATTTAGTGCAAATGCTGCCTTTCCCCCTTTTTTTTTCAAGAGCATCTGCCTTATGCTTTCATCAAAGTAGTCTTAACTCACACAGATGCACTCTTTAACAATGCCATCCCCTCTGCTTTCATCGGAAGAGGGAAGGTTGTAGAGCTCAGCCCTGATGAATAAAGGAGAGGTGGAGGGGGGGCATGTCCCCTGTGATAGGCGAAAGCTGAACACTGGTGCCTGTTTCCATCTGTCATGATAGCCTATCACTGAACCTTCAATCTGTCAAAAGCCGGCTGCTGAGTTGAAGGCTCCAGGAGAATTGGTGCACTAAACACATTTGACAACAGCATTATCACTGCAAGGAGCCAAGCAAAATGCCATCAATGTGTTAATTGTAGCTGGCTATGTAAAATGTCACTTCCTATACTATTTAACACCAGCCCTGATACGAATATTCCAAATACGTCGTATGTTTGCTACTTATTTTTTCTCGGACACATTTTTTACACGGGTGATGTCACTCTGATTTACAATCAATATACCGATCACACAGGCATCTACCTCCTCGATTCCCGCAGGGTCATTTACAACATCGGCTATGTTTTGCATACATATGCTTTGATTTAAGATATGTTTCGGCCTTACATGTCCTCTTTATATCTGCATGTAATTAAATGAAAACAAAAAAAATAAAAAATTGATGGTCCTGGCAGAAAGAAAAATAAAATGAAGTATTAAACATTCAAGTATCTAACATTCAATATCCTTCTGCAAGAAGTGCCAGGTGTTAAATTTCTCTAGTTACTGTCACTAATGCAAATTAGATTTCTTTTTTTTCCCTCCTCTGCTCATAAAAAAATCAACTCCACATTAGAAATTAGCTATAAAATGTAATGACTTAAATGCTATAGTGTTTTAGAAATCTCTTTGCATTTCTACGGTAGATAATGCCATAAAAAAACAGTGAAAGATAATAAACTGCGTTGGAAAGTTGAGTTATTTAAAGGTCTTTTGTGGCTGCTTACTTAGAAATCTGATGTGTTATGCTGCTTTTTCATTGTGGAGAAATAAGCATGTTTATGGTTCAATTTCTTTCACAGGACCCAGAGCAATCAAAAGAAGTTTTAAAACTAATGCTGCAATTGCTGTGAAGATTGTTTACATCGTTTGAAAATATGGTACGGTTTACACAGTATTTGCAACTTTTAACAAATGGTATTGCGTGTGTGTAATGGTCCTCGGGAGAGTACAGGGAGCTTTTGCTCTGACAACAATGCTTAGCTTTGTAAATTTCAATGATCCAAGGATTCACAACAGAAATCAGTGGCAAAAGATGCAAACATAAAGTCCCTCTAAATGTCACACCAGTCAGGCGTAGGAAAAGAATTGCAGTTATAGAGGTAGATAACCATATTTCATGGAAGGCCATATTTACCCCATGCAGGCAAAATAACGTGTATCAACATATAACACAAAAGCAAAACACAATATTTTTTATTGAAACTGTACAATGATTTTTCCTCAAAATAATGTTTTCGGTTGATGGTAATACCTTTTATTAGGCCCACATACACAAAGATGTAAAATCACATAAGTTAGGAACCTCAGAAGTCTCATGCGCCATCTGAACCTTGACCTTGGAGGCTCTGAAAACTTATATGACTACATATATATTTGTGCATTGGGCCAGTCTCATCATCATCATCATCATCAGGACATTACAGAAAAAAAATCTCTTTCTCCCAAGAGTAATAAGCTCTACTCTGGTATCAGAACTGCATGGGACAAAACCAATCAGATTGTTCAGGACTATTTGTGATTTCATGAAAGAAGAATATCACACAGCATGATATGCAGCACTTCGGGAACCTGGAAAAATGCTGGTGGGCCGGTGCCAGATGGAGCCTCCTACATACCGGTAAAGCTGCTAGTGTGGCAGATCCCATCCTACAGTGTGCGGCTGCTGACCGGATGATGCAGAAGTGTAAAAGTGAAGATACGCGTGGTCACATAAGCACTGGGGAGACTCAAGGGGGTACAGAGATGGCTGTAGGGCGAGGAGCATCACTGCAAACAGGGCTACAACAATAAATTATAACTATGTATAAATGTAAAAACCAGCAACAATGTACAATAATAATACAATAACAGGCATGTGTCAACAGGAACAATACTGGGTCCTGATACATATACAAAACATAACTGGGAGCTTATCAAATCTCATAGTTTGGCTTTTACCTTGGACAACGTGAGTGTGCACCATGTGAGCGGCCTCTCATCTATTCATCCAATCGGGGGAGAGGATGTGTGGGTAGTCTCCGCCTTTTTGCGAATGTGCTGCAGGAGCACAGATTAACGGAGCGGATATTGGGGAGAAGCAGATCAAGAAAGAAGGCCGAAGAACAAGAAAAGGCAAGACAAGAACCAGAGCTGCCGAAAGGAAACAAAGACATGGAAGCGGATAGCAGAGAAGGCAGGGAGAGAGAGTGTGAGGTAAATAAGAGTGTTAGAAAGAGTGAGTAAGTGAATGAATTTAATAACAACAAATTTCATTTCCAAATGGAAAAAGCCCTCCTTATTTTGTCCGAATCAAAAGGGCAAGAAACGAAATCCGTTGCCTGAAAATGAATGAACCAAAAAACCAAACAAAAAATTTGTCCGAAACATTTTTTGGTCCATTTGCACAAGTCTACCGGTTATTTTCAGACATTCAGCCAGACCCTAGTTATAAAAGCTTGTAGGGCAAACACTTTACACAGGATGCAAGACCTATAAATGATTCTGTAAACTTTTTATTAGGTCAGACACAGGCACAATGCTTAAAGAAACATAACCCTGCATTTGCCTTGTTTATACTTCTTGGAATGTAAGACCTTTCTAGCTACGCTGAAATCTATACTCATTTGTAAAAAAAAAAAAAAAAAAAAAAGAGGGTTGTTTTAAGGCTGCTATCGGCACTTGAGAACTAAAATCTTACCGCTTTGTCTACCAATCTCCAATCACGCTACAAAAAGTGTCAGGCTGGACCACCCTTACCTAGAAAGTTCTCCCATGTTCTTTAGAAAAGAGAAATTACAGCATAACACTGAATAGCTTTGTTAGTCTGGTAATTAGGACGAGTGACATTCTAACATTTGGCAGGATGAGGCAAATTACGGTATTCTTTGTGTGAAAACCTGTTCTTGTTCTCTTTGTCTATTCTCATGGGAACTTATCATCTTCACTAAAAGTCAGAATGGGATTTTTTGTACCCTCTACTCCCTGGCTCTCTTCTATGTGCAAACATTGTTCACGAAACAGGATTCATTTACAGTTAAGCATGAGCTGGTATCCTACTGTCTTTGAATCCTACTAAAGGTTACTTAATAAACAGAAAATGCTCTTTCAGTTTAGATCCTACGCTCGTAAATGACTGTTGATCATTCCTTACGGAGAATATTGCACTTACATCCTATCCCTGCTTACGGCCTGTTCTACCATCTATAATCCATCACTGTCATCCCTTCACATTTTATTTCCTATGTATTTATTCCGCTCTTCTCTTTTGCGTTGGGGAAAAAAAAAACAATTACTTAAAACAAAGCGAGTAGCTTTTCGCATGAATCAGATATTCTCTATTGACGTTTGTCAGTTTTACATCAGAGATCGAGATTTTGATTACAAGCAATGTCAGATGCTTAAAAAACAACATATAAATCATATTTCTGAATTTCTCATTTAAGTGTAGTTTTCCTAGGCTGGTTACATTTGAAATGAATAGTGTTTGAATTTTGCCATACAGTATCTTTTTAATTGTGTATTTTTCATACGAGTAAGGAACCTGTTTCTGGTTGAGTAATTACCAACACGTCATATATAATAATGGTAGGGTACATTATTGCTTTATTTTCCTCCCTTTCCTCTGCATTCCATAACATTATAAAATAAGTACCAAAGGTATGCTAAATAATTAGCCATTACAGTACTGTCACGCAAGACTCCGCAGTCAATACAGAGATAATTTGGACTGTGGTGAATGACAGTGCTGTCCAGACTTTGGGAATAATCAAGTACACATCCAGCTGTACCAGACATCTGTCAGAGCCATGAATCATTTCAACTAGCATTGCAATAGCCAAGCAACTCAAGCAAAGATAAACATTCCAGGAGCACACAATCAAAGAGATAAATACTGTCTACTGCTGCAAAACCACTGCCTGTTTATTATCCAGGCTGTATCTGAAACCTTTTGAATTAATACAGATCCCTGTAAAATTTCACATCTATTATTATTTCATTTTAGATTTTAAGGGTATATATATATATATATATATATATATACACACACAACCCATAGAGTACTATGTATGTACTGTGTAGATAGCCTCCTCCCATGCTCCATCAGTATATATATATATATATATAATTGATTACTATCTGGTCACTGATAAGGGACACTTTAAGTGACAGATAATTGATCATGATCATCTTACCTGTCTCTATCAGTGACTCTATTGGTCGCCCGTACAGACCTTTAACTCCTGGAGCGGGCCCAGGCGGAGTTTCGCCGTCAGGATTTTAAAAGTCTGTACGAGCTATTGGTCGCCAGCAGGGGGATCCTCTGCCATCAACCAATAAAGAGTAGGTGCACTTCATTGGTTGATGGCAGAGGAGGCCCCTTGCCGGCGACCAATAGAGTTGCTCATATAGACCTTTAAAATCCTGGCGCCAAAGCTTCCGCGTTAACCCCGTATTAACCCCTTCTAAAAAAAAATTGCAAAAAACGAAGAAGAAGAAGAACGAACATTAAGAATGTACACGAAACCAAACACAGGAACAGGCGACTATTCGGGGAATACGAATATTTTTTCCCCACGAAAAAAAACACGAGAATTGGCACGTGCCCAAGTCTAGTAGAGACACCAAAAAAAATTAAACTTGTCATCAGGCCGAATGAAAAACACTATGGCAAAAACCATGCCATGTATGCAAGGAAAAAGGAGGGTGTCCAGCATGTAGCACTAATCCTGACCCATACCCCGACTAGGTACACCCGCCAGACGCTGCTTTCTTCTGCCCATAGCCACCAGGAATAAAAGACTTCAAGCTAGCATCAAAGACAGCAGGAAACACCGCTCCTCAGGAACCTTGGTGGCACTGTCACATAGCAATACAGTGCCTTACTGCCCTGACAAGGACAGCATCGAGGCTTACCGAAATAACAAGACAGAACTCATATTGAGGTAAAACAGGAACGGACTTTATTGGGAACAGCACAGATATTTATACAGACAACATAATTGGAACAGGAGTATAATCCCATCAACTTCCAGACAGCCTGCCGCCTCAGTACAGTTCTATGGCCAGCAATGCCACCCGAAAAGACAGGGTTTTCCAGTCAACATCCATAAACACTTTGGATGCAGTAAATCTCTTAACAGACTTACTGGTTACTTAGTGTGCTTTTCTGAAAACTTGGAAAACCTTGTTGTCCTCAAAGCAGGTATCATTCACCTGTAATGCTGTTACCACAGACAAGGGCAGCCTCAGTCTTGGGAAACTGTTTTCTCTTACAGTATGTGCCCAGTAAAGGCTGACACCTATACTCAATCCGCCATCTTTCAAAATAACAAACATTAACATTTACTACTCTGTAACCTTGGGTTGCAAATCTAACCCCAATTATCGAATAAAATAATTAAGTTTGTATTTGTTGCACTTTGCATTTGGTGAATAGGCCCCTGTGTTTAAATCCTACTATTATGTTCCTACATTTAATTAATGCTATAGTTCCTGTATCTATCAGTTACAGATATCGTCGTGCATTATTACAATGGCATGCTAAGGCTATCGAAGGGAAAGTGATTTCCAAAAAAATAAGAATTTTTTTATATATCTACGCAATAATCCAAACAGACTTGAAACAGGGTTAAAAACCATTGATAATTATTGAAAATGTTTTGTAAAATTGATAATCACCTTGCACTTTTTCTTTGGACATGAAACTATGGAAATGAGAAATAAATTTTAACGGTTTTTCTTACTGGACTTGTTTTGGTTTTGTTCTTTTGAAGCAATATACCTAAACAAAATTTTGTATAGAACCATGATTTTATATTTGAAAATATTTTTTTTTGCCACTGAACTTTTTACATTCATTTTCTAGTGTACTATTACAGTCATCCATAATATCCCTAGCACCATTTTGGTGTCTTAATTTCACTCCATTTCATTTTATGTTGCGATGGATCATTGGTTCTCAAAACAACATAATATTGATGTGCTGCCTTGTATGCTGTTTTAGAAACAATAGAGGGTATTTAATGGTTTGAAAAATGCTCACCTAAGAAAAGCAAAATGAAAAGAATACAATGATGTGTTCATTTAAAAGGATATACTGTGCCAATATTCACACAAGTACATCTTTCATAGAGAAATCACTGCCCTAAGTCAGATAAAAACGCTATTTAAAGCAACAGCATTCTGAATGTTTTAATAAGTACATAATTCTCACCCATCTCCTGAGAAGACATTGCAAGTAAGACATTGAGTATCAAAAGTACAGAGTAAGTAAGAATAAATGTGGGTGTTGGACAGATTTCCTTTCTGAATTTAAAAAGCCCCTCAATTTTCATTCAAAATAAATGGTCAGGAAATGAAATTTGTTGCAGTAAAACAAATGGGCCCAAAAAACAAATCAAAAAGTTTGTCTGGATTGTTTTTTTGGCGTATGCACATGTCCACCTCATATTAATTCTAGAACAGTTTGCTATCATGCTTTCGGGTTCAGACTAAAGATGACTAGGCAACCCTGGCACTTTAAGGCCATAGGCTGCCAAATGACATAAGCATGGCCAATACTCTTTGCATTCTAAATACATAGACATTAATATGAAGTTGGTGTCTCCTTTGCAGCTTCTACTCTTCTGGGAAGGCTTTCCACAAGATTTTGGAGTGTTTCCGTGGGAATTTGTGCCCATTCATCCAGTAGAGCATTTTGTGAGGTCAGGCACTGAGGTTAGACAAGAATGCTTGCAATGTCAGTTCCAGTTCATCCCAAAGGTGTTCGATGGGGTTGAGGTCAGGGCCAGTCAAGTTCTTCCATAACAAAGTCATCCAACCATGTCTTTATGGACCTTGCTTTGTGCGCTGGGGCACAGACATGGTGGAATAGAAAAAGGCCTTCCCCAAATTGTTGCCAGAAACATGGAAGCATAGCATTGTCCAAAATGCCATGGTATGCTAAAACATTAAGATTTCCCTTCACTGGAAATAATAAATACCATTATCCCTCCTCTACCAAACTTTTCAGTTGGCACAATGCAGTCAAGCAGGTGATGTTCTCCTAGTATCCGCCAAACCCAGACTTTACGTGGTTTTCCACTTCATGGCTTAGTTGCTGCTGTTCCTAAACACTTCCACGTTCCAATAATACCACCAGGGGCAGACTGAGCGATCGGGCACTTAGGCAGGGCCCGTGGGTCTGCGAGGGTAAGGGTGGGGTCTTCAGGAGCAGGGCCAGGGAAATATAATGGATCTCCCTATAATGTCTATATTGCAGTATGAATCCTGCACATGTACAAGAGCCATTCCTCCTCCACCTAACCAGTTAACCGACAAAATGCCCTCAATTAACATGCCTGCAACATTTTTTGTTGGATTTTACTCTGCTAAAATACATTTTGATGAAAGAATGTCCCATGTTTTTTTCAATAGTCCCTGGATCCATTATAAGGTGTGACCCATTTATACTTTCATACATTTGTCCATTTGTTTTTATTTTTTTCTAGCTCTTGTGCACCTAAATGTTTCATTGCTAAAGAAATGTCTCTTGTAAAGAATAAACTTCCTTCGTGCAAAATAAGAGGAGCTCTCCAGATAATGAGGAATGGCAGTAGCATACAAATGATAGGCAAACAAATGATATTTCTGAAGCAGTGCTAGCACCACATAACCGTATGCATGATTACAAAGGCAAGTGATGCAAATCATATACTGACCTCAATTCAAGCAGAACTGACTTCTCGCCTGTTTGTCTGACTCTGTTTATTTGAAATACTTACATGAAAATATTGCAACACTGATGCATGTTTTAGAAAGGTCCTGCCAAAATCCATATACAGATACATCACCCGTAGAGCGTTCTGAATTGTGTATGAACAGCTGTAGACATAACTTTCAGGTTTTATGCAAGCAGTAAGGAGAAAAAAAGATGTTTAGCGAGAAGATAATAATGTAAATTTTAGAGAGATAGGCAGCCTGTTTATTTCTAGAAAAAAAAAATGCGGAATGTACCTATGAAATGTAAATATTGTTTTCCATTTCTTCATAGGAAAACTCAGTAGACACAATGACTGCCTTCATTAGTAATTTTATTTTATAATATATACTTGTATTAAATATAAAAAATTATTATAAAAAATGGGTCTATTTAAAATATAAAATGATAGGGGATGAGAGGCTTCATTTAAAAACTATACAATTGCATTAGCATATCAATGAACTTCCCAGGGCAGGCACCTTGAGCATCCCTTCTCCGGCTTCTTATAGGTGGCAAGTAGAGGTATGGCTGAGATAAGGGACAGGGTAGTGCCAAGTAGACTTAACTGGGGCAGACAGAGGACATGCTCAAAAGCACTTTCGCCAAATAGGCTGCAACACAGGTCTGTAATAGGCGTGCCTCTCTTTGATCATGAGGCAAAGCTCAAGTGCAAAATGTGCATTGATAAAATTAGGGTTACCGGATACGTCCTCCCAGTAACTCCTGAAACTACACCATTGCATATATTGGATATTAGTTTATTATTAATTTGTGTTTACAGAGTTACCGGGAGGAGAGTCTCAAAAACAGTGACTTACCACACCTTTTTACCGCACTCTGGAACTGAGGGGAATGCCTGAGCATTAATTTACTCTCATTCATACTTACTCTTCCTTCTCTGCAGACCACTTATGCGTCTTTTCCCTTCTCTTCTCCCTTGTCTATTCTATCTTCAATCCTTAATCTGGTATCTTTTTGTCCGTATTTCCATGGACACAACCCGACAACTTCCGCCAAAATGGCGGCGCTGACATTCTCCCTGATCCTCCATTCGAGGAAGAGGACGTCACCAAAAGTGCCAACTGGGTGCAATATGGAGGCTCTTGCGGTGATGTCCTCTCCAGATTCTCCAATCGGGGGAGAGACATCACTGCAAGCACCACCATATTGGCTTCAAGTGAACTGAGGGCAATATGTCGGCACTTGCAGTGACATCATCTCCCTTATCATCCAATTGAGGGAGAGGATGTCACTGCAAGTGCTGCCATATTGCCCTCACGTGAACTGATGGCAATATGGCCATTTTGGTAGAAGTTGCTGGGTGATATATGCGGGAATGTGGACTAAGAAAGAAAATACCAAATTGAAGATTGAAGATTGAAGAGAGAAGCAAAGGGAGAAGATAGAAGGAAGAAGATGCTGAAGCAGTAGGCAGAAGGTAGGGAAACATTTAGAGAGTGTGAGAGTGAACAAGAGTATGAAGGACTAAGTGAGAGTGTGAGTGAATGTGGACCCATGAATTTCGAGCACAAATTTAGAGCTTTTTGCTTAATTTTCATCCCAATTCGTGGAGAGCCTGGCCTTGTTTTCGGGGCATCCTACGAATCTCCGACTTTACAAATATTTGATACATTTGCACTTCATACGAATCTGAATGCACAAGTCTAGTTCACAATACCCAGTGTATCCTCTAATATAATATAGTACAACCAATATAATATAGTTGGTCAAATGTTTCCTTTCATTACAATACATACTATGTGTCAGACTATGAAAGCCCAATTGTATCAAATTTGTAGCAGAAAATAATAAGTGGTAAGATTTTAAAAAAATCTATAATTTTCATTAATTTAATACTATAGAGAAGAAAATGACACAATTTTGGAGAATAAAAATAAATAACAAAATAAGCAAGCAGTTCATATTGCAAGAGAATGAGGTTGCATTGTCATAAAAAGGCATGGCTCTGTTTTATATTATACCTTAAAAACTATATTGTATGATGTTACTTACATAAGATCTATGCAATAAAATCCTGTAAGGCAAAATTCCAGTCACACACCTTAGAACATCATTTGTTTTAGTGTTGATGGTTACAAAAAACAAATACAATAAATATTACATAACTTCATTATTACATTATTATTACATAATATTATGTACCACACAAATAGGAAAAAGGTATTCTAAATTAGTATAAATGATATAAAGACAAATCATAATACTCTATTTTATAATACAAATCATGTTCAACTTACTGTTTTAGCAGTGTAGTATTTACTTGCTATGGAAAATGAAGTGCTACTACTTGCTGTAGAAAATTAAGTTAACATTAACCTCTAGCTAGAAAGTTCAGAAATTACAGTGCTTGTAGCATATTTTTAAATGAGTACAAACTCTCATATACCTAAAATGCTACTCGTTTCCTATAAACATATTAACAATTTTGTTAGAGTCTGCATTTAAAAAAAGCAGAACCATAGCTGGATGGAATAACGTCTGAAAGGTGTGGGGTTCATATTAGGCTTCACTCTCCAGCGACATTAAGAGGAATTCGAGAATCAGAGGGCTTTTTACATTAACTCTCTCATGTTCCCTTACACATTCACTCATTCTCACTCACTCTCTCATTCATGTTGTCTCACACTCTCATTCACTCTCTCACACTTTCTCTGAATGTCTTCTGTATCCCTGTCTCCTTGACTCCATCTCTACTTCTTCTATTGCATCTTCTTGTTCTTCTGTCTTCTTCTGTTGCTCCTTGTGTCTTCTTTCTTCCCCGCTTCTTCGTTTCTTCTGTTGCATCTTCTTGTTTGTATGCATCCTTTGTCTGCTGCTCTGTGGACATGGCCTCCCAGTCATCTTCTGCAAAAGGGCGAAGCCTTTGGGCACATTCTCTCCCGCAACTGGAAGATCAAGGAAGAGGATTTGCCCAGAGGCTTCACCCTTTTGGGGAAGTTTACAGACAGGTCAGAATAATGAAGTCAGATTTGCTGAGAAGGAGAAAAGAGAAGTGTTTTTGCACCTCTGTTTCTCCATGAATCTGATATTTAATATTCTGGTCTCTCTGTGCCAAAGGCACAGTCTGTGCCACGTTCCACTAATTCGTGGGACAGGGTGTGCTTTGGTCCCTTTCAGAAGTTCAAAGAGAGGCTATGTCCACAGAGGAGCAGATGAAGAAAGATGGAAGGTAGGGAGACATTCAGAGAGATCTTGAGAGAGAGTGAATGAGGGTGTGAGAGTGAAAAAAAACAATGATATACAAATGAAAATTCTGAGCTCTTTGCTTCATTTTGTTTGCTTTGTACAGAGTCTATTCTAATTTTTTAGAGATATGTACATAATTGGCAAATTTCCTTAACTTTTAAATTCATACAAATTCAAATGTAGGTCTAATTCAAAACAGAAATTAATCTTGTCTCACTTGTAATTCACTAGCTGCCCTTATTACTGATGGTTAAAACAAATGCTGTAGCACTTCTTAATAGAAACTCTTGTTGAATGTTACAGCAATTGTGCATTAAACATTGATTCTACATCCATTTGCATCACGTGGGTATTTGAATGTCACATTGCAGCATGCGACATTCACATCATGATGCAATTGAGATTTTGACAAAAACAAGCAGAAAACTACCAGTCCACAAGATTCTTTCTTCCCACAGGAGCTACTACTCAAAGAAGCGAATATGTGAGGCTTCCCCTGTAACTCCCTCAAGAACAAATATTCACTTTTCAGACAGCTTTTGGCACAACATTACCTGAGAAGGCCTTTAGATAAAGCAATGAAAGACCATTAAGTGGTTGCTGTTATACTTATAAACAGACAAATCACATTTATTTATTTATTTTTATTATTACAGGCATCTAGGACTCCAGGATCAGATTACATTAAACACGGTCAAAACCAAAATACACATGTTTATCATAGTGCTGATCCTTTGCATTAAGCAATGAGGTACGATACTTCTTCATTATGCAAAATAAATCACTAAACAGAGGGTCTGGTTTCAGCCATAGGAATTAGCAGACAATTTTGCCAATTTCCCTTAACTCCTTCTTGCTGTCAAGTAGAAATATGTAGTTACACATGAAGGAGCACCAAGATGGCAGCTCTAACATATAACGCAATACAAAAAAGAGTTTTAAAGTAGGTTGATAGAAAGGATAAAGTCAGTGACAGGGCTTGATGGGTATGGCTTGAAAATAATATATTTTAAATTTAGAAAATACATCACTGTGGAGAAATTTTGGCTCACTCTTCATTACGACATTGTTTCAGTTCATTGAGGCTTGCGGGCATTTATTTATGCACTGCTCTCTTAAGGTCTGGACTTTCACTGGGTCACTGCAACATCTTTTTCAGCCATTCTGTTGTAGATTTGTTGATGTTGATCATTGTCCGGTTGCATTACCCAATTTTAGCTGTTGAAGAGATGGCCTCGCATTTGACTCTAGAATACTTTGCTATACAGAGGAGTTCATGGTTGACTCAATGGCTGCAAGATTGTCATGTCCTGTGGCTGCAAAACAAGCCCAAATCATCACCCCTTCACCGTGCTTGAGAGTTGATACAAGGTGTTTCTGTTGAGGTGTTAGCCATGCCCATAAATACTTGCTTATTCCACCATTTCGGGTCTTTGCATTGCGATTTATCTGGCCTTGTTCTCCTGCTAGCAGTGTTCTGATTTGGATTAACCCGTTGTGACCTGGCTTGCTTTCGACTTCGTTCTTTGGTTCCTGATTTGGCTCTTCTACTGCCCGTGTTGACCCGGCCTGTTCTGACTCTCCTCTTGGAGAGTCAGTGCCGATTTGGCACTGAATCCTTTTGGTTCTGACCTGGCCTTCCTAACTACGTGTGCTCTGCCTGAGGGCTTCTAAGCCATGTGTCCTGCCTGTGGGCTTCCAAGCCGTGTGTCCTGCCTGTGGGCTTCAAAACAGTGTGTCCTGCCATATGTCCAGTCCTCTGCCATGTGTCTAGCCGTGCCTTGCCGTGTATTCTGCCTGAGGACCGCCGTGTTTCCTTGTTCCCTGTCTGAGGACCTTTCAGCCGCGTTTCCTGGTTCCGTGTCTGTGTACTTTCTGCCATGTTCCAGAGAGCAGGCCCCGCCAGTGCAGGTACAGTACTAGTCCTTTCTTGTGCCCAACTACGGGGCTATTGTGCTATACATCTGCCTTTGGGTCTACAGCCTGTACTTCCCTGTCTTGCCAGCTTCTCCAATACAGACCAGATCTTAAGATCCAGCCTGTTGTGTTTCATTTTTGCCTGTTTGTACCGTCCTTTTGGTAATTATGCATCGTGGGGTACAAACTGAGCTTCTGATATCCCCTGCTACTTGGCTCCTTCCTGACCGGCTTACCCGATCCCTGACACCACAGGATATTGTTCCAGAAGTCTTGTGGTTTGTTCAATTGCAACTTTGCAAACCTTAGCCGTGCTGCCATGTTATTTTTAGAGAGAAGAGGCTTTCTCCTGGCAACCCTTCCAAACAAACCATACTTGTACTGTCATGAACTTAAACATTTCATGTGCTAACTGACGCTTGTGGAGTCCGAGATGAGCATTGCACAGTATAACCTTGGGACGTCCACTCCTGGAAAGATTGGCAACTGTCTTGAATGTTTTCCATTCTTGAATAATCTTTCTCACTGTTAAATAATAGACTTTAAATTGTTTGTAAATGCCCTTATCACCCTTCCCAGATTCATGGGCAGCAACGATTGCTTAACTAATAGCATTTTTGATGTCTTTCCTCCTTGGCATTGTATTAATACACACCTGAATGCTCCAGTCCAGCAAGCTGCTAAAACTTTGGAATTAATAGAGGTGGTCACCTATGGAAGCAGTATGGGTGTACTTAGTTTTTCACGCATTGCTTCTCCACTTTGGCTTTATTTTTGTGGAATAAATTATGACACGGTGTATTATGTCATGTGTTGTTCATCAGAGGTGGTTTTTACCTATTTGTTAGACCTTCTAAGGAACAGAGGACTGTTATGATGTCCTGATATTTAAAATCACACAGTTTAAAGAGGGTGTAGTTTCTTTTTCACATGACTGTATATATTACATCTAATATTTTACTGTCCCCTAAGCAGTTAAAATAGGATATTACAATGGTTAACAATGATGTGTGTGATAATTTGATACGGTGCATGTATTTAAAGGACATAGTTTCCAGATATTGAAACAACAGGAAAAGGCCAAGAACAAGAAGTAGCCAACATGTATTTTATTCACATCCTTTGTTAAACTTACCTTGCAGAACTATAATTGGGAGTATGGAAATGTGCAGTGAGAACAACCCCCAACATAATATTAATGCATGATTATTATGTACAGTCTTTTATCTGTGAACAGTGTCTGCTGCTAGTTTCCTTAATTAAGGATACAAAGGGCTCCTTTATCTTTGCATATTCCCTTGCTAGGACATTGATACTCATTATTTCCAAAGTCCAAACAGTGAAGCTGTGTCAAGAATGCATTCATCACTAGACGGGCACTTATAGTCAGCAAAATTTTTACCTGTGTCAGCGAACTTAGCAATTTGCAATTTTTATATGCTTGACATGTATTTTTATCAGGGAAGATCATTTTCAGCATAACATGATCATGGGGAATGATTTTTAGGTTAGTGTGATGTAATGGCAATAATTAACAATCTGTGATTAGCGGTTCTCACCAAAAATGGTGTCTTTGTTAATTTGCCGTGGCAATAAATGACTCTTCTGTCTAATGAGGTATATACTATGAGACTCATTGAAGAAGGAAGTGATCCAGTATCTCAGTATTATAATATCACCTACTGTGGCACAGATGTATTGATTCTATAAAAAATTTTACTTATGGTGTTTCTTTATATAAAGCACATTATTTAAGTATTTAAACTAAAACAACTCTCAGAGTTACAGGATGAAAATTTCAAGCAAATTGAAAATATAGTAATTACAGCTATTTTCCTGCTTAGCGTATGTGTCCTGCATGTGTTTGCAAGTTTTTTGAGTTTTTTTTGCTAGTGCCAATACAAGTTGCCTTTAGTGAATTTGTAATTTGAATTCTTGCCTAACTTTTTGAGATTTTCACCAATTCATGGTACAGATACTTTTGTGTATTCTACAAACTCATCAAAAGACACCTAAAAAAACAAATATTTTCCCTTTGGTCCCAGTGAAAAGAGGTTTGTAATTTTGTGTACTGGAACAGCAATCATAGAGTTGCAAGACTTCAGGGGTCAGTCAGAGTGAACACATATTAACAAGCGATCTCTGAAATATTGAAACCCTATGACTCTGTCTTGCTATATAAACACTGTTATAGTATAGGGTATCAGAGACAGCAATATCCATTAAATGAATAGAATATTGAAGATAACCCCTAATCAGTGAAGTTAATCAGAACCAATTTTTAAAGTCTTTTTACTAGAATGCTCCATGCCCCCCAACCAGCCTATGCAGGAATGCTTTATGGTCATGTTTACAAATTTGTATCAAGCAGGTACATAAACAGAGGTGCCACTTTTCAACCAGGATCAGGCAGGGAGAAGATCTAAAACTTTACCACCCTCCCACCTGGAATGGATTGCTAAGGAGACTAATATTGGTGTTTCCACAACAGCGGAAATTGAGAGAAACCAAGCCGGTGGTGGCCAATACAACTGGTTTGAAGCTCTTGGTGAATATGATGGATGTACCTGCCTGACATGCTAACTTGATCATCAGGTGGCAGTGGTTTATTCCTCAATTTCTCTTGAGATTAACATGGATTAATACTCTGTTTAGTCACAGCTACAGTTTGTGGTCACCTTGCTAGCGTCTAAGAGGGCTATATGGTATCCGCAACTGCGGAAATTTGGAGAGAGACCACTGGGCTGAGGTGCATTATTGGTTTGAAGCTCTTGGTGTATTCGTTGGGTGTAATTGCCTGAAGTGCTAAATCAGCCATCTGCTAGCAGGTGGTTAATGTCCTCAAGTTGACCTGGCGGTGATTATGTTTTCAATAAACTGTAGCCAAGCCCTTGCCCACATATTTGTGTCTGGTGTCTTATTGGCGAAGAGTAAAGTTATTCTACTGATATCTGTATGAGGCATGATAACAAAGCCAAATATGTAACAACGCTAAAGAAAAGTCCATAATTTATCTCATTTGAGATTTTTTTTTTACAATAAATATATTGAGTGCAAATGTTTTACATACATTTCTAGAAGTATCATCAACATATGAATACGAGTGAATAAGTTGCATAAAATATTAAATGAAACACCCACTACAAAGTTTCGAGAGATCCTTATGTCTCGGATTTACGAAACTCATAACATTCTAATTGTGGTCATGCAGTTTAATAGCAGGACACAGATGGAGAATACTATTTATGAAGGAAATTTGTGTTTAGAACATCTACAGTACAACTTTAATCTAACGCAATGAAGGGAACATTATTTGCTGTTTCAATTACATGGCCCAGTATTATTGCAATTTACATTTTAATTGGTTTCCCGACATGCATATAATTTATTGATAGAACAACATAAATGTTGCTGATTTAAAACAATAATTGGTTATTCTATATTTAATTTTCTCCTTGTGTCCTTCTAGTGTAGGATCATTTTAATTTAGACTAAAGGTTTATTGAGTGTGGTCTATACTTATTACTAAAGCCAACAGTCTATGCAGGTATGCGATTTATCTGTCTGCAGTCTTTAATACCACAGGGGTGTTAAATGGTAAGGCTGCATTATTCTTTTACATTACAAGAAACCCAAATTTCATATAACTCGGAGCATGTGCTTAATTAAATGAATTATAATAATTTATTTGTTTTATAAGGCATGTAACCCCTAAAGAATACACTTTGATTTTAAAATAGCATCGACACTTCTGGCAGGGATAAATATGTTCTATGTAGAATATGTTTGTCTAATGACCACATTTATGTAAGTATTATTTTGTCCACCCTATAGCATAAGTACATCATGTCAGGGTACCATAGTTAATTACTATGAAAAAGAAACATGCCAGTTTTCAGGTTTTTGTTTTTTTTAATTAATCAGAGCTAGTGCTGCCCTTTATTAGTTGTGATAGCCGTGTGCGGTGCAACCTACAGAGTCTGACGGTGCCTGACCAACAGAAATTGCAAAGGAACCCAAAGCTTCAAGTCATGTGATGATGACAAGTGAGCAGAGTAGCAAATACACAAACCCCCCATGTCTTTTTTATACACTTAGGATGCCAACGTAGGCCTAGATCTCCCTGATGCATCTATAATCCACCTGTCAGGTACCATTTTCTACATATAAGGGGCATTTCTATAGTGACTTGAGGCACCCCCTCATCTTCCCTGTTAAAGGCACCCTTCATCAGGAACTAAAAGTAGGCCTGGACACATTTGTGAAATAATTTTATGCAAAAGGGATATTAATATTAATGGCACTCAGCCAAGATTTTATACGATTAAAATTATATATTTAGTGTTTTTTTATTGTGCTAATATGTGGAACTTCAAGTAAATTAATCTAATATTATATGAGTATTATATAGTATACATTATATTAAGTTATAATGTAAGATGGGGCTATATTATTGCACTAATAAAAACTACATGCTAATGTTAAGTCATGTCTCTCCTCTTTGCAGTTGAAAACAGTCAGTCTAAGTCTGTCACTGCATCTAAGAGCTGTTCACCATTTTATAAAATGTTTCAAATAGTATTAGCACATAAACACCTTATTAACCTGGTGACCTTACGCTGGAGCATAATGGGGAACACCCGACCCCAGCAGTAGGACTTCTCTCGCTCCATTACGTTCTCATACTAATCTGACTTTATTTGTTCCTTTCATAATTGCATTATGAGGGCCTGCAGTATACAAGAACAGGGACATACTAGCCATGCCAGAGAGACCAGAAAGGTCCTCCACAAAATAGAAAGCCAAAGAAAGAGATAAAAAAAAAAAGATTTTTCAAAATGTTTTAAAAGTAAACTGTATTTGGTGATCACAACGGTAATGGTAAGGAGTTTAATACGTGTTACAAGGTCAGAAACTAAAATAGAAATTAAAACTGTATCATGCTAAACCTATATGAAATACAGACCAGGTTCCAACTGTCCATAATTATAGTTATAGTTATAGTATGGAATTTCTTGAGAAAAGCACGTATAACACGTATTGTAATTCATATGTAAATATAAAGTGAAGAAATAAGGAAGCATTGGCAAACACTAGCTTACATCCAGCAGTCAAAAGAAGTTTTTCCAACAGAAATTTTATGGTGGATGGGATTCTGGGTAGGTATATGCAAATCAGTTTAACAATGAACACCTCTTTTCACCTCTAAATCTATGGATCCCTTAGAGCTCATGTCTGCTGTGCTAGAAGCCAGATCACCACTCATGGACAGCTGTTTCATCCTTAATGGGTTTCATCAGCATGGTTACTGTATGACATTGCATTTTAAATACATGGACACCGATATGAAGGACCCCTTTGCAGCTTCCACTCTTTTGGAGAGTTTCTGTGGAAAATGTTGCCCATTCATCCAGTAAAGAATTTGGGAAGCCAGGCACTGATCTTGGAGAAGAAGGCCTGGCTCACAATCTCTGCTCTAGTTTATCCCAAAGGTGTTTACTTACTCTTCTTCGAATTGAGCCCTTGCAGACAGTTTCTCTTCATCTACTTTCATTAAAAACAACGTTTCTGATCAAGATTACACCAGCAAGAAGAATTAGTGAATTTCAAGCCTTGTACATCAAAGAAGCTTTTCTACGTTTCTTTCCGGATAAAGTGATTCTTTCGCTTCCTCCAGAATTCACATCTAAAGTTCAAGCTGCTTTCACAAAGAACAGGACATTATTCTCCCCACATTTTTTCCTTCACCTAAGTCTGCGGAAGAAGAATCCTTACATAAATTGGATTTGAAGAGATGCCTTACTATCTATTTAGATGGAGGGCGAAGGAGTTCAGAAAATCTTCTTGTTTGTCTGTGGCTTTTTCTGGAGTCAACAAAGGTCTGAGTGACTCAAAATGTATCCTTAATAGATGGATCATCTTGGGCATCCGAACTGCTTACTCATCTGCCAACAAGACTCCATCCACGGCTATTTGAGATCTTTTTACTCATGCAGTGTCCACCTCTCGGGCTTAAAGATGCATGATATCACCAGAGCAAATTTTCAAGACTGCTACTTGGATGTTCTCTTTGGAAGAAGGATCCTGAAAGTAGCCATTTCCTATTCTTGAATGCCTATTTTATTTAATATTTTTAATGTATAATAAATTATTTTTGCCTTTAATTATTTCTACCTGATTGGTATTCCATGGGGTTTTATTCTTTGTCCTGTCTTATCTCAGGTAAGTCTCAAACAGAAAAGGTTGAAAGAACCTACTTTTTGACTTGAAATTTGAGTTCTGTTCATTAAAAAATGCTTCTTTTCACCAGTCTGAGATTCAAAATGTATTGGGGTCTTGGTACCAGAAAGATCTCTCTTTCCTTAAATATTCATTATTTGTTTGTGATAAAGCATACTGTGTAAGTACTTCAATATTTCATTTTACTAATGTTTTTATTAATGTAGTTCTTCAAAAGAATGTCCGTGTGCACACTTAGTTCATATAAAGGTAAAAGGTATGAGGATTTCCACAAACTTTTGTTGTTACTGAAAGCATATACATTGAACAGAGCATTCTAACAATCTAACAGTTAATAAATAATGGTGTATCCATTGTTTCTTGAGTGCTAGATGGAATAATCTTAAGAGAAAGGTAATCCTGATCCCTTGGAAGTATTTTTTATATAAATTGCATTGTATAAGTTAGCATTTTACTAAACAAATTAAAATGAAAATTATTTTTGCACTTGTTGGAAACAGTTTAGTATATTTACATATGTAATAAATTAACGCCAATTATTACATATAGCATCTGAAACGGCCATGTTGCACATTTGAGGGAAAACGTATTTGAAAGTAATTTCCTACTACAGGGTTTCAGTGTGTATGTCTTTTTTATTTATTAAGTGCTAATAGATGTGTTTAGTGCTTTACAGTTAACAGAATAGTAAAAAAAAAAAAAAAAGAAGTAAAATAATCCCAGTCATATAATAGAGCAGTCTGCAGACAACATTTTACATACATTACATACATAGTACATGCGTGTTCTTGTCTATTTAATGAAGTGTTCTGGTGGTATAATAACTGTTAATGAAAGTGCAGTAAATAACAGAAATAGCAATTCACAGAATAAATAAGGAAGTTTTGGAATTATGCTTAATCTTGTAAAAACTGAATTTTCAATTTTCCAGAATTTTTAAGTAGGTAAAGTTTTCTCTAGTAGAAAGAATACAGGCCTCCAGAACATTAAAACAGTTGAATTTCGGGATGAATGTAAGTCATTGGAGGGCAGATTTCTCCATAAAACACAGAGAGGAAGCAAGGAAGTGATCCCACTAGGGAATGCTTGCCCAGGGATCATTATCATTAAAGACAGTTTGGTGTGAGTTGTGGCTGAAAATTGTATTCTGAATAAAATAGTGAGTTCCTGCTGCAAAAATGGTTGAATTTACCTTGAGAGGACCAGGGTTGTGTTTTGACCCTGCCACCAAGATTATCTCCATGTTTCGTTGCATACCCAAATAAAAGACTAAATGCTGCTATATTGAGACTGATTTCAGAACTTAATCTTGATTATAAACACCGGGTTGTTTCTGTGAAAAATGTAATAAATATATAACTCCTAAATTAGTCAAATACCCACAATTATTCTAAAAAAAAAACATACCACAGTGAATCTATCATTAGAAGCAAGATGAGGATTTCTAAAATGATATTGGTTAAACAAGTACAGTATGTACACAGTGTAGCATGTATAAATAATGTTATTATTATTATAATTGAATCCTTTCTTGTTGCCTTAATTTCCCTAAAAAAAACCCACAGTACTTATATTTAAAAAAATGTCCATTTGTGTAAGAAGAATATAAAACGAATCTTGTTTTACCATGTACTTTCCTGATTTAAGAAATAATGTCATGACGAAAAATCACACGACAACTTAACCTGGATAGACATAACTCCTGTATAGCCTGCTTCTTTGTGGCAAGGAATGTATCTGTGGCCTAGTGATGGCAGGTTTGAAATAATTCTGCTTTTCATCACTAAGCCCGGTCTATTACATGAGACAACTAAACAGAAATCACTGCTTCCTTATACAAGTCGATGCCCTAGGGCACCAGAGTCCAGCCAGTGGATTTTCCAGGCAGCTCACTCCACGTACTTGCCTAAGGCCAGACACAGGGCTAATGCTAATCAAGGTAGCTGTCCCGCTATTGAACCACAATGTTATTATCACTAGCTGGCCTCTGCTCCGTCAAACATTGTGAAAGTTCAACAGAAAAGGAAGTATTTACTGTTCTTTGAATAGTCTTCCAGTGGAGGTAGTCCAGACAAACCCAGGGAATTAATTTACGCTTGGGGTGGGCATAAAGCGATTCTAAAGAATTAAGGTTACAAGTGATTACAAAGTCCAGAATAGATGGACCAAATTGTTGACTTTTCTGTCTTATCTATGTGATCTGTTCTTTTTCTTAGAAATAAATTGTGGCCTTCATCCATTGAGCTTTAAATTAACCCCCTAATGGCAAAGGCCGTACATGTACAGGCTCAAAATGCATTGTTTTCAATGGGTTTAGGGACCGCACATTGTCCTTAAGTTGTAATTAGAAATTGTGGCTTTCCATTATATAGTTCTGTTTTTGTAGCTATGAAAAAATGTCATGAGCAAACAAGTGCAAAAGATGCATAAGATTGGTGCAAACGGACATAAGGACCCTGCTATTGTAGGGTCCTTAAATAACTTTGTGTCTAGTAGCTGTTATGACCTTATGCGTTTTTATGAATGAGTGGCTTATTTCTAAGGCCCTAACCACTGTTTTATTTTTATTGTTTTAGACTTTCCTTTTCTTGTTTTACCACTATTGAAACAATGTGGCCAACTATGGAAGAATGTCCCTATTTTGTAAGAATGTGAACAAACTATGCATACGATGAGTGTTTACCACCACTTTGCAACAGGCAGAAGAGTATCAGCTGGGACAAGTAGCTGTGAGCATCTAGAAAGGCCATTGTTTACATTTCTGCTCCTTTTCAGTTGTGGTATAGATTATATATAATATGATTTATATAGGTGCAGTTGGTGTTCATTTAAATATCATATTAGTATTATTAGGTTGTAGTAAATAATGTAATGCTTTCCTCTTTAGTTCGAATCTCAGAAGACAGATGACTCAATAAAGGTCCAAACAGTGTTGTGCAGGAAACAACAACATATATTCTGAGAACAGAGGCTAGCCTGAAAACATTACATTATAGCCAACAACAAAACCGCCATTCTAAGAGTCCTGGCGAAGAGGGATGTGTCTGTAAAATACTATGAGTATTAGTTGTTGGTATCACATTGGTTCCATCACAGGGTTTCAGTCACAGCTGGTTAGAGAGCAGTGTCTTTTTATTGTTTTTTTATTGTTTTCTGGTACCTTGTGTGAGTGCAAATGTCTAATACATGTATCGACATTATGGTAAAGCCTATACAAGGATCTCTATGTGCCGGTTATGCTGAGATTTTTACCAATAAACTTAAGGAGTATATGTGTAGCACTGCACTAATGTGCCATTGTTATTTAGTTTAAGATTGTATTCTATTTTTCACAGGATTGTTAACACCATCCTAACAAACACTATTTTTAGGCTACTTGATGCTTTACAATGTTGGTAACCCAGATATTTTTGTGGAATAACTCTTCTGCGCATTTTTTTCCGTAAAATGCAGCTACCTTTCAGAATTAAAATAGTCTCGATATTTTACAATACTGCGCTTTGGTTGACCAGCTTATTTGAACACAAAAATGCCGATCATGGTTAAAAATGTATTTGCGACGGAAGAATAAGGTAGATAAAGTGAATGTAGCAGATACAGAGTAAATACTGAAATCCAGACCCTACTACAGTTTAGTGGGAGGTCTCACAACCTGCACACTCAGTCTCTGGAGACTTCCACATTTAAAAGTGAGTAAAAAAAAAAAATCCTCACACAAGCAGTCTTCAAAGACGCAGACAGGTTTTGACTGGATTAACATTTATTGACTGTTTAAGCCTGCCTTTTCTGCTTCAAGACATAGATACACGAGTTTAATTGCAAAGGCTGTTCAAGCAACTGATCACAGAGTGGCAACCAGAGCCTTACTAATCGGTCCTTCATTAAAGATTAGAAAGTCTCTATTACAAAACAAATTAAGCATGCTCTGATCCTAACCTCAGGGTCCAATGGCATTTCAGCAAAGTTTAAGCTGTTAAAGCAGTAGAAAACTTATTAAGGTTTAGCGCTGAGATAGCACTTTTCTATTGATTTTACAATACACAGGTATTATGATTTATGGAGTTCCAGTGTCACTCTAACAAGCTGAAGGACACACAATATCATCTCCAACATCATTAAAATTCAGAAGCCTCTAGAACTAACTCATCAACTACTGCACATTGTCACACAGTGTTATTAAGCTATACGTTAGTTTTAAAATGCTATCATCTTCAGGGGCACATCTTGCTTGGCATGTGTACAGTATGGTGATCAATTACCAGTAAGAAAACAAGGCAGTTTTCATCTAAAATAAGAAAACAAGTTCAAATTAGTATAATGTGTTTTCGCTATATCCTTGTGTATAAAAATGATGTATTTATTTACAATATAAATTGTATATGTATATATGTATTCATATGTATTCTGTATATACCCATTATAAGGTGTAATATTTGGGCTAAAACATCTAAAATGTTAATGTGTATACGTTTGAATATACATGCATTTCGAGCAGTATAATGATGTTTTGTATGTAGAAGTGGTCAATTTGAAATAAGTAGTGTAGTAATGGGTTAAACAGTTTGCAAGTGTTTTGTGGTACACTGGAGACCCCTATGGGTGAGATGGTGGTATTGAATTCTGTGCAGACCTACTTCTATCTACATATCTGAAGATTGTGATTGCCAAACGTTAGTGATTATTGTTTTTTAATAAAAATATTAATATAAACTTTAACAGCAGGAGAATTTGTGTGTCGTAATATAGCAGCAGGAATGCTAGAATGTAGGGTTATTGTAGAGCACGATCTTGTTCTAAATAAAGAGAAGATATTTTGAACATTTAAATCTTATTCACATAATTTACAAGAATAATATTATGGTATTGACAGTGCCATCAAATGCCGAAATTAGAAACAATCACTTGTGTTAGTGAGAAATTGCAAACGTCAGATATTTACTAATTAATCAAAGACATGGTGCGTGGCGTATGTTTAAAATATATGTTGTATTAAAGTAAAAGTTTCCACTTTTAATTGTCAAATAATTTGTGCAGAAATTAATTTAAATGTTTTCTTTCTATACAACAATAGAATGTAATATGAACTAATTCTGCAACAAAACATTATATCGCATTAACATCTGAGTACGCGCATATTTATATACACGGTTACCGCACTAATTCTGAGTAAAATAAATCCTTGGCCATGTGGCTTTATAAAACTGTGTTATAAGAGCCTTTTTGTTCTTGAAACTATGTTTTAATTTTTTTCAGACAGCAAGTTTCAGTATTCCACTTATGTTTTTGGATCGAGTCTCCTTTCTATAAACTGATTTAAAGATAGTCTGAAGGGTAGCGAAAATTAGAATACTATACAAACTCATGTAAAAATTTAACTGAGCAATGTTTTGTGTATTGTTTTAAAAATAATTTGCTAAGAAAATCAACAGCACATGTGCTTACCAAAGGCATGCATGCGAAAGCCAAGTTCTTTGCTTAATGTACTTTTACTGTTTTCACATTTATTTGGGGTTTGTGTTTTGATATCCTGTGCTCAGTTATATCATTTGCCTTGGATTGCTATCACCATCTTTGATAGATCAGAGCTTCATGTATATAAGTACAGCAATGTACACATCGTATGCTTTACAAAGCTACCTGAGTTAGAAATCACTTAAGGTGACCGACGCCAACTTCTTTTTATGAAAAGAGTATAGTGATCAAATGCTTTCTTTAAGCTTTTAAAACGCGCCATTCAAGTAGCACTTATTTTAATGTAGCCCTGTTGGGTCTATAGTAACTGAAGCCAGGCCAACCTACCCAAATTGTACCAGAAAGAGTGATATGGCACAACTAGAATTATTATAAGCAATTTAATCATCCCTGATCGTTTCTGCAAAACTGACCGCCTGAAGGCTTATTATCTAGATCACAGGGCATCCTTAGTGGCGACGACCTATTTGTGAATTCTGCTTGCTTCTACCTTCATCTAAACGGCAAAATGATCCTCATTCACTTTGTCAATCTATTGATCCATCCCTGCTCATTTTATTGAGCTCTCTTTTTGGCACTGGTCAGTCTTATATAATCACTAATCCAGTAGTGGAGACATTTAACCTTTCTGGTCATTTCGCTAAACTGCTTAACTCAGAAGAATAACCAAGCCCTCCCCTTGTGTACTTACCATAGACTCAGTGGAGAGACTTTGTTCCATAACAATGGTTGAGGCAGTGTCACTGTTTATTCCCAATGGTTCCAGACACATCTGTTCTTTACAAAGCCAGGCATTAAATACCCATCATTGTTTGAACTTAAATCTGAACTCCCTCCTCATTTTTTGACTTCAGTTACTTTCCTTCTTCTGCTCTTCGACAGATGCAATAATAATCTGACTCCTAAATATTGATTTAGATAGAGCAAATAGAGTCCTCTCTCTCTCTCTCTCTCTCTCTCTCTCTTTGTGTATATATATATATATATATATATATATAATCATATCATGTGTATCATATTGGAAATTGCATGTGTATGTGTAAGGGTGTGGTAATAGAGTGTGTTGTATGACAATAGACTTCCCATGTGCTAGTGTATGGGGTCAATGTATGTGTGAATGCATGCTATTAGCTTGTGCACGTTTTTGTGCATGGTGTTAGAGTGTGTATGTGTGTGCATGGTGTTTGCAAAAGCATCTCAACATATGATGATAGAGTGTGAGTATGTATGCTAGTGTATGATGTTCACATTTGGCTTTGGTGTGTCAAGGGGTGAGTCTAGAGATAGTGGTGCAAGGGAGGGAGATGTAGTGTGCATATGGAAGTGTATGGTGTTAGAGTGAGTGTGCTTGTTAGTATGTGAGTGGGGTTTTTTTTGTTATTAGAGGGGGCACAGGAGGCACAGGCAGGTTAGTGTCACTAACCCTAGGCTCAACCCGGAAGTGAGAGATCTCTGGGCAGTGAGACCTTGCCGGTTCTGGGGTATGCGTAGGACCACAGGTCATGTAATATGCAATATAAAATATTACATTTAGAAGGAGGGTAGAGTGAAAAAATTGCTATTTAAACGAAGAAACCCGTTGCCATACAAACATATCTACACAAAAAAAATCACATGCCTACTGGCTACTGTAACTTTAACATGCAGTGCAGTGTATTCAAGGTTAATTGGTTTGCAAATGATATTCTTACATTTGACTCAATTGAGAGTGAACTCTTGCTATGTTCATTATGAGGCAAAAGCTAGAAATATACACAATTAATCTCTATGACACCAATTGGTGGTTAATACAGTTACTAACAAAGTAATTTATTTAACTGTGTTAAAACAGTTTTATTAAGTAATTATGTCATTTATCTCTAATGAAATCAACACACTTTGCATAATCAAGACTTTGAATAATCTGAACAAAACAAATATTACCATAAACATGACATGTTACACATTGGCGTGACCTAATTTCATACAATTCTATATTATAACTGCGCCTGCAACATAATCTTGGCATAGATCAAGGAAAACTACGCTTTCCGAGCCATAAAAAGTCATACAATTATTTAAAATGTTTTTGACCACTTTGCCTCCAGAGGGATGCCTGGTATTATGCAACACGTACACCCTAAATTATAACATGAATTAGATTCCAAAAATTATCGCATTTAATTAGTAGTTTAAAAAGATTTTAACCCTTTGACTGCCTGCAGCCACATACACCAACACGGTCAGACAAAAAGCAGACGGGGTGAAATAGACTTCTCCTGGAATAACATTTACTGCAGAATAGTTTAATTTATCATGTATTCAATAAATTGCCATATAGTGGAAGCTGGCCGGTCTAATGTATACAATGATGAATTCCTGCTGTGTTTCTGGAAGCCTGCAAGTGCAAAGTATACAAGGTAAAATCAGCAGAACACTCAGAGCACCGACTGTATTCAAACACTCTTCAGGTCCTGCTGTGTTTTGGCAGTCCCCTTTGGACAGCTGGAAAGTGAACATAGGATTTGTTGCCAAAAACACATTATAAGGGAATTTGAATACCCAGTTTCATGGAAACAGGCAGTAACTGACTTTATGATTCTGCTAGAAAATAATTAATCATACCCTTGATTCTATATATGAAACCAGTTCGACTCCCCGCTCCCCACTTGGTGCCCATGGCAAAATGTCTTTAATGAAAAGACCCTTCAATGCTTAAAGCATCAGTTTTACTTTAGACTTTAAGAGTGAGAAATAGCTAATAACATTTATACCAGCCTTCTGTTTCCTTTTTATGAGTCTACTATTCAGATATTGTCCAATGCAGTGCTTTATTGCTTGTAGCAAAATCATTTTGCATGCTCAGGTCTGTGCTGGAAGAAGCACCAATGTTTAAATTCCTCTAATACCGGGTTTAAGACATGTACTTAGTAGTAATGTTTTGAACACATAATAGATGATTGAAAAGTATCTCTTTTAAAGGTTATTATTTTTTTAATAAAAAAATTAAAGCAAAAAGCTACATGTCGATTTATGCTTTGGTTTAAGATCCATTAATATGAAATCTATTATGTTGGGAAAATATCAATCTTTTATGCAAAATATATTGTAGTTTCAGTTACAAATGATCATGGATTAAACATAGATCCTCGCTTTACAATGGTTCAAGTTATGATATTTCGACTTTACACATTGAGTATTCTACAATGACTTGATGACCATACTTGGGAACTTTCCAGGTTTGGCCCGGAGAACTGGGGATGCGGTGCTTCTCCTGGAGTAATCAAGTCAACAGTCGAATCCTCCGGATCACAGGAGAGGGGTCTTGACACACCTCACTCCCCAACCATTTACCCTTTAAATGGGGGTGACCCAAATACAGGTACTCACTATTAATGCAGTGACCTGAAAGCACACTGGGCCTGGAGAATGTTGTGAAGCATGGAACTAACATTAACTGTTGGAAGATGATGATGGGGAGGAGGCTACAGCGACGGAGTGATTCATTTCTTTTTCTTCTGATGGTTCATGTTCGCAAAGCACAGCTCTTATGCCAACTTCTGCTTGTGCCTCAGCCTCTGCTTCTTTACTTCTTGCTTCCTCCAGTTCAATGAGCTGCTCAATGGAAAGCTCTTCAGCCTCAGTACCAACAAACTGATGAAAATCTTCTTCATCCATTTCCAATTCTAGCTGACTCCAAACCAATAAAATCTTGTTATTTATTGAGGCAACAGCATAATCTTTGCTAAAGCCCATGCTCGTGTTCACAAATGTCCTTAAAACCTTCATTCATATACCCTTTATACATCCCTTTGTGACTTCTTCCCATGCTGCAGCGATTTTCCTGATAGCATTAAGGATGTTAAAATCTTTCTAGAATTCTCAGAGCATTCGGCCGCAGTCAGTAGTTTCAACAGCCTGAGTGAACATGTTGCGTAAATAGTAAGCTTTGAACGCAGCTGTTGTATCGTTGATCCATTAGTTGGTTGAGTGCAGTTGGGTTCGGTGGCAAAACACAATCTTTACATGAGGATGCAATTCGCCGAGATGCTGTGGGTATACATGAAGCGCATGCTCTGGGGGTTTCGGAGTGGTAGAGTAGTAAAGGTTTGACTTTAAAACCGGCAACATTTCCAACCCAGAAGCAGCGTAACCCTATCTTTAAATGAATTGAAGCCCAGCATTGTGTTGGCCTCTTGATGAATGAAGGTACGCTAAGGCATACATTTCCAGAAGAAACTTGTCTCGTCGACACCAAATATTTGTTCTGGCAAAAAGATTTTGTCAACAATTATCTTATCCATCTCTTCCTTTAAAGCGTTGGCAGCTTTAGTGTCAGCACTTGCTGCCTTACCACTAACCATCTCATTATGAAAATGATGACGTTTTGAAACTTTGAAACCATCCATGACTTGCCGTAATCATTTGCATATACGAAGGATCATCAGAACCTTCTTTAACAGATGCAGACAACTTTACTGCCTCAGTGATTCCGCTCTTATCTTTCAAGATGGTTCAGATTGTCAACTCTGAAAGACCCAGTTTATGTGCTAAGGCCGTTATGTTAAGTTTTATCTCTACAGTAGTTGCTTTCTCACCAGAAGACACACCTGGGCGTTTGGTAGACATATTGAATTTGGGCACATTTGGAAAAACACTGGAAAAAAAACCATACAATACATTGCTAAACATTGTATGATGTTCACGAACACTACAGAAACTGAGAGCATGGCTGGGTTGAACTTTTTTATTGTATTGTACAGTACTGTACATTTATAGATAGGATAACCTTGTACCGTATTCATTTATTTACTTTTGAATTACTGGTAATTAGTTACAGTAATTATGTGTTTATTTACTTATTCAGTGACAGTAATGTCGATGAGACAAGTTTGTTCTGGAAGCGTATGCCTGAGCGCACCTGCATACATCAAGAGGCCAGGACATTGCCGAGATCCAATTGATTCAGAGATAGTGTTACGTTGCTTCTAGGTGGAAATGTTGCGGGTTTTAAAGTAAAGCATTTACTAATCTATCACTCGGAAAACCCCAGAGCATTAAAAAGAATGTGAGCAAAGTCTATGATCACAATAACAAGGAAGCCTAGATGACATTAGTATCGTTTTTGAAGACAGATTTTTCAGCTGTTCTATTTATTTATTATTTATTATTATTCTAACAATATTTTTAACTTACGATGGGTTTATCGGAACGTAACCCCATCACTACGAGTCGGGAGGTACCTGTAGTCGAACGAAAATTTGTTTTATCACCCAATTATTCAAATAAATTAATACAATACTTTGTCTTTGCAATAATTGAAAGCGCAAGCTGCCTAAGCGGCACGCTAATTGTCCATTGCTGGACATTAGTTATATAATAAGGGTTACTAAAAGGTCAGGATAGTTAAGGCATAAAGTTTTGGCGGGCTAGGCTAGCTAAATCTAATTCTAGGTTACTGGGCAGGCAGTTTATTTAGCGCAGCTGATTGGTTTATCAGCTGTGCTGCAGCACGAGGTTTGATTGGGCATTCTGTGCGGCGGGAAAAATAAGCGCAGCTGATTGGTGCAGTCAGCTGTGCTTACAGCGTGAGGCAACTGTAAAATAAAGAAATAGCTGCGCGCAGGGAGATTAAATTCACCTCAAGAAAAATCTTCAAGGAGCTGTTACTGAGCAAGCGTCCCACCCCCCCTCCCTTTTGTTTTAAATGTAAGGTATGTAATATGTTATATTGTCGTAGTTTTATAAGGGGTAAAGGTCGCCTCTGTGTTGAGGTGGACAGAGGCTTGGTGTTACACAATCTGGCTGAGAAAGGGGCGGATTGTATTTGGTGTATTATATATAAGAAGTTATTTGGTTATTACGTTAAATGGTTTGTGTTGTTAATGCCTCTTATACCCTTTTAAATAAAGCTACGGCCAATTTTATCCAATTTACAATTCTGTGTCTGTGGTTATTTTATTGATTTGTTAGAGGTTAATATGTACATGCAATGGACATATGATGGAATAGATACGGAGAGGCCACAGTATCACTAGTTCTGTAAGCTCCTGGCAATATGTATCATGTAAAATGTATGTGAAACCCTGAGGTCCCAATGTAAGCCTTCCATGTAATCGATGAATGCATTTTCTTTGTATTGGAATCCATTTTATCTCTGCGAGTGCTTCATAAATGCACATCAAATACAATTATATCCTCAGATTAGTTGAAAGAAGCGGTACTTTTTATCACATGTGAAGTATCAGTATTGGTTTGTGGAAAACATCTCAGGCTTCTCTGTCTGATCTTAGGATCACCACCAAATCGCGCAGGGTGGTAGAAAATGACATCTTTTGATGCAGGTTTATGCTGGGAAGTAATTGAATTAAATGTCCTTCAAGCAGTAGCATCAACGAAAATGGAAAGATAAAACACAACATTACATAATTTAAGTAACTGAGCTTACACCTTTAAATTAGGAGTCAATTAGGGTGTGGGAAGAGGCCACTTTATGGGAAAACAATATGGCGGCAGTCCTTGTAAGGGTACTAATGGGCCTGATGACAGCAGTCAGCCCTAGAGGCACTTTAACGCGGTCTGCTCCAGTGGTATTTCTCCACCTGCGATACTCGTAGTCCTTTGTAAATTGAGAAGGCATTTCTACCAGTATATATGGTAATTTTGGAATCTATTGATCGCAAATAATAACAATAATAATAATAATAGTTGTATCTGTTGTATATGGAAACATTTGTATACAGCACAGTACATTTAATTATCCCTGAATTGTTGAGAATATGATGAAAAGGTAAAGTACCGTGACCTCCATTACACACAGTCTACTATTAAAGCAATGTAACAAACAAGAACACCATAGTTTTGGAACAGAAATTGGAGCTACGATAATTAACCCCTTAAGGACAATGTGCGGTCCCGAAACCCATTGAAAACAATGCATTTTGAGCCCGTACATGTACGGGCTTTGTCATTAAGGGGTTAATGCTGTCAATTTGTTTGTGAAGATGTTTCAATGCTATAGTCCCTTTAAAAAAATAGTAGTGGACAGCTACACAGGTACAAATCCCATAATGATCTTTTAGCTATAGGCACAACCCTTTTCTTTCAGGCTAGGCGTCAATGCAAAGCATGCTACTTTTGCTATAATTCATAGACTAACACAGTAATGACAACTGGTTAACATATCTCAAATCCGTCAACATATCTTTCATATTTGATTTACTATTTGGATTTATGTTTTAATCCACAGCCTTATATGTTTAAATGAGCCTCATTTCACGATGAAAGGGATCCATCAATCTAAATACTTGTCCTTTTTTTAGAACGATACATAGATTATTCCTGAGTATTGCAATAAATGCAAGACTAGATCGATTCACCAAATAATACCAAATTAGTGTGGTAAATCATGAAATTTTATGTTTTGGGCAAACGAGTGGCCTATTTTTTTTTTCTTGGTCCAATCTGTTGTAATCTCCATTCATCAATAACACTGGCTTATTATAGAACTCTGACAGCAAGTTAGAACACTTGATAAATTATACATCTCAAGCCAGATTTAAAATTTGAAGCTCAAGTGCTAATTATCTGTACAGGCCTAGTTAATAACGAGATTTCTTGTTAAGTATCTGATCACAGCATGGACATCATTTGTCAAGAACCTCAAGTCTACCTCAGAGACCTGCTCGTCGAATTCTCCCTTGAATACCATATGTAAAATTGGGAGCTTTGTGTCTGTAATAACCTTTTATTAGGAAACTGACATAATGATTAAGTTGACTGTAGGCGCGTACAATGAATTAGACGATTACCCTTGCTGCTTTAAAGTACTCAGGCTCCTAGTAACACAAAATAATTAATATTGTATTATAATTTGATGCGTTCCACATTTAAACCCCAATTTGCAGAGTACACCTGGAAGGATACTCGCGTTTGCGTTCAGTATGTGCCGAGGAAATGGAGGTTCCTGCAGTTAAAATGCACAGAAGGTAAAATGCACCACAATCACTTCTCAACGCAGCAAAGCATTTCCAAGCATTAATGAAAAAGGTAATCACCTAGGTCTAACTTTATGGCCTTCTCTCTAATGAAACCATAATCTCTCTGTTCTGTACGCTAGAAACATTTGCATTTTAACAGTTTCGCTGCCGTAACTCTTACATCAGAGAGAAGAGAAAACCTAGGCAGCGAAATACTAATTATCTTGCTTTATGAATGTTAAAAAGAACATAAAAACACATAGTAAAATTCTATAAATGTGATAATTAAACATTTTTCATTTAGGGAATATTATTTGGTCATTAAAATAATTTGTTTTAGTCAAAAGAATTAAAGAAAGCACGAGATTTGCATAAAATAGGACGAGTGATTTAAAAAAAATATATTAATATTTATACGGTAGCTATGAAGAAATTGGGAGTGTTAAAAATGTAAACAAGGTTGAGTTGTAAGCACTCGTTACTTGTGTCCTGGGAATTGAATTACTTATTGGTAAGTAAAAATGTAGCGTCTGTTCTTTTTTTCTGAATAGTCTTATTTCGGGATGGTTTATTGAATCGAGCCTTAAATGTCTTTCCACAAACCAAGAAATACTAGTTTAACCGAAGAGCCTTCCTCATAGGTGGTGCTATACTCAGTTGATACATTATTAATTTTTTGCATAAAAATTGCCTGGATTCAAAGTAGGCAGTCAACAATGTTACAATTCAGATCTGTTTGGATTCAATCTGAGTGAGTTGTACCTGATGTTCCACGGTGGACTAAAACAGTATACTTATGACCTGTGTTTAGATGGTTTTAGAACACTAAGAATTTGATAGGTATGCTTTTTTTATTTGTTACCATGGTTACATGCTATTAGTATGCTATCATAACCTACTCAGAGGTCATATGTGACCATCAAGTCAGGTGGAACACACATTCCTACATAGACAGCGATAACACTGATTATAGTTGATTTAGTGAGCATAACATTATCTGTCTGTTATGTTACATAATATGAGCTGCTCAACAAGCCCCATAGCCAATTAGCTTTATCCAATGTGCTTGAATAATGACCTTTAATGCTAAAATGGAGTATATTAAGAACCCAGCTCTCTGTTATGAAAACGGATGAGTGTAAATTTAAAGGGAATTCACAGGTTTTCATGGTTTCGCTTGTCATAGACTACTTAAAATAGCTGGTGGAGGTGGTTTTATGAGAGAATTACTTTTTCTCCCTCCGTGACCTTTTCTCACTGTAAAACCATAAAAAGGCAGTAAAATCCTGTAGCCCAGGGGACTATGGAATTCTCTTCACCTACACATATTCATCATATCTCCAAAGAGTATGAACTCTGAAAATGTAATTTTAAAGACATCATAAGTATTAGAAAAATAGAACCTTCCAGATCATGTCTGGAAAATCCTTCTTTATACTCAGAAAACCATATTCTTTATTCCTTAAAGCAAATTCCCAGCTAGTATGTAGAAAAGGGCACTATACTTAATCTGTCAGGACCTTCTTTATCCTCTAGGTAGAATCATCAGATTCGGTCTCATACCCTGCCGCTCCTTGAACACCTTCCGAGATGTGTCTTTGTGTCTAGTCCTCTACCACTAGTCTACACATTAGGCATCTGTTGTGGTGCCTTGATGGGTAATTCTGTGCCCGTTCCTATGCCTGACAGTGCAGTCGGGTTCATTGTTTCACTTACAGAGTACTATTTAAACCAATCACCAAATGTGTATCAATCTGGTGAGCCACTCCATGATCTCGCGGGTGCAACTCTACTTATAGATTTACTGTTATTCTTGGCTTTCCCTGTGACATTGCTTGAACTCCTCCTGCTCTGACTTTTAGGCTTAAGGTTTGGACTTTCCTAGAAGACTGCCTTCCCCATCCTTTTGGCTTGTTCTTTGGACCACACTTTGTTCTTTATCTTAGAGAGCAGCTCCCAAGTCCTGGAGGACACAGTACCTTGAGAATGAACCAACGGTTTATGTGACCTTGAGATTGTTAAACAACCATATAAAAAGACTAAAAGCAACTTAATTTGGCATCTGAAATATAATATTTCTACAATGTTGCATCTATTGTCTCATCCTATTAGCTGTACCTTATATTATCTGCATGATGGTTCC
Source organism: Spea bombifrons (assembly GCF_027358695.1). Taxonomy (NCBI): domain Eukaryota; kingdom Metazoa; phylum Chordata; class Amphibia; order Anura; family Pelobatidae; genus Spea; species Spea bombifrons. Next base: position 12,425,403 of record NC_071093.1, on the reverse strand, counting down.
ACCCAGGGAGTACTATCCTGTACACATCTCTAAATATTACCTACTCCACATGCCATAACATAATAACCTTATGTCGCTTCAGGAGTTGTGGGCACAATGGAGATTATTTATAAAGTTCCTTACCACAGATGTCACTCAAGTTTATCTCAAGATGTTCTTATCACAAAAGTCTAATCTTCTCCGCACCCCCTGTTATGCTATTACGCTTCATTAAGTGCAATAGATAGTGCCATTAATGAGTGATACCTCTGGGGGTTTTTTTCAAAACTGCATAAATATGCAATTATGCCTTTATGAATGTGCCCCTCTGTTCCAAATCTGTAGAATTTGAGAATTCAGCAACCACTGTTTTATATAAAACCAGGTACTGTAATAGAGAGGCACAATCTAATGTTAGCGTTCCCAAAACGGACACAAAATGAATGAAAGGAATAAAGAATTTACATAGACTGCTTAGTTAAATTGTATTTATTTCGAGGAAAACAGGAGCCTAATGTGTGACCTCATCAGGATACACAAATAGATTTGAGATTCATATGGAATCCTGGCAGGAGAAATCTTCACCCTATAGTAGCCACTTATTAATTTTAAAGGAGCCATGATTGCTTTTAAATAGAAAAGGACATTCTTCACTGCAAAGCTTGTAAAGCTCTTAAATAGATGCCTGTGTATCTCCTTTAGGCAAGAAGGAGTATTCATGGGCAAATATTATAAGTCAAAAGTTGTTGACCCAGTAGTTGTCCCCATTATGGGCAAAACTGGTCTGAGCTTAAGTGTTACAGTATCTTTGTGTGCCTTCATTCAGACCAATGTAATAAGGGATATTATAGAATTTAATGAAGTAAGAGGAAAATACAAAAGTAAGAAGAACATCAAAATTAACAATATGCAAAGTCTTTCCTTCTCTGTCCTCCATCTAAGTCTCTCGGGGCATATTAGCTGCCAAGGTGTAGAATAAATAATCACGCAAATTCTCCTATGATGGCTAACCCAGTACAGAGAGAGAGAATTAAGGGACTTATATCTAAATATTTTAATTAAGGCATCTTGCATTTTCTGTGTTTCACATACAAATTTCAAGACCAAAGTACTTGGTCAAATTTGTTTGCATCATTGTAGGATCAAGCCACAAGGTACCCTGTAAGAATTTGAGTTTTTGCAACCAGGAAAATAATAATAATGACATTTTATTTCTGGAGGGTGATAATATTCAATTTTGTTAAGATCCCCATCACTTTAGATTAGCTGATTTAGTGCATATCCCTAAGTGAATGTTACATACGCGACATACTTAGCATCATTTAAAAAAGACACATCGCCCCATTTTTATTACGCCCTCCTGATCGCACCGTGAATATCCAGTGTGGCTTGCCAAACTATCAATTATAGCAATAGACTGCATACCTATTGCTAATTACAGAATTAGCATCAATCATTGTTTTTCTGTGCCCTGTAAATAATTACTGTCATGAAAATGTATTACAAACTTGTCTGGTAATTGTTCATACTAAGACGAGAAACCTTTTAAGCATTTCTGGTGAAATATTTGCTGACTTCAATCAGACTAAAGACGTTTGCAGTGATGAAGTCTCAAATATGTGCCCTATCCGTCTCAGAGGAATTTCTCTGCCCCAGTTTTCACCCTCTTCTTGCCAATTAAGCAGCTACATTATGTATAATAGTGGAAGTCACTTATATTTCCGCATGGTTGTATGCATCGGAAGAGATGACAGAAGGATACTGGTGAATAATTAGACTGTATTTTAAAGCCTCAGAAAAAACTCAATTTATTGCTATTTTTAACTTTATCCACCTGACTGTGTGATTTTTTTTTTTTCTTGGAGAGATTGTAGCAACCCCTATGCTCTGAATTATCTTAAATTACTAAGTAATGAACAAAATAAATGAGAAGACAATGTTTGAAAAGCGAACACATTTAAGGATAATGAGCATCTTGAAAAAGGTCAGTATATTTTGTGAGTGTGAAATGCGATGCTTAGAAATGTATTATGAAATCACGCATTAATTAATCCTCACAAAGAGCAAAAAATTACAGAAGTAACCTTTTCAGATGTGCTTAGTACAAAAAAAACATGATACTTTATTCAGGACAGGCCAAAGAATCCCTTTTATATGCTACTCAGCACATAAACAGGTTTTTGATCCTTACATTTCAGGGTAGGAGCCATTCTCCATAATCCTTAATTACCATTCCTGGGAAATCTTCCGGCGTGACGTAGAGTCTCTGGATGAAGCACTGCTTCCCTGAGTCTCCAAGTCACTCTCCACCAAGTTCCCACTCACGTCCTATTTAATGCTATCTAACAAAGCTAATCCTGCTCCTCGCACATCTAACCCCACTCCTCTGGTTTGTTAATTACTCATTCTCTATGTATAGCTTTTGTAAACATTAGGCGTCTAAGGAATCCCATTTGAGGATTGTGTTGTAAGTACGTAGGCAAAACATGTTTCTACAAATTCCAAAATTATCATTCTCCTAAATATTTGTAACTTCCGAGGCCAGTGGGCTTTCTTGTTCTTAAGGTGGTGATATCTACAGATCATTTTTGGTGCCACATTGCTGAAATTCTATTTATTTTATATCTAATTGCGCCGGGATTTGCAATTTTAGACAAAATTGTTTTTCAACTTTATTTCCGCCTTCCATCAGTTAAAAATCGTGTTTGTCAGTTAACTAAGGCTTTACCCGTAGTATGCTCTACAATGACCAAACACTTTTGAGAGACTAATCCAGGTGAACATACAGCCTTCAATTTAATTTTACAATTTTAGTAAAAAAAAAAAAATTAAGTCACCAGAAAAGGAAGTGATTGATGGTCAAACCCACTTCCCTCTCATGTTCAGCCTACGTTCTGCCTACCTTGTGCCCATCTATGAGGACTATCCCTGTCTCATGAATGAAACCACACTCTCCAGAAGAGATGAGTTCGGGGTTGCCGTTTATCTTTTGCTAAGCAGCTCATTGTTGTTGATCAGTTGTTAAGGTTGAGTGTGAGTGAGTGAACTTGGGCAGGAAATTGAACAAAATCACACACTATATGTCATTTTTCAAATTTTTCATTTTTTAAATGTTATCTGTGGTTTTCTACTTACTTTCTGTAATCTCTCTGACAGAGACTCACTAAAGCATATTTAAACACGAGTGTTCACAGAAAAATTAAGCACTTTGTATATTTTGAGTGTCATTATATTACATCATTTGAAATGGCATTATGATGTTTTGCATGAGATGCTTTCTAGCCAGAACTAGTAATATAAATATCCTTATCTCAGAAAATACCTATCAAGGGATCTGTTTCATGCAGAATTCAAAGAATAAAATTAATTTTCTTTTTTTTCCTCCTCAGTTCTATTAGCAAAACAGCACAGCAATCGCTGATGGCCACACACCGGGGAGGAATGACCATTGCATGGCCCAGATGCCAAAGGACTGAAGTTATGGTAAAGCTCTTGAAACGACACCTGGCTTTTTGGCAAGCTTACTAAACAGCAGGGCTATTGCCTCTGGACACTCCTTTTTTTCCAGAAAGCAGGGATCTTTTTCAATCATTTTACTTCCTGGATCTTACTTTGTCCTTTGGCTTCTTCTACCTTTGATCTGAAGGAAAGTTCAGGACGTTTGGTGTTGCCTATAAATCCTTTAGTTGGCGTGTACCTATCACCACCTCTGACCACCCACATCTAATCACATTGATTTATATTGCCACATAAATAAGGGAAGAAAAGAACCTTCATCTTTTTTTAGCTAGTAAAGTAAAACTCACAAATTATATGTTTTATGTTAAAAAGGGGCTCATTCACACTTAGTTTAAATATATTTGACAAGTTAAGGAAATAAAATATACGGTTCGTTTTTATTTTAATAATGTTCTTTTTTTTATTGAGTTGTATAATTAAACACCATTTTCTAAAGTCTTTTTAGCGTTATTTCAACTTTTGTTAAGTTACAACTTCCACCTCAGTTTAGTTGGTCAGCTGCCATGGTCCTTTGCCTGGCTGGCTGAGGATTGTAGGAACTGTAGTTCAATACCGGCTAGAAAGCTGCATGTTGATTGCCCAATACATTATGTGAACTCTTGTCGTGGCATATTATAGAATAAGACTTTTCTTCTGTTTCAGGTGAGTTCTCACTTACCTGAAATTAGCCCTGAAGCTGTGGCCCCATATCTAAAACCCTTGTATGTTTGTGTGTTACTTTATTTTACTCTGTTTTGATTTGTTTCCTTTTTTTTTGTATAATTTTATATGCAGTAACAAGAGAAATTGGGGTTTATCTAAGAAAGATAGCAAATATTTACGTGTTTGTTAAAAAATGAAGTTATTGTCATAAAATAATTACCATTACTGTTTAATATGTGCATAAAGTGTAATCATTAGTTATATATATATATATATATATGTCCCTTGTCGATATTTGCCTTTTGTTTATGTACATAAAATATAGATACACACTAATGTAACCTATATGTTCAGCAACCTTGAGGTTAATAGCCATTGTAATTAAAGGATAAGCCTATTACTGAACACAAAAGCTAATCACAAAAGGATTACCACTGAAAATGAGCATAGGTTGTACAACTAGTCCGATAATTAAGATTTAAGTACTGGACGGAGATCAAAGTACTTGCGATTTCCAATAAAGTTAGTGGAGTTACAAGGATTTGTAAAATGTTAGGTTATGTTTTATCGCACCTTCCATATACTGCGTACCCAAGATAGTTGCAAAGAGATCTTCCTTGTGGATGTCAGCAGGTATGAATCCAACAGCTGTTGCTACACAAGAAGCATGGAGTGTCTCACAATATGATTACTCTGTCAACGACTTCTATAAACGGTGACATCTGTATTCATGGAACAGAATTATCAATAAATGTGAAGTCGTGCAGTTAGCGATCTCAAAGGAAGAACAAATACAGCCGGAACCTTCATCATCGAAATTGCAGATTAATGAAAAGGCTCCCATTAAAGCACCTGCCTAATATAAGAAAAACTGTATCAATTCAGATAAAATGTAACGGCATCATTGCAAAAATGCAACTTTAAAGAGGAAATATTCTTTCCATTCCTAGAATTTCTATACAATTTGGCGGCACATACAGTAAGAACCATTTGGCCTTTTTAGGCTGCCCATTTTACCCTGACGTAAGGACTTTAATCAGTCTTTGGTCTTAGATTCAGGATAGCAATATGGCTATACCATGAATGTTTAAATGCCCTCTCTGTATTAGCCTCTACCACTTCTACTGGGAGGCTGTTCCTCTTGTCTATCATCATCTCAATCTAGTAAAAAAAAAAAATATTGAAAATATCATTAGATTGCTATCCTTAGTGACAAAAGAAATCTAGCGTGTATGTATTATTATTACTACCATGGAGGCAGCAACCTCCATAAATATAACACCGCTTCATTCTAGTATACAACAAGTAGGGAGAGGTGTATAAAATGTTATTGTTAATTGGGGTTTAATAACAAAATGTAATATTCTTTCAATCACAGTGGATGTGTGCTTATGTCTTAAAAAAATAACGTATTACGTGTTATTTCAAATACATCTTGCCATCTGCGTAATGGCAGTACAATTGCTTAAATAAATAAAAAAAATGTTTCAAAATTTCATATGTGGTAGGAGTTGCTCATCCACTCTCATTCTCATTCTCTCCTCACACTCTTTCACGCTCTTTTTTTCATTGCTCTCTCTCACGCTCTCTAAATGTCTCCCTACCTTCTCTTCACTTCTACACCTCGGCTTCCACATCTTCTTGTTTTTCATCTTCTCTCTTTTACCATTTATCTTTGTCTGCATCTTTGTGAACAGAACCTGGCAAGTAACCTGGAACTTCCGCCAAAACAGTGATGCTTCCGGTAAGGTCCTCTCCTGGATCCTCCAATCTGGGGAGAGGTCGTCACCAAAAGTGCTGCTATTGTGGCAGAAAATCTCCTTAGGACAAAGGAGATTCCGGTGATGTTTTTTCCCCCCGAATGAGAGTGAATGTGGGCATGGGCAACAAATTTTGTTCCTGAATACATAATGTCCCTCAATTTTTGTCTGAATTTGTCTGAATCAAAAATAAACCCAAGGTGCCAATTTTGCACAAAAATAAGGCAGTAATATGATCATTAATACATGGGCATAACCTGTAATAATAATAAGTAATTAGCAGCAGAAGTCACTAGTGTTTTATTCAAAAAGACAACTGGAGTCCCATGAAACCTGGAGGGATCCCTCAGCCCTGCGGAGGACCGCACCAAAGGAAATCTAAGTGATTATGTCAGGGCCAAATTTCGGATGACGAGGAGGCATGGGCTCTTTAAGGCCAAAATCAGTGCGGCCGACATGTTATGTCTTAATTCTCAAGCACTGCATGGCTGGGCATATCCAGATGGTGGCTGCACTCTCCACCACCCGATCTGCCACTGGAGTGACAGAAAGAGTATGGAGTGATGCTGCCAGCGGCCCACAGGGCATTTGCTCAGTGTGCCAGATGGCCAGTCTGGACCTGAATTATGTTATACCCATTCATATCCCATACCCTTACCTGTCTAAATCTGTAAAACAACCATTACATTTTATGAAACATTAACTGTAAATAAGCTAAAACGAAAACCCTGTTCTTCCAAAGTCAAACATCAGCAGGCAAGCTAGGATTTTTTGCATTTATGCTTAGTGGATTGGATCACAGGCACTTGTGCAGTCGGTACAATCCATACATTAGAGTTGACTTCCTGAGGCCGGTCATTAATCTCTTTCTTATACCACAAGTAGAACCAGCACATTTTCTAAAATCCTCTCAGTGTGAAATTATATTTCTTTGGCATGATGCAGTAAATATAAGTCATATTTCATTAATCTTGAGAGGTAACACAGCAGCCACTTTTTGTGATAAATATTGTCCTACTGTCTTAGTTAACATCAGGGCCAGGCTGGACATGACATGAGCGGCGTTAACACTGGGCCCTGGCATTGGGGCGCTGTTGGCTAGTGACCCTCTGGGCCACTTTAATGTCCCGTCAGCCCATTTTTTATTTAATACACCAAACAGAAATGAAATAGTACTAAAAACTCATTCAACAGAGATTATAACATTTTAACACTGTATTTTAACTTCCACACAGAATATATATATATATATATTTAAATATGTTCCTGTGTTGCCAAATGACAACAAATATCTGAAAAATAGAATGGCGTAATTTGTGTCTTGCCAAACTTTGCACCAATCGAGTAGGCTTGATAAATGGTCCTTTTAGGCAAATAAGTTAAACAACAAAAAGTGACATTGTAGATGAATATATATCTCACACCATTGTTAAAAACTCATACTCCTTCAATTAAATGAAGATTCATAGCCTAGTCACATATTTCCTTGTCAAATAAATGATGTCTCACATCAAGGACCACGCCAATTTCTTCTTATGGAAACAGAGGAATTTGTAAATTCATCACGTTCACGAAATGTGAGAGACAAACTGAGGTAGTCAATAAAATTCTCGTCAGCCAAGATGTTGCTTGAAGACAATACCCCTGTACATCAGAAGTTATGATTGAAGGTATGTGTTCCCATCAGTCCATAACTGTGAAATGTAACGCACTATGCCCAAACGGAAGATAAAGCAAACTAGAATATGCTTATTATGCCAAACCCAGGACAATCTAGCAGGAGACATGTCCCTTTGTGTCACCAGGGCCGTGGACCACATAAGGGACTGGAGGGGGTTACATAAGCAGAGGGTACTCTAGCAGGTTAAAGTATGGGACCACCGAATTGTGGTTCCATTTGGCTATTCAAACAATGACTTTGCGATAAGAATTCTCAGTTGTCTTTACACACAAGAATTATTCTTTATGAGGTCCTTCTATGGTTTTTAATCCCATATATATACATTTGATATTGGGCTTATACTTTGTATGTCTATTACTAAACTGTTCCTTGCGTCACACCAACAAAAAGCAAACTTTGAAGCTGGATCACTAGGCGGATTTACCACCAAAACATGTACTGTGGTCATCTCAACTTTAATACTGTAAATAATTATGAGCTATTATTTTATGATTTGAAGACTTATTTTGTATTTACTCAAAAAAAAGAAGAACATCCTAATAAAAAATAATTTAATACATACATGTTTATTTTCACAATCAAGCCACTGTAGGCACTTGTTGTTCTAGTTTAGTAAACTCAATGCTTTTTGGAATTGCTGTAAGTATTAAAAAAAATAGAAAATTAAGTGGTTAAAATTAATTTTTATGCACTTTACAGTAAAAAGATCAGCAGCATACAGGATATGTAGACCAGCGTGATTCCTGCTCTGTTAGTGCAAGATTTATTCCTGGACATTTCTCTTATGAGCCCCCTGTCGTTACACAATTTAATTTCATGACAGCATCTAAATAAACAACATCCTCTTTCACACTCAAATGTATATATGCATTCTTTTTTATTCAGATGGTGATTGCTCGGTTGATTTAATTTATTCTTTCGTGATTATTCACAGCACGAACCAAAAAAATATCTCTGTTCGTATGAGAAACATAAAACACACTATAAACAAGACAGGTTTAATCAGGACTTCTGGCTGTACAGAGTAGGTTTAAATGAATGCAGTCTGTGTATATATAGCTTATATCATATGTTATTTGTACCACTAATGGTGTCCATGTGTAATAACAGTGACCAATATACCTTGTTTAGCAGGTACCCGCTTACCCTAAGCTTTCAGGGGAAAAAAAAATTAGGGGTAGCACAGCTGCTACTAACAGTATGCGGCCAGTTTAATGTGAACGAGCAGGCTGGCGGGTAGCTCTATGCTAGTTTGACTTCTCCAATGAGAGCGTCACTGCTGCCGCTCTAAATAGGTATACAACCCTGGGTGACTAATTCTGTAAACTGGTGTACATGGCAGAAATTTTTAATTAATATACAACCGTGGTGAGTTGGTACACTACACCTGTACAACTTTACAAAATACGCCAAAGTGCATTTCACATGTGCTGCAAGGGTTGCAGTAGGTAAGAAACCCGTGGGTCAACTCACTAAAGAAAGAACATGTCATTGGTCCACGCTAATCCTGTGTAATACATAAGGTAATGAGGGAGATTTGTTAAAACTTTTTTCTCTGATTTTCTACGAGTTTTATTGGTCCAGCTCCGACTGTCTTGCAGTAGAAGCTCACTGGGGCTGGCCCTTCATAATGGATAGTAAAGTCAAGGAGAATAGACATTCGGAAGATATGTACATAACTGGGAACTCTCCGGGTTTGGCCCGGGAGAAGAGCTGCTTCTCCGGTTCGAGGGAGCGGGGTCCTGACATGCCCCACTCCTTGCCCATTTTCCCTTTAAATGGGGGTGTTCTCCCCATTGTCACTGATATGGATATGAATTATACACACTACTGAGCCATGTCCAACACACATGCATCTAAACTGAACGCATAGAAAACCCAGAATGGAGATCAGAGGGGTAGCACGGAGGGGAATGGATACAGGTTCTTGAAATTGGTCCTAATCTCCTATTAATGACATCTGTGTTTTTTACCGAGTAGACCCAAGGTTTGATGGCTCGTATTTTTAGCAAATTTGCATCAATTTAACCCATGATATTTCGGTCTATCTAGCGTCAAAACAGAATATATACATGATTTGTTGTAACACAGGTTGCAGGACAAGAAGCATCCGTCCGGTAAGGCTGTAAATGCTACCTAAAGTCTTTGTTACTATAGACACCCAGTGGTTATATGCAGCGTTGCAAGGAAAACACATCGAATAGAGGTTGGCAGTGCTCTCCTCTGCTTCCAGACTCCTCGGTGGAATATTGGTCTATGCGGAGAATTCGAGGGCAGATAAGAATTTTTGGTCTGAACAGTTTTCCTGATTTAAAGACTCAGACCGTAATCAGTCCTTGGTTTTGTTTTAGATTCAGGATAGCTTTATTCCTTTCCTATGCATGTTTAGATTCCCTCACTGTATTAGTCTTTACCACGACTGCTGAGAGGCTGTTCCACGTATGAACCACCCTCCCAGTAAAGGTAAAACTTCTTTAAATGAACAAGTGACCATGAACAAATACTCCAGGAATTATGTGCGTCCTTGCCTGAAAACAATTAGTAATAAATTTGTCATTAAGATTCCAATAAGTACATAAAATGGTCTCTAGTGGTAGTGTTCAAGACAAAGTCCCAACTAGTCCATGCCGTTGGCACAGTAGCCAGTGGCATCAAACTGAACAGCATTTTGTGAAGAATCCTAAAAAAATACAGTTTTGAAGAGTATAACACTATTTTCTACAAGTATAGTTCTATTTTAAAAAGAATACATTACTATGTCACTTTTGGCATCCCCGGAATGCCAACGATACCCCTGGTGTATAAATCTAGTATGACAGCTCTGTTACAGCTTAACAGTATAGTTATGCTTTGCAAATGATCACGTCTAGTGAGTTCGATTGAGCTCACAGCAGTTGCCCTAGCTATCAGCAGGAGTAACATTACTGTCTGCATGAAACAGTAATAATGTTCTAAATGAGCTGATATCATTAACTATTATTGTCCTAGAATTTATTGCGATGGAGGGTTATTTTAACTTAAAAAAAAAAAAGAAATGTCAACCCAACTGCCCAATTACCACAGGAGTACCCAGCTGTCCTTTCCATGAACTTCCATTACTAAATAATTTGTTATATATCTCCAGCTTGCATTTCCTTTCTATAACATTCATTTCTAAATATGATGAGGCTGCTAATTTAGCGCAAGATATTTCACGATAAACATAATTCTAGGTGATCTGCTGTTGATTACACACATTCTGAAAAAATACATATTTCATTGAGATGTATTCACTAAAAGGAGAGTTGGCAGGACAGTGTACAGGAAAGTTGTGGTTTCAGCTCCCTCACATCTCTGCTCATTATGAAGAGCCAACATCGGCAAATTTCTCCAGCGTAAAGAGCTGACCCTGCATCATGTATAGTTCAATTTGTAAGGGGACTGAAAAAAAACTAGCTGATTTAGCTATATATTATACATGGTCTGCCGAGCAGAAGCTTAATGGAGTTTACCCTTCATAATCATACCTGGGAACTTGTGGGCCCCGACTACCTGGACCCTACCCTTTCAGGACGCGACCTGATGGAGAAAAACCCCCATTTAAAGAGCAAATAGGCGAGGAGAATGGCCTGTAAGGACCCCGCTCCCGTGACCAGGAGTATTCAGGTGTCGACCCCGGGGAACCGTAAAAGCATCGCTTCTCTTGGAGTCCCCGGATAAATCCTGGAGAGTTCTCAGGTATGTTCATAATGTAAAGTGGAGTCAAGAAGCTGAAAACACAACTCTTCTCCAACCTCTCCTGTCAATTCTCCTTTTAGTGAATAGACCCCAGTGTGTACATATAGACTATGGAGGAAGAATACATTGTACATGTTTTAGTTGCTCCAAACATAAATATAACGTAAAGACATTTTATTCCTACTGGAGGCTCGGCAATCACCCGCCATGGCTGGACTCCAGGAGAAAACCTGACAATTTTCCAGGTACGCTTATATTAAAGAGTCACGTCGGTGCTACAAAGCCCTGGTATCTGGGCCATTAAAATGAATATTCTCTCTAGGTTTACAGCAGACGGACAGCCTCCTGTTAATTAGTGACTGTTGTCTCTGAAGGGCAAAGTTTGGCAAGCTTTAGCTTGTGAAATGAATAAAATAGTCCTTGTTCCATGTGAAAAAAATATAAGGTCAAGCGGCAGTGTTTTTTTTATTTACCTTTTTACATTAGCTCCTTCTGTTGCTATTGAATTAGTAGCACCAACAAAAGTACATACTTAAGACAAAAGAACAATTACTTTAATTATCCTTTATTGCACTGTGGAGATCTGATTAGCATTTTCACTCCATAATAGGAAAACTTTAAAGAACACCTTCTCGACGTGAGAGAACGCCATCCTTTATGCCGAGCTGCATGAAAACCATTACCATCATACTGTGATTAGAAAACTAAAAGCGTTAATTCATAAAATATTTAGGGTCATTATATAAAACCGTGCTATTCTCTAATCCATAATAATATATCAGTGCACTGCTGTACTATTTCAGGTACATTCCATTTGCAACATATTTTAAGGGTTCTGTTCCACTTGGGCAAAATGTTATTTGAGCTCTCTAGAATGTAAAGCAAATAAACCTCATCATTTTATTCTTCCATCTCATTTTTTACTCACATAACAACACAAACATTTTTAAGAAGCTTTTTTCAGATTCTACGGCAGCAACCTATCAGCGTACCTAAGAACTCTCCAGGGTTCTCCCGGAGACTCTGGGGGAAGTGTCGCTTTTCTGGTTCTACACCCAGAACCTTCAGGTTGAGGGAGCAGGGCCCTCACACGTCCCACTCCCAACCAATTCCACTTTAAATGGAGGTGCTTCCTGTGACATCAGCGGGAACGCCCACCGGTGTTGGCGGGAAAAGCCGCTGACATCAGTGGGACCAACCGTGACAATAGCGGGACCACTCACCTACGCTAGAGGGACTGCCCACTGACATCAGTGCCCATGTCCGGAGCCCAAAAGTTCCCAGGTATGCCTATTAGTGCCTGCTTCTTTGTCATGTGACAATTAAGCAATCTTTACAAAATTAAAAAACAATATCTATCGTTTTACATGACCAAAAAATGTACGCACGTTCCACAAATGTATTGGACATTCAACAGTACTAGGGATTATGTTTTTAATGTAGCAACTAGTTAGTCTTAAATTTAGTGGAGTAGGTGGAACAAGACCTTTAACCGCTAGAGTGCCAGCTATGTATGTCATACATAGCAGACAAAGTGGTCCTCCGTGTCCAGCTATGTATGACATATGTAGCAGCACTTTTCACCCTCCCCAGCCCCATCAGTGTCTGACCAGCAGTGACATAGTAAAAAAAAGTGACGGGAAAACATAAAATGTGTTTAATAGCAATGGCCCGGAAGTCAAAGGTGCTTCCTGGTCATTTGCTGTCATTAAGCTCTCCAGCACTTTGAACCAATCAGGAGTGTGCTGATGATGACCAGATCACGGAGCAAGAGTGCGGAGACTTCGAGATAAATATATAAATATTTTTTTTTACATTATTCGAGTTTTTTTCATTCTGATCAATGTCAGTGTCCTAAACCTACTACATGGAAACCCATGATCGGAACATTTAATTAGTTGTACATATAGGAAAAGTGTATGTTTCTGATACATGGCATTCTTTTTTTTTTTTTTTTAAAACATTGTTTTGGCTTCAGTTACTTTGAAGGCGGCTTTAGCAGTATGTAAGGAATGCTAACTCTTCCTGAGCTTTTTATCTGCTTTCCTATTATAAGCTGACAGTTCCACCAGTGCAGGTTATGGAATGCTATTAATGGCGTTGATCAGTTGTCAAAGAGGGAAAAAATACTTGTTAACAAACAATTTGGTTCAAATAGATTGCCTAGAACACACTGCTCAATTGCCCTCAAGAGTAAAGCGTTGGAAACCTAATTTCACTCATTCAGTTAATCAGTACTTGGATGAAGAGATCTTTAAAAACTTGCACTGCAGAATAAATCACGGCAAAGGCCTAGAACATAATTTTTTCTTTCTAACCGTCTGTATTAAGCAGATACATTAAAATAAAATAATACTAATAAAAAAAAATTGTGCTCTTATAATCAGCAGATGCAGCGTTATGTTGTCCATTCGTGGGCACACTATAAAAACCTTTAGTAAATAAAATACTAAAGAAATAACAGCTCCTGTATTGGGTTGTAGATTTATGAAATAAATATAATTGTTATGTTCCTGCTATAATTGGGTTAAATGTGTTTATTCACGAAACAGTGACTTAAGGGTAAATTGATGTAAGATGAAAAATCGATATTTCGTGATCATTACTATGAAGGGTCAATACAGCCATATTTGCAGGAGGAACACAAGATATTATTATTATAAAGCAACGGGCATTGCTCTTATATTGAGGAATAAATATAGACTATTAATAAAAATAAATATATTATATATATATATATATATATATATATATATATATATACAGCGCTGCAAAATATGATGGCGCTGTATAAATCAGTAAATAATAAATGTACAAAAGGTTTGGATAAGCGTTCTTCATATTTTCCCCATAACCCATTGCTGTAGTATTGCAAATAGCCACAGCATTGCTTGTCTGCCTATGGGGAGGTTGGTTAACTTTTGGCTTTGGGGCAAGCAGAGAGCTAAGTGCCCCTGTATAAACATGTTTGGAAAACAGTACTGAATCTGGTCCTGATTTCACTGCTGGAAAAATTCTTCTGAAGAGAAAGTATAGTGATATATATATTTATTTATTTATATATACTACATATAGTACTGTGCAGCACGATGAGCGCAGTACAATGAGTGCGCAGTGTATGGGGGCATGCAACCCAGCGGCAGGCATTTCATGACTCACTACTGGGTGCCGACCCCATATTTGAAGAGCTATGGTGTAGAAGGCCCTATTCTATTAAGCCTATATCGTATTGGGAGGCTAAGGGTAACAGGTAGTGAACGGTCCTTCATGGAATGTGACATCTGGACTACACTACACCTAAAGGCATGTGGTGCTGCCTACAATGGAGCCATGTAGCTCAACATAGTCCTCAATAGTGTAAATGGGCCGGTTGGGGAGATCAGAGATCTGCCTGCAATTCTGCTGGACAGGGACTACGGCCCTTCCTGGATTTGCCACCTTGTCCCAGTCGGCCTAGTCCAGAATACATTGCTGTGTAATTGCATAACTTTATCATCCATGTAAAAGAAGAAGTCATGACCAAATAGATAAGGCAGGCATATGCTTCTACAAACTGCTGGTAGTATGTAACAATTAGCAATTTATTCCACAATAAAAAGGTCAGATAGTCTTCAGATTGAAACCAGTTATAATACTAGATTTGTGCCACCTTGTGACTATTATCTAATTGATATTTCAGAATGTCAAGGACAGTTTAAAATACCCATCATGATAGGGTGGTGATGATGAGCTTTCACCTTTCATTAATATTCAGGAAGATATGGTTTTACTTTTAATGCAACCTTTACGACAAGTATTTTCCATGTATCATCGCACTGCTCCATTTGAATTTTGCACTTTCAACAGCTTGAAATTACCTGTGAAAGCGTAACACAGACACCATTATTAAATTGTATGGACTGGTCGCGTCGCTCAAAAGCCACACAGATCACACAACTTAATAATGTAACCTGGATCTGTTTATACGCCAGAGAGGGTAAAAAAAACCTACAATCGGCTGGGGAGATTTTTGCAGTACACTTTTACACAACAACATTCATTTAGATTATTCAAAATATAATTTAATACTGCGTTATGAATTAACCCCTTAATGACAAAGCCCGTACATGTACGGGCTCAAAATGCATTGTTTTCAATGGGTTTAGGGACCGCCCTTTGTCCTTAAGGGGTTAAAACAATACCCTTTGTGACTGTACAAGCAGAAAATATTGTTTCCAGTATTTTGTTTGTCTTTCCTAGTTCCATTACTAGGTTTCTTAACACCCCGAGAGTTTGATCGCTGACCTAACCACATGGTTTTCCGCACCCTGTTGTAAAACGCTTGGTTGTTTCAGTTACACGTCAAGAAAGGAAATTTAAACAATTGAAAATTTGGGCTCTATCTACAATTCACCTTTTTAATGAACTCATCAAAAGTAAGCCGACCACACAAACAAAGAAATCGATGTATTAGCTTTTTACTTCTTAGCTCTGAGTTTATTGCCTTCTAAACGGTAATTAGGAACCTCTGATTAAGTAGACAAGACCAAACGTATTGAACCCTGTTGAGAACTAAGATTTCTTCAAGTTTCATTTGTTTGTTTATATGATCAATTCTGTTTTAATTGTGAGCTTTATCCAGGACTTTTATGCTCTCTTCAAATAATTGTCATTGAAGGGTAAATGCTTTATTGAAATCTAATAAAAGATATTTAAACAGCTGCCAGAATGCAATCTATATAGAAAGTTAAAAGAAAACGTTGATTAAATTAGTCAAAGTATAATTGGAAAATAATGGATAGCATTTTTGTTCCAGCAATCTTTCAGGCTGATTTATATAAATGTCATATGTGCAAAAACAAGAAACAAAACAAGGAAAAGTGTGATTGTGCTTTTGTGTTAATACCATTATGACAATATTTTTGGAATCCGATAAACATACACAAAAAAATGTAAATTTGATATCATTTGATATCATTTTTATGCATTTTTATGTAATTGCATATGTTTAAAGATGTGGCACCTCTATACATCCCTGTGATGGTACCCATAGCTCAAGAGGAAAGTGTTCATTGAAGAAACAGTCTTTTTTAGAGGACAACCTCAGGCTTGGGGGGTAACAACAATCTTGTTGGAAGACTTGTTGGCGCTATTTAAATAAAAGATAATAAAAAGTAGAATGAATAAATAATAATAATTGAAAATGTAATAACTGTCCCTTTAAGTATTTAAAATGACTTACAATGCACACTTCAATGTTGGTAATATTTAACCCTTGGAATGTATTATTTATTGTCTGGCATGTCTGGGTTAAAACAGTGTGTGCTTTTTTGCTATCTGTACATCAGCAAAGGGGCCACACTCCCAGAATAATGCCATTAAACCTTCTATGGACTGTGCAACTTGACATTCTGCAAGGCATTGCACAGCCCACTAGCAACAAAGGGTTAAAAACACAGCACAGAGGCATCTGCAATTTCTTCAAAGTTTCCGCTAGGGAACCAAAGTGGGAGATTTACTTCCTAACACACCACTGATCCTCCGAAAGGAAGCTACGGGAAAAAACTTTGTTACCCAAGAGACACTGAAAACCTTCTTAGATGAGCAGTGACTATAAGCAGCTTTTACCTTAATAGTATATACAACTATGTTTGATCGAACGCTTTTTCCAGCTTAGTTTTTAGTTTTTATTTGAAAGGAAAGTAATAGTATTTCAGTTATTACATTCTTTCTTTTGCCTTTATGTGAATTGCACACATTTTCGTATTGCTGTTTCACATTTTGGTTTACCACTTCTATCTCTGAAATCCCGTATAATAAATTACGTTTATCTTGTGGCATTGTGGCAAGAGATGGAATGCATGGGCCTTTAACCTCTGTCTGACCTATGGTCTATTGAAAGTTTATGGGACTAGTTAAAAAAAGCACTCACTTGGTATCCTACAGTTAGTCTCTAGAAGACTCTAATATAACTATGTATCCATGGAACAAAAAGGTTCCGTCATTGATACCCTACTCAACGTGTTTTTAATGAGGTATTGAGTATGTGACTAATACATACTTAATGCTTTAAGTCCTTTAATTTTTTATTTTACATGTCTGTTAACAGGAACACTCCTCTAGCCATGCTTCTTTGGTATCTTCTCTTGGGAACTCCAAAAAATGACCGTATATGCAATATTGCTTGTGACATCATCGAGACGTCAGCTTCATACAAGGGGCACCTGACTTGGAGCTTCGTGGTCCATCTGGGAGAGGTGACCCTGGAGGACTGTGAACAGAAGAACATATGGAAGGAATCAGGAAGCAATGACATCTATGGAAAACTTTAGTTATGTTTCCCAACACACTACTTTACCTAACCCTAGCGAGCTAAGCATAACACTAGGTAGCCAGCTGAGCGCTGTCTATTTCTATTTGAACCATTTCCTAAGAAGCTTTTTACTAGTGTTACATAGTTTTCTCTTTCCACTAATATTAATTTTCAAGAAACTCAAATAAGTAGTTTTTTTACTTCTGTATAATTGGTTAATGAACATGTATTTTTCCATGTTCTATAAACTAATGCTAGGTATTTAATATGATCATGTCTTGAGGACCCTGCAAAGAGGAACAAGAAATAAAGAATAATGTAATCTGTTTAAAACCACACCTATATAAGGCAAGTAATCACACTTAAATTTAAAAAATAAGATAGTCATAATTCTCAGTAATAACACTGACCCTAAAAGAAGCTACTAAAATTTTTAATTGTCCTAAAGTGTGAGGACTTCTTGCAGTCTAGTCTAATTAGGGTGTAGAGGATTTATAGAGTAATGATTCTCTGATTTAAGGTTTCTGAACAACAAGCTTTGTTTTGTGTTTTAATTGCAATTCCATGTACAACCACCAGGGTATCTAGAGTAACAAGAGTTTTAGGAATAATTTACGCATTGGCAAAATCCTCTGTGTATTTCCTTTATGTGTTCTAATTCATTCTCTATCTGTTCATATCCACTGGATGACACTGGATAGTATACATAACGCATGTTGTTTTCCAAATGTGCTTTCGATTGCTTTATTACTGGATCGACTGGCCCCCAAACATTGCCAGATCTCCCCAGTACACACTTTTAATGATGTCAACTCATCAAGTGAGATCTATTGCACAGGTTGATAGGCAAAAAAATTAAAACATGTAATTTCTCCACTGTAAGGGAAACCATATGCCTTTTTACTGCTATTCAAAATGTCTATGACACAAACCTGATTAAAAATAATAAGCACAGAACTTGATGGCAGATATGCAGCTGTATGCTTCATTTTCCTTCCAAGATTTAAATGTCCAAACCCGTTTAGGACACTAATGCCTGACTCCTTGTAAACTAGTATGGTATTAGTAAAGATAAGGCATGTTACATACAAGCCCAGTGGAGATTAACACTCTCCAGGGCCTGTGACAGTCACAAAAGCTCCCTTTACTGGAGTTTTCCATCATGAACTGATTGGAGCGATTATTTCTCATCCAAATGTGCTGCACCGCTGTGATGGAAGTTGATATATGCCGACCGTTTCACAAGTAGGCATGAGTTTAAGAAGAGCTAATGAATCATAATGCAATTAAACAGAAGGAGATGCCCATGTGTTGGCCTGCAATGTCAAATACTCCTATTTATAATACTTTTTTTTTTATATAATACTTTTAATAATAACTATAATATCTGATTTGTTTCCCAAGTAACCTGAAATCTCTTCCTACATTGGTAATACTCAGTAGCATATTTACAAATGGTGTGTAAACTAAAACAATGTATGGATGATTACTAAAATAACTATTACCATACCAATGCCAGCGGAGCGGGGTTTGGGGTCTGTCACTTCCACTCCTGCTCTCTTAAAGAAGCCTGGTGCTAGCCCCTCCAATATGAACAAATAGCCCCACGTCCATTTGAAGCCATTCCCCAGAAGAGGGCGACCTCCAGATATCCTACCCTTGGATGTTCCCAGGTATGAGTTTTCCAAGTATTACAGCTATGCAGATGATAGTTTATTGTTATATTATTTTTAGAATAATGGCGGATTATGTAGACAATACAGTTTCCTAGTGAATGTGCACATACATGGGTATTTGCTACAGTTGCTGCGTTTCTTTTTTAGAGCAACAGAAGAGTTAACGTCTGGTTGTCTGCAAATCTCCAAGCAGTAAGCGCGGAGAAAAGGGCTGTTTAGAGAGAACTTTGGAGAACTGTTACACAAACAGCTCAGCCAAACAGCTTTTCCATAAGAGACTCTCTTCCACAATAACCCATTTAAAAAGACTCGGAGGAAGAATATGGGTCAAAAGAGACCAAGCTGTTGCTTTCTTCTGCTGCCCGTACAAGCAGCCCATAAAACAAAAAAGATTTGTCTGTCAATTTTAATTTGAACATTTTTACGAATCAGCCTTTTAACTTCCCCTGTCTGTGTAGTTCAATTCCATGGCTATTTGGCTCCACGACACGGCACAGACATAAATTACTGGACAGTATGACAATATTTTGATCTGAAACCAAGAAGTAGAACATTATTAACTAAAGGCAATAAGAGACAAGTCGTTTAGACTTAGGTACTGATAGCACCAAAAAAATACAACCATTCTGTACTTTGCACTGAAATGGCCCAGGTGACAAATAAAAACTAACTTTAACTATTAGCCTTTTGACCCAACCCAGTTCTTCATTTAAGTGGTTGATCCAAGTTCAACCAGAGCTGATTAAGCAGCATATTATTAGCAGCTTGCAAGGGATTGTAAAAGGGGTGACTCTCCACAGATCACAGCAAACTAGCTGCTATCCACAAAACCCTGACCCAGAATTACGCCACCTACGAATGATTTACAAAACTGGTTTCCCAGTTACTTGTGGTGGACTACAGGAGAGAATCACACGTGGCCTAGAAACTGTGCACTTCTTACACTTTCATTCCCGGGTAAACCTTGGCCTCCTTCTTCTCTACCTTCAGCTAATCAGTAGAAATGATAAAGCATGGCAAATATGATGCAATTTCTGACACCTTCCATAATGGGTGGTGGTAAAAAGTAAAAACGGCTCCCCAGATCACTGAAGCACATAAAAAACCCCACCCAGGCTGAAGATTGCCCAGAGACGTTCCAGCATTAAACCTCCTACATCCAGTTCCACCACTTCCCTTGGTAATAACAGACGCTAATGCTTCTAGATCACTGTTTCTCAATCATGAGGTTGGCTCATGACAGCCTATAGCTCTTTTTTATTTTCAATTAAAATGCATCAAGGGCATTGTAGCCATTTTCTAATTAACAAATGCTAAAAAGCCGGTTCCCCTGCCATAGATCTCTCCAGCTGCCCCACATGGAGGTGTCAAAGGTTGAAATATCAACGCTTTGTTTCATGATCACAAGCACTGGAGAGCTGGCCTGTTTGCTCTGCAGTCTGCTTGTCTTTGCTATTATCAAAACCAGATTCCCCCTGGTCCTCGGTGCTGAAATGTCTGGCACTACAAGTATTAGGGGGGCTATAGCGCTTCGAGCTTTATGGGAAATGTCTTGTGTGCCTTTTCTTGACGAATGCTTCTGACTTATATCACTCCCCACTACATGATGAGAATCTATATTAAAGTCATGTCAACAACTTTTCAGCAGCAAAATAAAACAAAACAAATGTCTCTGGGAAAACAAGACATACTACAAATCTGTCCCAAAAGGATGGGGTTTTTTTTGTTTCTTTGCTTTATCAACGGTGCAATTGTGTCTCTACTTTTTCGTTAGGGCAGACTACTTATTTTCTTCCTCCCATTGAGTTCAAGCATATTTAAACTGTTGCTATCATAAGTTTTATAAATAGGAGTAGACTTGCTTGTTATTAGAAATAACTCAATAAAATACCAAAATGACCTGCAGTAACACTTGGTTGACACAAGTGGGAGCACTTGCAAAATCCCTTTGCCAAGCAACTCCCAGCTTCCATGCGAACTTCATGGTGTGGGGATGTCAAGGGACTGATGGACTGACCAAGATCACTCCTCCACTCCTCCCTACTGGCACACAGAAAATCATGGCGCTGGTTCTGCACATCACACTATAATATAGTGGCACACATTAATAATATTAATTGGAAGAAGCATTCTTTATTTAGTGTAAATTGGCAACACCTTTAAGTGACTTTTTTCTTATCTCTTTTGAGCCATCGTCAGATGTTACCCAGAAAATCTGAACGCAATTTCTTAGTGTCATTGTGATTAGTTTTTTGTTTTGTTTTTAAACCACTGTGTTAAACATATCCCCTCTCAGGAATATTCCCTGTAAGTATCATCATTATGCAAACAAAATCCTACTCATTGGCTTCTAGTCCATCTCCAAAAGAGATGTCAAGCTCTAGATTATGAAGGCCGGTAACGAGAGTGATCAGAAAACTACAGCTGTATGGAGGTTCTCAGAGACTAAGTCTGACATTGCTGGTTGATAACCACATTTATGACCCAGAGGATATTTGTATAACCGCTAATTATTACTGTTCTTCCCCAGCAGCTTTAGATATTTTGGGTGAGGCGAGGATCTGGCGTTTCCGTCCCTAGATTGAAAGCTCATTTGGCCAGGGCCCTTTCTCACCTGTAGTTTCTGTAAGTCAAATTGTTATGTTACATATTACTTGTTATGTCCTGTTTACTCATTGTACAGCGCTGTGGAATATGTTGGCACTATCTAACACAATAAATAATAATACTTCGGCAGGATATATGGAAGGTTCCCAGCTATGCCAATCCTGTAATATGACTGCAGGAGGGGCCCTAGCTGAAAAGTTAGTGGACCATCCCCTGCTTTTTTCTCCTCTTCTGTCTAGTTGTTAACCCTTCCTGAACCAAAGAAAAATGCCCGTCTTAACCCTATTTGGTCTAGTTAATTACTGCATAAATTGTAAAGGTGCTGACAGTTTGCAAATCAGCTTTAACTATGGAAGATGCATTAAAACACCTTTATATGCAGTGGTACAATATGTTATCAAACAGCCATTTTACACTCGGATGATGGATGTAAAATGAATGCAGATATCTATTCCCCTCCCTATAGTATCATCACATTTAAAGTAGATTTTGATAGTTGACTTAATAGTCAGAATAAACAATGACTCATATCTTACCAAGTTTATGAAGTAATCAGCTGCTCCACCTCTTGCTGTGTGGCAACACCTAGACAGTGGTTTTAATTAACACTGTACGTTTTTAATCACAGAAAAGTGCATTTTTTTGTGAATTCAATTTGCTTTTTTATTGCAGCAACCATAAAATGTCTTGCTACATTCCGGCACTTTGCAAATGTTTTTAGCTGCTAGTGACATAATACAGCTGTTGGACCTACAACAAAGGCTATGGTTTATGAGCAACCCAAATTAGGATGTAGGTGAACTAATTAAACTCACACTGCCCCCACTTCCTAAAAAATAGATGATGACCTGCACACACCAAAGGCAGAAAGGCACGCTAGTCTCAGATGGTGAGAAATAAAATTTGCTCCGGATAAGATATGCAAATCATCAACTCTTGTAATATGACAGCTAGGAAAGAACATTACAGTGCCGCTACATACATGAAAAGGTCAAGCATATTTCATTAATAAATCTACACTGATTTTTTTTTCCAAGCAGCTTCAAACGTATCCTACTGAAGGGTCATAACCAGTCAGACCATTAATTGAAACAAAATGAAATAAAAATCTTGTCAATTCAGAATGAATCATGATTTTTTTCTAAATGGATGAGAATTTGTGGACCGGAATGCAATGCCTGGCTTGGCCTGGTTCATCAAAAGAGGTAAAATTATGTGGTACTGGTCCAGCTGAAACACAATGTCCCTTTTATTGGTTCTGATATCCAGTTTGCCATTCCAACCCATTCCAAGACCCAGGACAACCACAAAAGCAACACCAAAATAATATTCATAAACACAACTACATATCTTTCTGACATCAATAAATGTAATTTAGAGTAATCAACAAGTTAATCAATTGATCACTTATTGCCAAGACTTTTTCCATGTCTACTGATGGATTTTTAAGAAGGCAATTCTGTCTGGTGATGGCAGAACCACTTCTAAAGTAGTGTCATCATTTAATAGCGGAAACGTGTTTTTTTAAAGTTACTTTGTGTTTGAAGGTCCTGTAGACAATTTCTTTAAAATTTTATAGTATGTGCAGTACTAGAAATCACTCTAATTACATTTCATCAGTTCATCCGTTGATCTGGCATGGTTTCTAATAACCAACACATCCAAGAAACTAAAAACAGAACATTTCTTAACCCTTTTATATAAAGTGCAACAAATCTAGTCCACTAAAATGTTATACAAGATATTTCACATATTTTCCTATCAATTAAATTTCAATTAAGGTCCTTTTTCCAACTTCAAAGTAAAAATGTGCATTAAAGAGAACAATGTTACTTTTTAACAACTTATACGCAGTGTATAAATGAAACTGACGCCATCTAGTGGCACTTCCTGAAACAGCTTTTAATAACTAAGCCAAACTTACTTGTTCTGATTATTAACTATTGAAGACTGCAAATTGGCAATAAAGATTCATCTCACAAGCTTCAAGACACATGCATTAAAGTATAGTCCTAAATATGAAAGTTAAGCATTATATATAATAAGTGACATTTTATTTCATATCCTTGCCTTTTATAAGGGTATATTTTGTAAGTTAGATGCCGTCACTCTCTTTTCACTGACAGATTACAGGGTGGTTGCAATAAAAAATAACAAGAGGAAAAAATATGAAGAAGGACTAAATGATCTCATATGGTGAGTTTAGAAGAAGAACAGGAAAGGATGAAAATGACAGAATATTCAAATGCATTTACTAATTTGAGAAAAGTCCAGAAGGGACATGAAGTATTGGAGATTGCCCACAGCTGCCAAAAGTCTTAAATTTGCACAGACAGCCCAAAAAATTGGGCATGTAGATCTGAGCAGTCCTGCACTGTATATGTAGAAAAGTGGTGTGATAGGGTATTGCCTGGGCAGAATGCCCTGTGATTTCATGGTACCGCACATGGGCTTCTGTGCTTGTGTATACACATGATCACATACTCTAAAAGCATTCTCCCCCAAAGACTGGGTTCAAAATTGAAAAAGCACCGTGTCACAGAAATGTCACGCTAGATCGTTGTGCCTTAAGAGTCATATAAAAACCAAAAGCCGCCCATCACCAGCTTAGTCTTTTTTTTATTTTGAACATTTACAATTACTTCTACTTAAAACAGTTTGGGAATTTAAATATACATGGTGTAGTGTTCACCAGAGCCAGTTCTGACATTGCATGCTCTCTGAGGCCGCCGGAGAAGCCAGTTTTGTACTGTTCCAGAGTTGTCTTTCGAAGTACATTTACATTACCAGTAAAGTCTCATATCACAAAGTAAATTAAAAAAAGTGTGCACAAATTAGGAAGGCAGGCCAAGGCTGTGGACTATGACAGCACCGGTTTGTCATTTCTTGAAATACTGTTCCTGGGTTGTGTTTCAGTTATACACGCACACTTTTACTACCAGCAAAGCCTCATATCTTCGTAGAGCGTAATAAATGTATGCAGTTGTGTCAGTAATATGGCATGCCAAAGCAGGGGACCGTGCACGCTCAGTGTGTCCAAGTGATTCTTCAGCTGCACTCTTCTCCACTAGAGCCAGTTTCATTATTGCAAACACTCTGCGGCCACCAAAGAATGCTTTTGGTTTTGTTTTGTACTGTTCCTGGTTCAATGTTATATATTCTATCTATTACTAACTGACCACAATCTTAATCCACAATCTTTTTTATTTTAGATTGTACCACAAGTACAGACATTTCATAGATATATTTCCAGTTATGTTTCCAAATATTTGTCACATTTTATCTTAACAATGCATATTATGATAGTTATCGACCAACGGACGACCAGCATATAATCAACATTCATATACCAAAAGAACAATTACAGATAAAATTTTGAAAGCAACGAGGTAAATCATATTAGTTATGTGCTAGGGATCCCCTTGAGGATTGGGCCTGAAGCTCTCCAATTCCTAGCGATATAATGTTTCGCCACCATCAGAATCTGGACCATTACATTTTTTGGGTTTTATTATATGGAGCTAAGTCAAAGTGAAAAAAGGAACATTTGGGGTGATAATTGAATATTGGAGAGTAGGATTATATTCAGAAGTTTAGATAATTCAATTTTTTTGTGGGATTAGAGCTTCACATTTCCACCATAAATGGTAAATAGAGCCTTGATTCCTTTAACACCTCCAGCAAAGGTTTGAGCTGGAATTATTCAATTTATGTAATCTAGTAGGGACCATGTACCATCTATAAAAGAATTGTAGAATGTAGCTCATACAGGTTTATACAGCGAGCCATTCTTCCATTTTAACCAAGGTGCTTCTTTACTATCTGAAGATAAATATTGTATTTATACCAGGGATTTCTAATTTATCTTCTTCTTATGATGACTATCCAATTTTTTTTATAGATTTATATAGATTATTATAGTCAGAGCTAATTCTTGTGGCTAAAAGTGTCTTATTCTCAAATAGGTGAAAGTTTTCCAGATTAATATCTTTTCTGCAAAAAGTTAAGGTTTCAATGGGTGAAAAAGCCAAGACCTGAGTTTCTTTTTAGGTGAGCCATGGTAGTTAAAACGTCTTTTATTACGGTTCATTATAGATCATTTGTTTATGAAAACGACATTAGCCTAAAATAGATGTATGATAGTATGGTTCATGGTCCCTACAGTCCTGTTGTTCTAATTCTACCCATAGAGGTCTTGTCTAGGAGAAATTATCCCAAACTAAGTGGTGATTAATCATACAAGCATTATGTAAATTGTATATGTTGAAAAAGGAGATTGCACCTTTAATTAGATTTTTTTTTAAGAATGTTGTGGGCAATCCCAGGTTTTTTATGTTGCCATGTAAAATCAGACTTTTTGGAATTGTTGCAGTATACTAGTTTAAGAACTAAATATGTGTTAACAGTTATCCTTAGCCAGAATTTTTCAAATCCCTTCCAAGCTAATATTTGTTTTCTAAATTCAAATACTAGTCCTAAATAGTACACTCAATCATCTCATCAAGCCTATGTAGGATATTGATCTATAGCTGTATTATTCCAATTAAAATGGTAATAATCTTTACGCGTATTCTTTTCTTCTTTTGTCATGAAGAAGATAAAAATTTGTCCCGTCTCAACATGTATTTTAATAATATGAGTATTTACTATATTATCTTATTAGATTAAGTACATTAGGAAGCAAATATTTTGGGTCTGTCCCAGTTAGAAGCACATCGTCGGTCTATAGATTCATTTTATAGCCTGTATAATAAGGGTGCTAACTGACAGCCCTGCCTTGCACCATTTTCAGTTGAAAACCAGGATTCCATCATGAGGTGAGATATTGTTGCTTAGGGGTTTCCGTTGAGCACCATTGTGTTATTCTTATAGGGCCCAATAATGTCAAAAGGTTCCATAATTTCCTCTTAAAATCTCCAACTCAGTCTATCAAAGGCTTTATCTGTGCCCAAAGCCAATAACGTGCAGGCAATTTGACATGTATTAATTAAATAAAGATATAATATTTTCTGGGTATTATCTCAGGCACATCTGCCTCACAGATGGATAATATTGAGAGTAAGAAGTTTAAGAAAGTGAGGATTGTAACAATTCAGATGGTATATTGTCACGCGCGCCGCTGTACTTACCTCTGACGCCAGGGCTGCCTCGCCTGGTCCCGACTCCTCCGTCGCTGCGGTTCCCGCCGTGCGCACACGGCGGTGTCGCGGTCCCACATCTTCTACCTCTGCTGGGACCGCGTCTGCTTGCCGTGGGCGCGTCAGTGCGTCTCCCTCGCGTACCGAAGGGGACGCGGGTATGACGCGGCGCAGGTCCGCATCGGGCGTACCGCTGCGTACACTGCGTACGCGGCGTACGCAATCTACGCAGCGTACGCAATCTATGCAGCGTACTCAGCCTGTGCAGCGTACGCGACGTACGCAACGTACGTAGCGTACGCTACACAGCTGTTTGCTATTACTCTCCTATTTAAACGCCACTTTTCTCTCCTGTCTTCACCCGTTCAAAGTGTAATACTTTTTGGGTGTGCTGATTGCGTTATATTATCTTGAATTCCTTGTGTACCGACCTTTGCCTGTTTTTGACCACGATTCTCGCTACCTGCCTACGACCTCGGATCTGTTTACCCGTTTTGCTCCTATTCTGCCTGCCTCGACCTCGGACACGTTTGACCTCGCTGCCTGCCTTTGCCCTTTTGATTACGGACTGTATACTGGACTTCTCTACAGTGCTTATCTGCATAGTAGGATCCTTCCTCTCTCCCTGACCCCGTGACAGTTTTGAACGGGTCCTAACATGGATCCCGCGGATATGGCGCGGTTGCAAGCCCGCCAAGACCTACAGGACCAGCGTCTGGCGGCGCAAGCCACCCAGCTACAGTCCCTGGAACAGAAGGTGGATGCCATGACGGACTTGTTGCGTTCTATGACGTCTTCAGGGACATGCTCTTATCTCATGTCATCGTGTATTTGGACGATATTCTCGTTTATTCTCCAACACTCGAAAAACATCGACACCACCTACGAGCTGTTCTACAAAGGCTAAGGGAGAACGGGTTGTATGCCAAGGCTGAAAAATGCTTATTCGAGAAGACACGTCTACCCTTCCTTGGCTATATCGTCTCCTCCGAAGGACTTCACATGGATCCTGCCAAACTCGAGGCCATCACAGCCTGGCCCCTCCCTAGAACACTCAAAGCCGTCCAAAGGTTCCTGGGCTTTGCTAATTATTACAGGCGATTCATCAGAAACTACGCTACCATAGCAGCCCCTATTACCGCCTTGACGAAAAAAGGAGCCGATCCGTCTCAGTGGTCCACACACGCCCGACAGGCGTTCGAACGGCTAAAACAAGCTTTTGTCTCAGCTCCCCTGTTACGTCGGCCGGATCCTACCAAACAGTTTCTCCTGGAAGTAGATGCATCCGAAACCGGAGCAGGGGCTGTCCTATCGCAACGCTATGATCAAACCACAAAATATCATCCATGTGCCTTCTTTTCTAAGGGTTTCTCCGCAGCCGAACGGAATTACGACGTCGGTAACCGTGAACTCCTAGCCATCAAAATGGCACTTGAGGAGTGGCGCCATCTTCTAGAGGGTACAGAACAACCCGTGATCATCCTAACAGACCACAAGAACCTGCTGTATATCGAGAACGCCAAGAGATTAAGCCCTCGACAAGCACGGTGGTCGCTATTTTTCAACCGGTTCAATTACTATATCACCTACAGACCAGGCTCTAAAAACATCAAAGCTGATGCCCTCTCTAGACAACACGATAACCACAGGGATCAGCACATCAACGAACCGATCATTCCATCCACACGTCTTGTTGCCAGTCTGTCCATACGCACGATGAGCAGGATCCGTATGTCCCAAAGGGCCATCCCGCCTTCTGAACGTCCTCCTCCGGGACGCCTCTACGTTCCTCCCGGTCTTCGTACGGATGTTCTTCACTGGGGACATAAATCCTTCCTCGCTGGTCATTCTGGGTTCCGGAAGACAGAATACCGCATCCGCAGGTCATTCTGGTGGCCATCACTCACCAGAGACGTCCGAACATATCTGGCCGCCTGTCACACCTGTGCATGCCAGAAGACCTCTCGGAGTCGACCTCAAGGTCTCCTGCATCCTCTTCCCGTTCCCACGGCTCCCTGGACACACGTGTCGATGGACTTTATCGTGGATCTCCCCAAATCACAGGGTAACACGACTGTCTTGGTGGTCGTCGACCGTTTTTCCAAGCAAGCTCATTTCGTCGCCTTACCACGCCTGCCATCCTCTTCACAACTTGCCGATGTTTTTATCAATCACATCGTCCGTCTTCACGGTCTTCCGCTCCACATGGTGTCCGATCGCGGTACACAATTCATATCCCGCTATTGGAGACACCTCTGCCAGAGACTCGGAATACAACTCCACTTATCGACTGCTTATCATCCGCAGACCAATGGACAAACCGAAAAGACTAACCAAACACTCAAACAATACTTGCGAATGTTCAGCAACGATAGCCAGGACAATTGGTCGTCTCTCCTGCCGCTCGCAGAGATGACCTATAATGGCTCTCTGCATGAGTCCATTGGATGTACCCCGTTTTTTGCTGCCCTGGGCTATCACCCTGTCATACTGCCTCCTCCGTCTTCTCGTTCCTCGTCCATGGTACCCGCGGTAGACAAGCGTGTATCTGACATGGACGCTCACTGGAAGAAACTCCGGGAGGTTCTCCTGAAAGCCCAACTTCGCTATAAACGCTTTGCTGATGCCAAGAGGACTCCACCTCCGGACTATCAAGTGGGCGACCGTGTCTGGTTATCTACGCGACACATCCGTTTGCGACAACCTTCCCGGACCCTGGGGCCTCGTTTTATTGGACCTTTCCGCGTTCGTGCCAAGCTCAACGACGTGACGGTGTCCCTTGCCTTGCCACCTACCATGCGGATTCCGCGGTCCTTCCATGTCTCCCTGCTGAAACCCTATGTATCCAATCAGTTTACCGTTCCATTCAAGCCTCCAGCCCCGCTTGCCGTCCATGGTCATGAGGAATACGTCGTCGACAGAATCCTTGATTCACGTAGGGTTCGTAACGGCCTTCAGTATCTCGTGGCTTGGAAGGGGTACGGTCCTGAGGAACGGACGTGGGTGCCCGCTCGCTTCGTCCATGCTCCCCTTCGTGTCGCTCGGTTTCATGCGCTCCACCCTCTTCGTCCGGCTCCGTCTCGCTCGGGACGCGCTCCTGGAGGGGGGGGTACTGTCACGCGCGCCGCTGTACTTACCTCTGACGCCAGGGCTGCCTCGCCTGGTCCCGACTCCTCCGTCGCTGCGGTTCCCGCCGTGCGCACACGGCGGTGTCGCGGTCCCACATCTTCTACCTCTGCTGGGTACGCTACACAGCTGTTTGCTATTACTCTCCTATTTAAACGCCACTTTTCTCTCCTGTCTTCACCCGTTCAAAGTGTAATACTTTTTGGGTGTGCTGATTGCGTTATATTATCTTGAATTCCTTGTGTACCGACCTTTGCCTGTTTTTGACCACGATTCTCGCTACCTGCCTACGACCTCGGATCTGTTTACCCGTTTTGCTCCTATTCTGCCTGCCTCGACCTCGGACACGTTTGACCTCGCTGCCTGCCTTTGCCCTTTTGATTACGGACTGTATACTGGACTTCTCTACAGTGCTTATCTGCATAGTAGGATCCTTCCTCTCTCCCTGACCCCGTGACATATATTCACATAAGTGGATACATTATTGAGATGAATTTGGAGTAAAAAAGTGAGAAAAGGCCATGGGGGCCCAGAGCTTTACTTGGTTTATGGTTTTTAATGGGATTTCTAAATTCCATTAGGGAAAATGGTTGGTTTAAAACTTTGAGTTTACTATCTGATATTCTCGGGAGCTTCAATTAATCTCAAAAAGTGATGTAAGTACTGCGAGAAAGCTTCCTAATTTTGTAAATTATATAGGGATTTATAGTAATGTGTTTCCTTTTTTGTTTTGATATTTTATCTCAGGCATCAAGGGGATCATTAAAATTATATGTGATACATTCAAATGTTCAATTTACGTTAGTTTTGAAACCTCATTTTTAGGAAAGACCTTTGTTTCTTAGGAGTTAGTCAAGTCTCTAAAATGTCTCCAGGCTTGTCTAGTGGCAGTAGACACATCTTGGAATAACAATATTTTTTTGAAGTCTCCTTCTTTCAATCTTTTCTTCCTTGCCTCTTGCATTATTATATCCGTAACATAGAAGCTAGAGAAGCATTCAATTATGTCTCTAGGGGAAGAAGTTTTTTTAGGTCTTTTGGATTGTGAAGCCTATAAAACCTTTCAAAAGGACAAGATATCAACTCTTGAGGATTTATGAGGGAAATAAACAGTTCCTTTTAGTATGATCCCAGGTCTTCACTCTTTCTGGAATGACTCTTACACATACATTATTCCTAATGGATTGGTCTTCTAAATCAGTAATTTGATTTTCCAGTGCAATATTAGCTATTGGTAGTTTTTTATTTTCTTCTTCAATTTTATTCAGAGTAGAACCGTCAGTATTTAAAGTTTCCGATAGATTAAGAATTTAATTTCAGATTATTTTCAAAATCTGATTTGGTCTTCATTATCCATCATTTCTGAGGTTGATTTATGTGTAATCAAATGGTGCAGGTGTTCTCCTGAACTGAACATTCTATTTGTTTAGGGTCTTTTTGATCCATAATTGTGGTCCACCTGATGGTTTCTTGAGATGGTGTTTTTGGGGAACAGAATATATTTATGTGTGGCTTTTTCTTTCTTCGTTGCCATTTTTGATATTATAAACTCGTAAATTATGACTTAATTTTAAAGCCACTACTAAAGAAATAATTTTGTACGTCGTGAGTAAAACTTGTTTCTGTCCCCTTTCCTCTTGTTATCTTTTAAAATTTTAGAGGAAATATCTGCCCCATATCCCATGTGGCTGGATGTGTATGTCTGTCCATTGCAATAATGCTGCTGTTCTATCTCCTTTCATATCCTGAGGAATCAATTAATATATCTTTTTTATTTTTGGAGAAATTCAGTCCCATACCATGTGGCTGGATGTGTCTACCTGACATTGCTTGCCCATTGCCTTACTGCTATTGCTGCTGCTCTATAACCTTCCCTCTCCTTTTTCCTTCTCTCCTCCTCTTCCCTTGTCTTTCTTGTCTCTTTCATCTCCTCTCATTCTTCCTTTCTGTCATCTCCCTCCTTTCTGTTGTACCTCTCTTTTTCTTTTTCTCTTCTGACCTTTCTTATTTTATTGCTTCTTTTCTGTTCTCTCTCTTCTCACACGTCTTTCATTCATTTATTTTCTGTTTTCTACAAAATATGAAAACACTATGGTGGCACAGCATAACTCCCATTAATATATACTGAACCAAAATTGACGGTGGTACAGCATAACTCTCATCACTATATACTGAGCCAGACATTGATGGTCGTACAGCATAACTACCATCACTATATACTGAGCCAGACACAGACAATGGTACAGCATGACTCCTATCATTATATAGCAAGCCAGACACAGACAGTGGTATAGCATAATATAGAGAGCCAGAGACAGACAGACTCCTATCATTATATAGTGAGCCTGACACAGATGGTGTTACAGTATGACTCATATCATTGTATAGCAGGCCAGACAAAGATGGTGGTACAACATAACTTCCATCACAATATACTGATCCAGGCACTGACAATGGTACGCTGTATACTGAGCCAGACATTAAAGGTTGTACAGCATAACTTCCATCACTATATACTGAGCCAAGAACTGATGGTGATACACCATAACTCCCATCACTAGATACAGAGCCACATGATAACAATTACACGAATAGCACATTCCCATGATACTCGGGACAGCCAGGACCCATAGATTCCCAGGTATGCTGCCCACAGATTTACTCTATACAAAAGGGGCTCTGCACGTGTAATCAAGCAGTAGGTAGGCCAGATTCCCAGATATAGTAATAACTATATACAGAGCTAGACACAGACTGTGGTACAGCATAACTCCCATCACTATATACCGAGCCACAGGATAACAATTGCACTAACATCACATTCCCATAATACTCCGGGTAGCCAGAGCCCATAGGCCCTCAGGTATGCTGCCCACAGATTTACTCGATACAAAAGGGGATGTGCAAGTGTAATCAAACAGTAGGAAAGCCAGAGTCCCAGGTATGTGTTCAGCAAGAAGAGTAATGTTGAAGCACAAGTTACATCAGACACAGCCTGGCAATATTGACAGCTGCATAATAGTGGCATGGCCAGTGTACAAAATGTAAATAAGATTCAGAAGACAGCCTTGTAGACACTGAGGACATAGCCCGGGTAGGACTAATGAAAGGGATAATCCCTAAATGATTTGGCACAAGATCTTTGTACCAATGTTGGGCAAGCATTCTTAATGCATCCTCCCCTAAATTCCTCCCTGCAGGGACCCATCAATTCCCATAAATGGCAATACTTTTTTGTTTTTGGGTTAATTCCATTAATAGACACACTCAATGGGCACTATTCAATTCTGGCCAAAAACCTATATACAGAAAGGGAATGTTTAGATAACACATGTAATGAACACACATAGGGCCCAGTCATTATGTATATGCTGCCAAGTGGTTGCTCCCTTTGCCATCTTTCATCTGCAAATGATGTAAGCAGTATCAATATTTTGTATTGAATTTATTTATAGGGTGCAAGCTGATTCTGTAAAATTATAACAATAGGAGGAGTACACAATTGCCAATAACATTGACAATGTACAAAAATAACAATAACATAAACACACATTAAAACATACTGGTACAGAAATTGGGCCCTGCTCTTGCTAACTTACAGTCTATTAAATGAGCAATGGCATTACAGTGGTATGGCCCTAGTTACTTTTAAAGACAAAGTAGAACCACTGCCCAAAGTAAATAGTGTATAGTATTATCTCTCACTGAATCTTAAGAGGCACCTTTTGGTGGCTGGGGAGGCCATGTAAACACTGTAGCCTTTCCTTAGACCTGCTCTTTTAAAGCAATGCTACGTGACCCTACTGTCTATGGGAGTGGGCCATAATCGGTTTGAATAATTAAGACTGACCCTGGCACTAGGGTGACCACATTGGCCATGTTTTTCAGGACACGTATAATTTTTACACATTGCTGACCAGCTCAGATAAAATGCTGCCCTGCAGTATGTGGGAATGTATAGACTTTTGGAAGGGAACCAGTTAGTAAGTTATCCATACCCCATATCATACATGTCCTGGAAAACATGGCCAATGTAGTCACCATACCTGGCACGCCCCTTCACCAAATCCCATAGGATGTAATGGTTTCCACCTCATGGGGAAAAAAATACTGCCCATATTTTTATTTCCATACGATGAACATTGGCTCTATATGATTTTTAGACCCCACGTGACAGTAAAAAAGCATTCCAGTATTTACTGCAGCAGTACAGACTTTGGGTAGCCGGAGCCAAGCGGAAGTACCGACCAGCAGCAGCGGAGGCCGTCGCGCATTCATTCACCGACTGCCAGAGAGACCTGAGAGGAGAGCACTGCAGGAGACCTGGATCCTCCTCTCTGGCAGCCGGTGACCATCTGTGGCACTTCCGCTGGGGCTTCCGGTGCTCAGTGATATAAGTGCGGGGTAGCAGCAGAGGTTGTCTACACGCATTATGCAGACGTTCACCAGCTGCCCCAACTAGACACCAGACAGTCTGAAGCACAGAGACAAGGGGGATGCATCTTGGGATGCATTAGTAAGTCTGGGGGGCAAAGTGGCATATCAGGGACAGATTGGCATATAAGCGGGTATAAGGCATATCTGGGGGGCAGAGTGGCAGGTCAGGGGTGGATGTGCATAACTTGGGACAGATGTGCATAACTGGGGGCAGGTTGGCAAATAAAAGGAATTTTTCTCAATCATAGTTTTTAATAAATCTGAAAAAATAATAATCAGGCTCGTTTTATAATCGAGCAAATACGATACTTAAGTGGATAATGGACATTCAATGATGGAAAGCCGTGTGTCCTATATAAAGGCGTAAGGGCGTGCATTGGCTACTAGGAATTGTGATTTAATTTAGCAAGGGATTGTCTGCAAACTATATCTATTTGTAATAATTTAAACATACAAACATAACTGACATCTAGTATATTTTTTCACTAAAGTGGGAAGCTTGCATGAAAGTTTTTATTTCACATCACCTGTTTTACTACGCATTATGACGGGCCATTCATTAATAATGCATAATTATGCGTTAGAAAGTCATACGGATATAATAGTGTTACGACTGTAAAGTGTTTTAACAAGAAGCAGAATGGCTAGGTGGCAATTACCTAATGGGCTCGTGGCTATGTCTTCTGTAGGTGTAATTGAACTGTACTTGACATGCTTTAATAGAACAAGGCCTGCAACTATTTCAGAACCCCTTTAAAGATGTTCTGCAGCAGCTGGGGTAATTAAAAAAAACCCTCAATACTAACTTAAATCCTTATATTCCTTGCAAAACTTAAAAATATCAAATATATAGAAAGTATATCTGTAAACCCCAGTGTCTACACATGACAGCAGCAGTAATATCCTTACTCCATATGACACTAAGGTCATTCATTCTCTTTCTTTTAACACTCCCTCCCGTCTGTCCTGACCTCAGCCAGTACCAGTTAACAGTGTTCTAATAAACAGCCTCAATAAAGCTGTTACAAAGTGACCTTGAGTGGTTTCTCCTCCCTCCATCCGGGTTCTCTTTATAAAGAGGGTTACGCGCTTGCGTGCTGTTCTCCGTTCAGTTCGACCTCTGGTACCGGTAAGAGATGGATGAGCGCGGCCCTGCAGGGGTTTGGGAATCCGTTGCGATCCGTCTTCTTAGAGAGCCCGGTTAGGGGGGTTTCACGTAGGGTCTTCCTTAGTGTCCCTGGCGGCTTTTCTTCCGACCCTTATTTCCTGCAGCTGTCTTTGCATTTTGACAGTAATGTCATTCTTTCCTGTTCCCGTACAGG
Source organism: Spea bombifrons (assembly GCF_027358695.1). Lineage (NCBI taxonomy): Eukaryota > Metazoa > Chordata > Amphibia > Anura > Pelobatidae > Spea > Spea bombifrons. The sequence goes on along the minus strand of NC_071093.1, from coordinate 12,389,507 downwards.
GACTGTGACAGACCCGTTTTCGAACCGACTACCCGCCGAAGGACACAGAAACCTCACAACATGTACGCCTGTGCGAAGTTCGTCTCCACTCCCTCTCTGGTGAGTATGTCTGGAGCCGGTGAGATCCCGGCCGGCGCCTGCAGCGGGTACTGGGCCTAGCTGCAGCCTTAGGGAGTCGGCTTTTGTAGGTCAAAGTCAATGTCTTCTGACAGATGCTTCCGCCCTGCCATGTTTCCCGTAGAACGCCCCGTGCCTTTCAGCGTGGAGCTTTCCCATGCTTTTCATTAGCAGAATAGGACGTTTAGCGCGTTCCCGGCCTGCTGCAATCCCCACTGACCTTAACGCTGTTGCCGGCCAAGGGCATAGGCCGCCATTCAGATGCTGTCTATCTGCTTGCAGTTTTCCCTTATTCTTCTGCTTTTTGCTGTATAGTCTGCTGAGTTCCACATTACTTGGTGCTGCAGTGTGGGGACTTTTATGAATAATTTGTATGCTTATAGGAAATGTATTATGGCTTTTGCTCATCATGTAGTCGCACTGCTTTCTGTATATTTACCTGCCATGCCTGCTTTTAGTGTGATTATTTGGCTCGGGTTACTTGCTGTGAATGAGATCTGACATTCCTGTTACTACTATGGCTGAAGTGACACTTCTGTTTTGACAGATCCGTGCTGGATCCAGGGCTCTGTACAGACCAATCTCTGCATCAGTGCTGTCTCGGCCAGAGGTCCGAACTGGAGAGGTAATATTGCTGTTTCCAAATAGTTTGTTTCGTGCTATTTTTTTTTAATTAGCAATCTTATGAGGTCAAAGATCTATCCCCTGTAAAATGTTTCTTTATAGCTGGTATACTTTCCAGGCCAGCCATGTCTGATAAACCCTTTAAACTTGCTTTAATCATGTCAACTTCATACCAGCCCTAAAGTTAGTTTCACCAAAAATGCTTGCTTTTTGTCATGTTCTGTTATAAACTATTCCTATTTGTAATCTTTATGGATCTACAAGATTATTTAAAGTATATATTTTTTTCTATAAAAGTTAAAAGGCCTATAGTTTGAAGGACACCCTCAATTACAGGTCACTGGGGTATTTCAAGGGCAATCCAACTGCTTTACCAGTGGGAGTTTTGAGGAGATACTGGAATGTAAAGGAATGTCAGTTGTCTTTAGTAATGACTAAAGTTTGACTATTAAACCAAAATACAATTTTTTTTTGTTCCTCTCTCTTTTAGGGAAACTCTGCACTCCTCAGTGGGTCCCAAAACACCTGCACCCAAATTGTACTGAGGGGATTCCAGACCAGCGCAATCAGCAGGGACATTGACACCGCTGCTAAATTTATTGGTGCTGGTGCTGCCACAGTTGGTGTGGCTGGTTCTGGTGCTGGTATTGGAACGGTTTTTGGCAGCCTCATCATTGGTTATGCCAGGTAAGTGCCTTCACAAGTTTTACATTTATTTAGACTGTCAGAGCTTATAAAATGGCACAGCTGGGTACCAGTAGCGACATTTTAAATTGTATATATGTATATAGCTGCAGCACTTCCGTTTTATGAAAATGACAACTTGGTCTAGTCCAGGCAGAGATCATCCTGTATCTAAAAAAATAAAAAAATATTATATATTTCTTCCTATAAAATAACATGCAAATTGTAAGTTAAATTTTGCTTAAGGCGCTCACCAGTTGTGTATGAAGTAACTTTTCTTGTCTTCCTAGGAACCCATCCCTGAAACAGCAGCTCTTTTCATACGCTATCCTGGGATTTGCCCTGTCTGAAGCTATGGGTCTGTTTTGTTTGATGGTTGCTTTCTTGATCTTGTTTGCCATGTAAATGATGGGGAAACTCTGCACTCAAAGAACAGATGTAATCAATATTTTACTGTGGCTCCCAAGAAATGTCATGTTGTCGAGGAAATGTACAATATTTCCAAAGTCCTTTCATTAAAAATAGTAACAAAACTGAAAGTCTGTACTGTTCATTACTTGCACTTATTAATCAATGTACACTATTATGTAATTAAAGGCCACTTTAAATGCATTAAAATTGTTAAAATGGTCCTGCTTCGGTGCAGTTTGCTATGTTTAAACGTTCTTGCAATTGGGTGTATTGTACAAAAACTACTTATTGGGATCATTTTTGTAAATTACATGCCCTAGGAGCATGAAACTGGTCATGAAATATAAAGTGCCTCAATTGATCTCTTAAATATTTGATCCCTTAGAAGATCTGCTCTTGTGCTACATAGTGGAGAGATTTCTAAATGTTAGGCATTGTTTGTGGGAGGTTATTGAAGTTGACACCAGGATTTTTGGGCATTGGGGAAGCTAGAAACTCAGGAATTAGAGTGCTTAAACACAAGGTGACTGGACGTGTACCTAGTATCTTTTCTTGGGTTAAATAAAAGCCACACTGAGCAAATTAAACTTGTTTAAAAAAAATTTGAGACCTAAAAGCTGTTAATGTCCTTTTGGCCTCAAGTGATAAGGTGCAATGATTTGCTGCAGAGTGCTAGTGAGTTGGCACTTAAAACCAAAGCATTATACCTGTTCCTGATTTGACTTTTTGTTAAATTCAATATGCCTGAAATTAGAACTCCTTAGCAAAAAATGCTTTTTCAGGTCTGTCTTAAGTGGTATAGTTTTACAGATGCCTCAAAGACTCTAATAAATGTGGACAAACTAACAAGGCTGTATCTTCTGCAGTTCATAGGGAATACCCAAGCCTCTTGGTCAAGGAGTGTCACATGTTTGTGGCCCTAAGCATTGCTAGTAAGGAGAGGTGAAAACTTTCCTTGTTTTGGGCCTATTGGCTGTACTTGAGCAAGGAAGATGACTGGTGCGATACCTATTGTGAGTTTGGCACAACATGCCTTTCTCGGATATTACAGCACAAATTACTTTTTTTAAGCTTAAAAAAAAAAGCCATATCTAACTAGGTCTGAGCGACTGCAACAATGTAAACTTGGGGGTGAGGAGCAGTTGAAGCTCTTAGTTTTCTACTTGAATCTGAGTGCAGTATCCTATTTTCCTGGAATGGCTTCTGTTTACTATAGATCCCAGTGTTTTGATACAATGCCTCTGGGCTTCCGCTATCTTGGTGTTTCCGTTACTTTGGCTGGAGGTGTAGCTAAATGCAATGTGTTGATTTGATACCCGCAGTCTATTCCACCTCCCAATATAATTGAAAAAGCGACATTGTCACACTTTATAAAGGTTGTTTTGTTTAAAAAAAAAAAAAATTAGGCACATTTACACCAAATGTGTCCTTAATTTATAACGTGGCTTACTGCATGAGAAATTAACCCGTCTCTCGTGGCTTCTTTTACAGTGTTCAAATCCACTTGTGCTCTTAAGAGTAGCGCCGCTGGTGATGTCCTTTTCTACTTCTATATAAAGAGGGAAAAAAACAAACCATACCATGCATATAGTTGTAGAAAGACAATCCTCTGGTTTTAGTTCTGATGCAATAAAACCCTGAGGTGTTTCTGACTCCACACGGAAAGCCCTGCATGGAAATGCTTCATGCATTTGATTGGTGACACTAGTAACATACTGTCTGCACCAGGACCCCTCCTCTGGTCCTATTTTCTTCTCCTGTTATCAGCACTGGTCTTTTGGTTGGGAGGTAGGACTAGGGTGAGATATAGCACTTCCTGATTGGCTATTTTGGTCTTTATGCACACGTTTTTCTGTCTTTGACTTCACGGTGCCTTTTTGTTTACAACGTTATTACATCAAAAAGTAGAAGACATTGCATTAGAAAATGGTACCGCCATATACAGTATTAGTACTGTGATGGGGGCGATAGCAAAGTTTGATTTTACAGTAACACCTGATTACGATGGCATTTCCAGGTAAAGTGCAAAAAATATTGGTTTGATGTGTCTGCAATGGACATGGGGAATTGAGTGGTGTTGTGATGGGGGGGTAAATAAGGGATTTGAAGAGGGAGGTGGGACTAGTCATCATCTTCTGTGAGTAGTTCTCTAACTGGCTGTAGAAGAGCCTGTGTAAGTCTTGGACCAAAACCTGCTACCCCTTTAACACCAGTAAGCTTCTTTATACAGCGCATTAGGTGCCAAGCGTCCTCAATGGCGTAATGCAAAGTAAGCCAGCTCCGTCTTACTGTAATGTACAAACCCAAATAATCAACCATCACGTCGGCACTCTTTGAGGGAATAAAGCACAATGCAAATCGAAGTAAAATTGAATTCTCTTGTTTGTGGTCCTTAGTCCATAAAAGACCCAGGCAATGCAGAATATCACAGAGATGAATCAATGTTTCCATGTGCAAGCGAATGACGCGAAAACAATTGACAGGCATCCCCTAAATGACAATTGGCGTGTCTAGCGCATTATGCGGTTAAACAAATTTAGAAAGTGACCAAAGATCGCTTTCCCCTCCCAAACGATATTGCTGTAATGCTCTGGGGGGCTCCATTTGATGGCTCCCTGGAGCAACAACTTGCACCATGTACAATATGGCAGCTGTCTGCTTTAAAAGCCATTCTCTTGAAAAAAAAACTTCTATGGGTACGCTAAATGAAAGAGAAGAAAATTACAGCTGAACTGCAATGCTGAAGAAATGTTAAATTGTCACGAAGGATACAAATTTTTTTTTATTTTTTTTTTAAAAAGCAGTCTATAAGGGGTTAATGGTGCCCTCTGTGTGCCCAAAGTGGTATGACAGGTATTTTCTCTCGATAGTGTCCTTGAGCCTCGTGAATCCTCTAAAGCTGCGCTGCCAAAGCAAGTGAAGGGATGTGTCTTCCTCCACTATGCACTGCTGGCAGTATCTATATCGGCACAGCCCGTCACGGGAAGCCCTGAATGGCCATCCATATAATGACCGTATAAGAGTTGGTCAGCGTGCTTAATGCTGCAATAGTCCATACAGACTATCCATACAGAGCCCTGAAACGCTCTCCACAGGGTCAGTGGTTCTGGTGCAGAAACTGAGCCCCAGCATATGATGCCATAACCCAGCACGCCTTCCTGGATGTGCGCCGTAAGTCTAATTGGCCTAGGCCAGTATACGTCAATGATTAGGGGAACCCCTACCCGCCTCATTCGCTCCTCTCACGACCTATGGCTATCTTCTACTGTTGTTACCTCTTCCCACCCCCGTATTCAGGAGTTCACCTGCGCTGCTCCCCTCCTGTGGAATTCCCTTCCCCGTTCCCTCAGACTTTCTGCCTCGTACACAACTTTCAAAAAACCCACCTATTCAGGGAAGCGTACAACATTCCTTCCCAGTACTCCCAACCATCATAATCAAGCCGTCTGAACAATCAACGGCTTTAACACATCATTGGAACCAGATCAACTCATCCCCATCCAAGCAGTCCTCTCACTCTCACTGTCTCACTTCCCCCTCAACCACCGATTAGATTGTAAGCTCGCAAGAGCAGGGCCCTCCTCTCCTTTGTACCAGTTTGTTATTGTATGTGTTATTGTATGTGTTTCTAAATTGTTCTTCTGACTGTAACAGTGCTGCAGAATCTGCCGGCACGTTATAAATAAATGTAATGTAAATCATTTTAATCTGCAAAGAATCTGCTAGTTTCTTTTTCAAGCAGACCTTAGGATGTATTAGCATGACTTACAAAGTGGTGTATGTACCTGGAAATCATCAACTTTACCTCCTGCTATATATTCTGTCACACGCTCGTTTTATATCATATACTAAACTGCAGCTAATACAATTCTAAAAAAAATTCAAGGGCCAGATTAAGTACAAAATCTAATTTCTTGTTATTTTACTCATTTCACAATGGGATATTTTGGTTTATGACGTTTAAGAAAAAAACATGAAATTAGAGTGACAGATTTTCTAAATTCCAAGCCCTTAACTCACGACCTTAACTCAAATTAATTTAAATGAGTTACATTTTGGTTATAGAACTTTGGACAGTCTGTATTCCCTAACCTTTTTCTTTATTCAGTTTATAAAAGTTTGGATCGCGATTTTGAACTTGAGCGCATGATCTTATTTTCCCTTTCACTGGCGACCACTGAGAGACCATGCTGACTTCTCATTTACCTCAACAGGACTTTACCCATCTGCACATTAAAGACAGTCACTGTAAAAACAACTCCTGTGGGTTACCTGCGGATTCAGATAAATGCTCTATGATATCCAGGTCACTTGCACCATTTACTGCACATCATGAAAACAAACTTTATTTTAACTGTGCATTAAGTGAGAAATGTGCACTTCCCCGGCAAAGGAAAATAAAACTCCTAAACAGCTTCGGCTAATTTTTATACAATTACGCTTTGTTCAAACATGTCTTACAATTAAACATATAGGTGGCTACTATACCTGCACCTGTTACAATGATTTCAAGCTACATCAGGTACAGCAACAATAGCTTTATTTTTCTTATTTTACTCCCAAGTTATTAAAACATTTTAGCTGCATCCATGAAGACAATGAAAGACAAAATAATATTTTTATCCGAATGGGCAAAAATAATAACTTTTACTGAAGAAGAGACCTCTGAGGTCCAAAAGGTTATGTAACTCTAGATCATTTTCTGTGGTAGCCCAATACAAGGCTACTTTGGCTAAAAACACCCTATAACAAAAAACAGTTTGTCGGTTACATTTACGGCTAACAAAACAAGTAATGTTTAAAAAACATATTGAGACATTTAACAGTTTCTCTATTCTAAAAGCAATGAAACAGTGCTAAAAAGATACACATTGAGACATTTTATATTTTGGTTATAATGTCTGTAACTCCGAAGCTGTACTAATGTACAGTGTGTGCCTGTCATTAAAAAAATATTGTTCTTTCCCCCGAGTCTCTTTTTGTCCTTTTTTCCCATATTCTCCTTCCACTCATATAGAATTATATATGGCAGCCCCTCTGCACCAAACACCACTTCCCCCACACAACACCAGCAACCCTTCTCCTTCATGCACTCAACATTATCTAGCAGTCCCTCTTCTCCACTACGCACAAAACTCTACCAGCTACCATCCAGTAACCCCTCTTCATCCCGCACACACTAACCACCCGAGCCTCCCCAGCGTGCACATCAGTCAATAGTCAATTTGTATATTCAGTCTGGGTGTACTACTCATACCCGGGAACTCTCAGGGTTTCACACAGTCTGTAGCAGACCTCATCTTATTCTACATTGCCAGGATCATATCTAAGAATCCCTATTGGTGCTTTTGCTTCCAGTATGTTACGGTTTATACGCTTGCTTGAATGCAAGTCCATCATATAAGTGTACCTCATTGAATAATGGCAAGTCAAGGTTTCCATGAGGACTGCAACTGAAGCCATTTGGTTAAGACATTTAGCGAGTCACTACATAGAATCTTCATGATAGGCTATTAAAGGGTTAATATGTCCAAAATCTTAGGGTCAGCTTATTTAGAAAGTTCCCAGGTATGCTCATACATCGCACCATGTGGGGCAACCAGCAGTATAAAGGGCAGAGGCTGGGCCGAGATACCCCGTGGTATTCACAGTGTACTATAAGGAAAGGCTTATAGAAAGGCTGTGGAGGATGTACTTCTGTGAGTGTGTATGTGTAAGCGTGCGTTTACAGCAGCATTTTTAACAACTTCATGACAATGGCTGTATTAACATTTGTTTTTACGGTTTTTTTTCACAGGTCCTGATATATATACTCACTGGCCACTTTATTAGGTACACCTGTTCAGTTGCTTGTTAAGGGGATTTAAGTGACTTTGAACGTGGAATGGTTGTTGGTGCCAGACGGGCTGTTCTGAGTTTTTCAGAAACTGCTGATCTACTGGGATTTTCACGCACAACCATCTCTAGGGTTTACAGAGAATGGTCCAAAAAAGAGAAAATATCCAGCGAGCGCCTTGTTGATGTCAGAGTTCAGAGGGGAATGGGCAGACTGGTTCGAGATGACAGAAAGGCAACAGTAATTCAAATAACCACTCATTACAACCAAGGTATGCAGAATACTATCTCTGAATGCACAACACTTCGAACCTTGAACAAGATGTGCCATTCTAAGAACAGGAAACTGAGTCTACAATTCACACAGGCTCACCAAAACTGGACAATGGAAGACTAGAAGATAGTTGCCCGGTCTGATGAGTCTCAATTCCAGCTGCAACATTCAGATGGCAGGGTCAGACTTTGGCATTAACAACATGAAAGCATGGATCCATCCTGCCTTGTATCAACGGTTCAGGCTGGTGGTGGTGGTGTAATGTTATGGGGGACATTTTCTTGGCAAGCTTTGGGCCCATAATACCAATTGAGCATCGTTTAAACACAACAGCTTACCTGAGTATTGTTGCTGACCATGACCACAGTGTACCCATCTTCTGATGGCTAATTCCAGCAGGATAATGCACCATGTCACAAAGCTCACATCAACTCAAACTAGTTTCTTGAACATGACAATGAGGTCACTGTACTTCAATGGCCTCCACAGTCACCAGATCTCAATCCAATAGAGCACCTTTGGGATGTGGTGGATGTGCAGCCGACAAATCAGCAGCAACTGCGTGATTCCATCATGTCCATATGGACCACAATCTCTGAGGAATGTTTTCAGCATCTTGTAGAAAATATGCCACGAAGAATGAAGGCAGCTCTGTATGCAAATGTGGGTCCAACCCGGTACTAGCAAGATGTACCTAATAAAGTGGCCAGTGAGTGTATGTCACTGTCACACAACATCCCAATATGTGTTCAGCAACATCTTCTAAGTACAGTGGTACCACCCATGCATGGTTTTGCCTGGCTGTTTGGGGGCAAAAGGGCCACATTTGGGGCATGTGCATTTTTCAATGTTGATTTGGGACATCTTCGACCCTGGACAATTCAATGTACCCAATAAAGCCATATAGTTTTGAAAAATAGACACCCCAGGGTATTTTAAATGCTGCTATTTAAACTCTTTCCATGCACCACATGCCTTCATCAAAGTTTGCAGTAGTATTTTTTGCGTGTTTTTTTGTCCACACATGTGGACAAATATTTGTTACAGCTCCTGGTATATGTCATTGTCAAACAACACCCTAATATGTGTTCAGCAGCATCTCCTGAATACAGTGATACCCCCATCCATGGTTTGTTGGGTTGTTTGGGGGCTAAAAGGCCACATTTGGGACGTGTGCATTTTTCAAATTAGAAATTTGACATGTGGTCATCCTGCCCCCTGTGTTATTTGGGACATTGTTGAACCCGGCCAATTCAATTTACCCCATCAAATCATACATTTTTTGTAAACTAGATACCCCATGGGTCTTTAACATGCCAGTATTTTAACTCTTTTCATGTGAGAATTGTTTGTGAAGATATAGCGCTAATTTTAGGACTTGCTCATAAAAATCATGTTTTTATATGTATATATATTTTTTGGGGGGGGCTTTTTTTTTTAAAAAAAAAATTGGAACTGGAAGAATTATTCTTATTTTTTTTTTTTTACTCCGCTAGGGAGCAGTCACAGTGCGTCCTGGGGTGGGTATTCAGTGTCTATTAAAGCTTCTAAAACGGCTGTCCTCCACCATACAATTTATGGAGTATGTTGATGCTCCGGGGTGGGACCCTGATCAGGGTGTTGCTGAATGTCTCAACATCAAGGCATTACACCAACGTTTTGGTAAAGAAAGTGATGGTAGATACTCCGCTTCGCATCCAGCCAAAACTAAGATGGCCAACCAGGATCTCCAACTTTCTGCTGCAACCAAGATGGCCAATTGGGAAAACCAACGGCAGGCTGCGCATGTGCGAAGCACAACTAAGGTGGCTAACCGTCACAGCTTGCGGCTGATATCACCATTATTTCTGCCCGCCCCAGTAGTACTATTTAAAGACACTTTAGCTGTCTTTCAGTTGCCCTGTCAATGAGTTTCTACCTCTAGTACTCTGGGCTCTGTATATCCGTTTGTGCTATATTAGTATTTTGACCATTGGCTTTTTCCTGATTATACAGCCTGCTCCTGCCCTTGACTTGTCTTTGACCTTGTTCCCTGTATTGGCGTTTTGCCTCTGTTGCCTGTATCTGGGTCATCTCCTTGATGCTGCACTGTGGATCCACCTTACCAGTCCGGCTCTCACTGCATTTGGTTACAAATATTAACAGAATGAATGAGATTCAAACCTTAATCAGTCCTTGGTCTTGATTTAGGATAGGTAAATGCCTATTCCAGGCATGTTTAAATTTCCACACTGTATTTACCCCTATCACATCTGCACGGAGGCTGTTCAATTTCTCTCTCACCGTCTCAGTAGAAAATAATATATTTTAAAAGACGGTGGTTAATCACTTTTAAGACTTTGAAAGAATTACTCATAGACAACAATAATTATGGAGAAAATCAAAGCTTTATTATATAATAGAAAATATTGTATGGATGGGGACAGGGACACAGAGGACCCAGCCCTAGACTCACTCATTCTACAGCACGCAGGAGAGGAAAACCTCCATTTTGGAAGGAAACCTCTGGGGAACTATGGCTTGAAGAACTGCCCTTCCCTTAACTCTGACTATATTAAAACAAAAAAAAACTAAAGCAGAAAAAACAATGCTGTATAAAAAAAGACCCACACTCTTTATAGAGCTCACGGATCATATGCTGGAATCCTGACATTAAAAATAAAGCAAGAAAAAAAACAGAAACCCAAATCACTCTTCAAAGAGTTCTCGGGTCTCTTGCTGGAATCCTGACACTCTTTTCAAGACTCTGCACGAGGATTAATAGAAATAAATAATCATTTGCATGCAGTGCCCTGGCTGTGCCTTCGGGGAATGTCAGAGCTGGCAAGAAATCTGAGCAATAGTCTCTGTAACAGATCACTGTCACTGGTGGATTCAGTAATGGGTTCATTACATGTTAAAGTCCTCTTTAAATGTCTGGTGCCTCTGTGGCATTGCATGGCTGTGCAAGCAGTCACTCCCAGCACCACATTCTGATTTCAGCAGTGATGGCCCATCCGTGGCAGCCACAAGGTAGCCTACCAGACTGGCAGAGAAGCCATCGTCAGCAAAGGAGAGTGGGATTGTTTGCCAGAATGCACGGGGGATCGGAAAAAACAAACATTCCCACCCAAAACGAGCTTAAACGGCTTGTCTGCCTAGCGGATATATGAGGAGTTATAAGAGCACAGCCTCGATTTCTATGATATATTAGCAGAAGCAACCAGCTGACCCATCCATACCGCAAACGGAACGAAACCGCACAGATGTCCACGTCGTTCCGTTCTCGCGTCAAACAGCATCATTGGGTCCGCCCTCTTAGCGCCAGCGCGGCCATCACAACTTCGGGCACCGCGCCATCTTACCAGTTCTTATTGGAATGACGTCACCCTGATCCAAGACGCTCCATACCCAGCCCTCAGCACCAGTAGCCACCAGCAGAGCCCCCGCCCAACTGTCAAGTCAGGTATCGCGATACATAACAGGAGCTGTGGGATTTGGCCTTGAGCGAGGTTCAGCCCTTCTGGGGGTAAGTTTGTAAACAGTGAGGCAGAACGAATCCAGAGCCGCATAGCCATCTCTTGTCGCGAGATAACGGAGCCTCGGAAGGGTGTAGGAGGCACGATGAGGTGGCATCCCTTACCAGTAGAGGCTCTGTCAGCCGGTGCCCAGTAATATGGCGCCGCCGCCCGACGGATCCCTGTAACGTTTGTATGAGTGTATGAGGCCGGAGCTTCTCATGGGCTGAAGGACCCTCAGGAGCAGTAGCCCCCAGATATATGTCAGGTAGGAGCGAAGGAATATCTTACCAAACATATGAGTGCTTCTGCAGGTTCCCTTCTAGCTGCCATGATGTCCGGTTACCAAGGTAGCAGCATCCTGCTTCTTCATTGAGACCCCTGGACCAAACCACAGCTGTCCCATTTTATTGCTATAGACCTTAGTAGGTCATGTATGGTCACTGCAGAATATGTCACCCACGTGTGACATTGCCATGGGTCCCCTTCATCGTAACAACAGGTATGTAGGCATCTAATTCAGGCTTAAGTCTAAAATTATAGCAGCTGTCATCACCAAAGCACACATGGTGACAATTTCAATACTGTCTTCTTGTGTGTCAGATGTGGCGTATAGTTTGACCCTAGATATGGTTGGGTTGCAGTATTAGGTTTGGCTTAGCAGACCCCAGTTGTGGGGTCCTATTTAATGCTTGGTTAACGTGACAAGATGAGGAACCTGTCGACAGCTCACTGTATAGTTAATGATCCCGAAGAGTATCACGTAGATATGGCGTTTGGGTTGAAAACCAATTGGTTTTAAACCAATGTTTGTGTGATCCTGAGCCAAATACCTAAATACTCTACAATTTACCCCAATACCCACTCACCTGTCTCCCCTATTAATAGGTTACAAGCAGTTCCCTTTTTCTTTTTGTCTCTATACATGTGACGCATGTACCACTCACAGGACAATGCGAAATATAACATAGGTAGCAGATTTTTTCCCGTTCATGAGCAAATCTGATTTTAGCTAAAATTACTAAAATTATTTTTTTTTCACACAACAAAGATGTTCTATGAGTCTTAATTCTCATTACACAGCGGCTCCGATACATTATGGTTACATCTGGTGGCATTGTACAAAAACGCTCCCGTATTATAAGATTTGTACACAGTCGCTTATCTGTTCTACGTGTTTGGTAAACACTTGCAGTTGTCTGATGTAAACAATACATGCGTCAATATTATTCCAGTTGAACCATGCAATAATCGCGTTAGACAAATTATTCTGCAGCCCATCCTTTATGTAGTCAGTTTTGCTTCTAGAACAAGAAACATTTGCATTTTTAGAAGAACTGGGCATTTGTCATGTATGTAGAAGGCCACGTGATTCAGTGATCCTCTTGCAGCTCCCCGGGGAGCGGCCACCGTGTCAGGACAGCCCAGCGTGAACAGAGTTGGATTCGGAGGCATCGTTAAGCCTGTTAGTGGAGGTTACTAAGAGCTGAGATATAAGGAAGTAATGTTATGGTTCCTGAACTAAAGCAGAGCTTTCTTAGATGCTTGAGCACACAATCAAATATGTGTGCAGAAGCACCGTGCTGTTGACTGATTATTGGCTTGGTACGCACTTAGCTTTTTGCCTAGTCCTGTGATCATTTGAGGTCATCAGCAGTGAAGAAGGCCATGGAAGTGGGCATAGAGGAAGCATCTTGTACTGTAATGTGTATTGCTAGTTAGTATCTTTAAGAACTGGCCTATAAGGGGGGGGGGTCATATAACTCCATTTAAACATCAACGCAACTTTATACATGCATGTATTGTCCTCCGTTCCAGAAGGAACTTTTATTTTCAAGTTGGAGCTTGCGTTTAATATGTGACTGGTGTATCACCATTCTCTGTGGGTTTTTGTTTCTTATCTCCATTATTCAAATCAAAATGCAAAGCAAATTGATTTCCTCAAATTTGTGGAAATTGTTTATTTAAGTACGGTATGTGGATAACCAGATATATATTTCTTTCTTTACAAAGGGGGGACGGTAGATAAATGGAACGGCCGTCCATCAGAACTGGTAGAGGCTAATGCCGTGAGGGGGTTTAAACATACATGGAAAAGGTATAAAGCTATCCTAAATCTAAGGATGGACTGAGTGGGTCTTGCCAAATTCTATGTTTAACCATAGACACATAGATATAATATACGTTTTTTTAATGTTGATGTCAAGTTCTCATAATGTTTTACATGGATCATTAGAGATCTAAATATCATGGTAATAAAGGTGATTAGAAGCAAAGACCTGCTTATGTTTTCCTCTAAGCTATAAACTTGTATGTGATCTGTTGGTTACCATGAGTTTATTCGCCGAGTTCAAGAGGGCGAACAAGGAGTGTTTTCTTTGTGCGAGAGCTTTTGTGTGAAGAAATGAACCTCGGTATATCCTTTGCCTAGTGTAAAGTACAGAAAAAAATGCAGCCAGGTGTCGGACATTTGTGCAAGCCTGGGAATACAGATACCTAAGGGAGCGCATCCGTTATTTCCCACTCTAATCCCCATCACCGAGCAGGCCAAGAGCAATGGATATGTTGTGTTCTGTGTTTAAGAAGTTGCAAGAAAGCTTTGACACTGTTTGCTGAAATACATAACATAAATCATAAGGTAAAAATAATCTTATATGATTGTTGCATGGAAGCTGCAGTTAAAATTGCATGAAACGTTTAGGAAAAGATTCAGTACAAAACAGTATCAGTATCTCTGTGATTGTAATTAGCATGTATTATCCGTTGTTAAAGGAACTCTCCAGCCATTGTAGGCACATTAATGCATATGATAGCTGAGAAGTTCCTTTTAAATATACTGTTGCCCTTGCAAGTACATGTGGGGGCTCTGCAAAATCCCCTGGATGCATTTGCCTCTTTCATCGACCTCCCTCTCGCCTTCTGTTTACAGTGCAGGAGATGTATGCAGCCAAACGCTTCTCCTGACACGTGGCTTACTTGCCAAAATTTCTTTGACTTTAGTGGGAGTGCTTTCTTACCATTGATTGGCTGCTTCAAGCAACCAATTAGTGGCACACAAACAAGACCATGCAGAAGATGTTCTACTGCAGCCCTGAAGCTGCCACGTCTTCTAAAGGTGAGTGCCTTTATTTGTTAACAGGTTCAGGAATGCATGTTAAAGTTATAATAAAGTACCGAGAGACTGCTCAGATGCCTTCACAAGTAGGTCTGGTGCAGGTTAGTTAATGTGGTCCAAAAGTACCAAAATGGACTGGCCATCATGTGAACTGCACTAGGACTGATGGGCTAATATATTGCAGCATTATATATATCCTTTAGTATGATCGACTAAAAGGAGGGTGGTATGAGAGGGGCCAGATTCTACATCTACAAATTGTTAACATGACTCTATTACCCAACAAGACAATAAAGAGTATAAAAGTGTTGTTTTTTTTTAACTGTATCCATCACCTGTACAGCTTTCGGCATCATTAAATGACTTTATTAAAACTATTTATGGTTTGTGCTTTTTGTTCTTCAATCAGCGTAATTCTCCGGGAGACATTTGATTTAAAAAGTTAAGAACCATTTTACTTTAACGTGAGAACGTTCAATGGACCGTGTGGCAGAATCTACATCACTGCTGCACTGCCCTGATACACCCCACTTTCTTCCAATTCCTCACTCAGTCAAACAGCTTTCACTGAAAGTGAGTAGTAATATACTTTTGGGGAACTAACCATGCAAATTGTGAGAATAGGAAGTTAAATCACTGATATACACATCGACCGGTTTATTTATCAGTCTACTTGTATTCTGCCTTGATCTCACCATTAAAATATCTGAGGCACACTACTACTCAACCAGTTTTCTTTGCTGAAAGGTAAATAGGGATGTATTCACTAGAGGAAGAATTGTCAGCAGAGTTGTGGTTTCAACTCCCTCACTTTGCTATACTTCATTAAGAGTCAACAATGGCAGGTGTCTCCGGTATGATGGGCTGAGCTGACCCTACAAAGTGCAAAATTCAATAGATGGGGAGACATCGTGCGTTATACAGGACCAGCCAAGCTCTACCTGCATGAGAAGCTCCCTGGATTTGAACCTTCATGATGTTTAGTAAAGGAAACCACAACTCTACTGTAACTGTCCCTGAATAGAGCACACAGTGTCCAAACATAAGTGACCGGTAACTCAGGTGAACGTTAATGGAATGTAATATACAGTGGAAAGACCTTGATCGCTCCTTGGTCTCATCTTTGTGATGCATTGTATGGTCAGGTTAGTTTAGTGTGGTCCACCAACGAAGAACATTCCTTTTAGTTCGATATTAAAGACCCTGCGTGTTGTAAAGTAAACACTTTGTAAAGCTGTTTGTGAAAGCTGAAGGTGTCAATCTGGAGTGCTAGTCTGTTCAGCATGTCCCGGTGGGGTTGTGCCGTATCTCGATCCTCTACCCCTAGTTGTACATGAAAATGCGCAAATGCAGAAGAACCGGTGATGCTGCCAGACTGAAGTCAGGAATAGTTGCCATTGGAAATGAATGAGATGCATTTCTAAGTGTAAATGTTTATTTAGTAGTATCAGGGCTTGCTTTTTTTGTAACTCCGTCCTTTTGTGATGGAACAAAATTTTAGATGGTCCAATAATTATTTCTGGGTATGGCTTGGGCAGTCAACAGTACTTGGAATGGTGTTTATAATAACACTGTTTGCATATAAGCCACAATGAGCACCATGCTTTCATATATACGTACACCTCTTTATGAACATGACAAAAAGGCTTTGGAGGTAGTTTGACGCCTGGTGGGGTTTGAAAATCTGGATTATGACAACATAAGAAGAAAACAGTTTTTCTGGCGAGGATCCATTTGACCTTTATAAACTGAGTGCACTCACCTAGATGCATTCTGATACTTGGCAGACACAATTGTGAGGATCATCTGATATTAGATAACTCCGCTTGCTTATCAAGTACAGATAGATGAGACTAATTATGTTGCTCCGCTGTCCATTGTGTGTATTAGTTGTGATTACTTCTTGTCACTACTTGTGTAGTGTTCCTTTTTACTGCAAAGCCCCTCGTTCCTTCTTTTTTCCGCTTTCCTTTGCAAACTTACGTTCGGTTTTGAG
The DNA here is from genome assembly GCF_027358695.1 of Spea bombifrons. Lineage (NCBI taxonomy): Eukaryota > Metazoa > Chordata > Amphibia > Anura > Pelobatidae > Spea > Spea bombifrons. The sequence goes on along the minus strand of NC_071093.1, from coordinate 12,372,954 downwards.
CAGTTGCTTCAAATGTTTTGCAGTTGCCTGGCAACATATCCTTTCCCTAATAATAATAATAATAATAAAAAGGAATAAATCAGATTATGCAGGTCAAACAATAGAAGATAATAGTGAATGTTTTATGTTCTCCAGGTAGTACTTGACAGCCCCATTAAATAATAGATCCTACTAAAGTAATGGCTTATGTCTAGCTTTTTGGGGATACTTCATAAAAGTTTAAGAACATACCTCCTTTCTTTGCTCCTCATCATATTAGGGGTATGATAGTAATTGTGTCCACTGTAGATAGGACACGTGGGTCATGCTGCCTTATACCACACATCGGTTGGTGCTCGGACAAGTTTCTTCTTGCAGTTGTCCACAGTGTACCCCACTTCTTCTGGGATCCCATTTCTCTTATACTATCTTAATATCCCAACACACTTGCCCTTTCTTCTAACCTCCTTGGTAAAACAAAATCACCCCTATAAAGTGCTTAAGCCCTAGATAGCTGCCATCTTTGTCTTTACTTAAAGATGGTCTTGCCTTATTAAACTACTGGGCTTCAATCAGCTTCCCCGATTGACAGACAAAAAGTATCAGCTATAGGTAGTTTGAATAAATGAATTTACTAGTAGTTTTGTTAACATTTGAAGATAACTGCACTGCTTTAAAATATTTATATTATTTTAAAACATATGTACTATTTTATGTTTCTTGTGCTTTCAGGTAAACACAAGGACCAGTGGAATATGAGTGATGACAAACCATTTGTATGCACTGCCCCTGGATGTGGCCAGGTAATATTACTAGTTTACCCAAATATACAAAATACCTGTGCTGGTTAAAAAGGTTTAAAAAGTGATTTTTATGCAAAGTTTGGAACGATCTGCAGGATTATTTCATTGGTTGCTATGTTAATGAGACCACTTTTCAAACCTTGCGCTGTAATAAGTATATTCATTAACCCCACCTGACTTTCATTAAACTGAAACCATACACCCCCAACTCATGCAACCTTTTTTTTAATGGAAAGACAGGCACATCTTACAGAAGTGGGGTCTTATTTAGTGATGGAACATAAATAAACATAACTGTTTTTCAAACTGGCAGACCCCTATACTCACTCGCTGCTAGATGGACAACCACGTTCAATATTGTTACTGGTCCTCTTTAGCTTGCTGAAACATCTCTAGGTCTTGACCTTAATGTTTTGTAAATATCCAAAAAAAATGTTGAGGTAGTTGCTGTTAAATACTTTTTTTTTTTCTTTTTCTTTCAGCGATTTACCAATGAAGATCATTTGGCTGTACATAAACATAAACATGAGATGACACTTAAGTTTGGGCCGGCTCGGAATGACAGTGTAATAGTTGCAGGTTAGTATACTTGTATGGAGCATTATGACATTAAGTCTTTTTAAGATGAGATATGGAAGTCTGAAGAAGAATGTGTTTTGGACTGGAACCAGCGGCAAAGGTGTATCTAAATTACTGTACTGCTTGTGTATATATATATATATATATATATATATATATATATATATATATATATATATATATATATATATATATATATATACACACACACACACACACACGATTATAGACCAAATCCTTTTGGTTGCATGAATATAATACGATGTATGATTAAGAAATCTGTACGTGTTACAACATTGTCCTTTAGAATAGCTGCTAGGTGGTTTGCTTACCTAGATATCTCTTTCAATAACTAATTGAAGAGTGCTAGGATGACAGAAAGCCCGTCCAGCTTGCATGGGATGTAAATCTTGCGGATTTGCATGTGTTTCTGTTTTTGTTCCAATTTGAATTCTCTCAAATTTTCAGATCAGACTCCAACGCCAACTCGATTTCTAAAGAACTGTGAAGAAGTAGGCCTGTTTAACGAGCTTGCGAGTCCTTTTGAAAATGACTTTAAGAAAGCTTCTGATGATGACATTAAGAAGGTATATGAGTGGGCAGAGATACTGTTGCATGCTCCTAAAAATGTCACCTGAAAAACAGACCAAAATGTTGTTAGCATTTTTATTTAATATATAATATAATATAATTTACATATTTACAGTGCCTTTCTCTTGTACGTAGAATGTACTTTTACCATCATGTATCCTTTTCTACTTCTCTTATAAATGGCTTATAATTCTGAGAGATGAGACGGAGTGCATATGTTGTCCGATATAATCTGTCTTTAGTAACAGACTGGATAATCACAGGTGTGTGGCCGTCTGCTGGGTACACACTATTAATGTGTAGCGTGAGGCATCGCTCCAGCAGAGAGCTGCATGCTAAAGGAATACGGTGTAAGGCTATGCTGGGCAACCCCCTGCAGGGTATCTCAGTGCATGAGTCCTGAGGTCCAAGATATTTAGAATGCTTGGATCTCCTGTGTCCTGCTGCAGTCATTAGGTTGTATGGTGAACCATGATGGAACACACTATAGCCATATGGCCTATACGAAAGAGCCAACCAAGCCTCTTCCTTTGTCCAAACGGTTAGTAAACTGGACAAAATGGAAATGGCTGTTGAGGGCAACAATGTTATAACAAGGTCTAAAGCTGATAGAGGTGGCTCCTATTAGTAGGAAGAGGACTTTGAGTTGCTGTTGCGTTAAACTCATCACACCAAAGTTTCAAACCTTTCTTCCAAAATAGATTGCCTTTAAGTATACATTGAGTGCTCCTAAATTCGGTAGAATACTGTCCCCTATTATTCCATAATTCGGACAAGTCTCACAAGCAGGGTTAAAATACTCATTAACCTTAACGTATGAGCTACACCTTACACTTTGTTCTAGAGCCTCTCGATGTTTATGGCTTTTGGGAAATCTACACCTGGGGATATTTTTATTCATTTCACTGAAGTTGTAATGTGGGGCAATATGATTGCATCTGTCACAGCTGGTAAACCAAGCTAAAGCTTTTGTAATCTCACTGTTTGGATAAATGTCTGGAGCTCACTGTGAAGATTAGATTGTCTGCATTTTATTTTAAAAAAAAAAAATACTTTTTCTAGATGCCCCTAGATTTGTCCCCGCTCGCGACACCTGTTATAAGAAGCAAAATTGAAGAACCAGCCATAGTAGAAACAACTCATCAAGACAGCCCATTACCTCATCCCGAGTCTACCACAAGTGACGAAAAGGTCAGTTTTTCCAGCGTATATAAGGCTGCTGCATTATTATATATGTTACTGTTTTAATAACGGTTACACTGGTTTCTAGCTGCAAGTGCAAAGCTACAGATTGCCCACTTATTGTTTTGCTGATAAACATCTATTTGAAAATGTTGGATTTGCGTATAATTGGAGTAACATTTTTTGTGATCTGTATCTCGAGTGCAGTTGGTGTTTATATTGGTTATGTGCATGGAGAATTGTGTCTGTAGGGTATATAATGTGTAATGTGGTGGAAATCCAGAACATGCTATCTAAATTTATATCCATATATTTGATATAAGGAATATATTTCTATTTAGTGTTCCATGCATACATTTGTATACCCTAAACATATTATTTCATATATTTAGGAAGTGGTATTGCCGGCCGCACAGCCCACATCTACCATAGTTCGACCTGCATCGCTTCAGGTTCCTAACGTGCTGCTTACAAACTCAGATTCAAGTGTCATTATTCAACCAGCTATACCTTCACCAACGTCCAGCACTGTCATCACCCAAGCTCCGTCTTCTAACAGACCGATAGTGTAAGTAAATATTTAGAGTGATTTGGTACCTGTTTTTTTAGACAGTTCTGATTTAGGTTAAAACGAGCCTAATATTTTTTTTCATGTTTACATATATGATATATGTGTCTGGTTTTAAGGATATATTTCAGCGCCATGTATTACATTTAAATCTGCAAAACATTGTAGGTGGAACATCTTAAACTTTTCTTCTTCTTGGTGACATCCTTTGTTTAAATTTCTCACTTGCTGTCTGTTGCGGCTCCTAACTTACCTAGGTATTGTGGATCAACTTGGAAAAGAAATCACAGGTTGATTCTCCAATTACAGTACCAAATTAAATCGGCACTGAAAGAATTACATGTAATCAGGCCATAATATAATATTAGAGTAGGTTTCATATGCCCCCCTTTCCCTTTAAACAATTTGCAGGTAATGTGTAGTCTCTGCATGCCTTTTCGGTACATAGAGCCGGTTTGTTACAATATACACCTGCTCACTTCAATATTAATGTCCACATGAGAACACAGGAGAAAAGTATAGTTAAAGTGATACCATTTATTGGCTAACTGAGAGTTTGATTGCGAGCTTTCGAGACCAAGTTGTTAGGTCCCTTCCTCAGGCATTCGACAGTTCATGTCTGTTTGGAGTGTAAGTGGAGAGGTTAATCACACAGCTTTGTCCAGTTGGTTCGGGAGGTTCTGTTGAAAATCCCGAAATTAGCCTTAATCTCTGTAATTTCTTCTTCTTTGTGTTGATGAGTGCTTTTTGGCTTTTTTTTATAGTACTGCTGAAGGGACCTAACAACTTGGTCTCGAAAGCTCGCAATCAAACTCTCATTTTAACTATACTTTTCTCCTGTTTTCTCAACGGCTAACACGGTACAAAATCTTTTTATCACATGAGAACACGTAATAGAGATCTGTGCTCTGCCTGTCCATATTATAAAACAAAAAGTAGTAAACACTGTATTGAGGTAGATTTATTAATCTGTAACCTCGGTAAAGATATGGTCGCGTTGAAACATAATGAGCACATTACTAGACTTGGCATTCGTGTGAGATGCATTGTTCATTAACGAATATTGGATCAATATATGTTTTATATCAGGTTAACTGATAATAGCTGGCACTACAATAAGACTGTATGAAAAATGTACTACTGGGGTACTATTATCCATAAACCTTGGTTTGGTAATGTCCGCATTGTTATTTACATGGTCTTCAAAGACCCAGTTAGAAATAGAGGGGTTTATTCACTAAAGCAGGTACATTGCAGTGAGCCTCTGCTGCAAGAAGCGTTTAGTTGGCCCTGCAGGGGCGTAACGATAAACCACAGGGGCCCAGTGTGAAAATTGCTCCTGGGCCTGCTAACTTCACCATGCAACACAGTCCCACCTTTGCCCCAAACAGCTTTTGAGTGCCATCTTTGTAAACACACACTCCATTTCCCATCACTTACACACCCATGCTCACACACCTAGACACCCATGCTCACACACACTTATAAATAGACATTCATGCTCTCATGCGGACCTTAAAGGGATACTTAAGCCATCATATGCACATCTTATGCACATCATAGCACACATATGCTATACTTACCGCCACCAGCTCCAGTGCTGGCTTGTGCAAATAGCTCCAGGAGGACTAACCCCCTACACTCATGCACAGAAAGCATTTCCATTGTTTTTACTAGATAATGTGTTAATGCAACAAAAATTAAGCTCTGGAGTCTCAGCTTCTCCTAAAGGTACGTTACTTTCTCCCAGGTGAATCGTGCATATTAAAGCACTTCCAAAGTACTTTAATATTCATTCATTGTGAGGCTGTATGGGACAGTAAAAACCCTCCTGCAAATTCCCTCTTTAGTGAATAAACCTAATTGTGTAAAGTTATAAATATGTGAATGCATATATTCTCTGGAATGTGTCAAAGGAAGTGTGCATGTATGTATATAATGTCAAGCCTGTGGGTAATTCTGAATAAGTGTTGGAATCTGAAATACCAATGTGTGTGGATTTAGTAATTACACTAATCACCTTGGTGCTGCATTTTTTATGTATGCGATAAGAGAACGCCTGTACATCTCCCTTTAATCTGAGCTTTGAATGTGAAAAGTCTGTGGTCTGTTTTTTAAGGTTAGCATCCCTGCTTTTTCTATTCCCAGACCAGTTCCAGCTCCTTTTCCTCTATTGTTACATCTACCTAATGGACAAACCATGCCTGTTGCTATTCCTGCCTCAATCACAAATTCCAATGTACACATACCTGCTTCAGTCCCAGTAAGTTTGTATGTGTGTGACTCTTCCATTCTCCTAGTAATGTTAATGTGTAGACAGGCACCGTGTCACATTTTCATTTTCCCTTTCCGTCATCATGCATTAACAGTGAGTTTTAAAAAAAAAATCATCAGACACACCAATCATGAAAATGTATGTAATTTATGTATTATTGCATGATTTGATTTCGATTGGACGACAACATGTTTTAAATAACAAATTATATGTGATGTATGTATATAGATAAATATATGACCAGTCAAAATACGTATAATTAATTGGACTTTTCCAGACACAGGTAAACACCATTTTTAACTGCGCTATTGTTTTTAAAAACATGTAAATATATTGAGATATACGTCGCTATAAAGTAAAGGGCAGAGTAGCATAGCAGTGTAAACAAAAAAAAAAATAAAAATCTTTTTGGCTTGTTTATTTGATTTACAAAACATGTCTGCTTTGTTTGTGCTGAAACAAAATGCTTAGTAGAGGCTAACAGAGCTTTCAGATAAGATTTGAATGTATTTCGTTTGCAGAGTGAAAGAGGAATGACTTCATTACCTTGCGTTAAATTTTATTTATTGAGCGCCAGCAGATTCCATAGCGCTATTACAATACAGGAAGGTAAACATTAATGTTTTCAGTATACAAAATTGACAATAACTTTATCACACAATAAGACACACTGATACAGGAGGAGGGACATGCTCTGCTTTTCTGATCTTACAATCCATTAAACTGAAACCACTAAAACAAATTTTACTACAAGTTTACAAGATGTTTGTTTATACTGTGTAAACGGATTACTATTAAGCAATATTATCTTGTATTTTCTTTCTAGATTGTCAGACCAGTCACCGTAGTGCCTACAATCCCAGGGATCCCGGGGCCTTCATCCCCACAGCCTGTGCAGTCGGAGGCAAAACTGGTAATTACACCCTTTAATGCACTTGTAGAGGGAATGCACACACAAATCAGGTTACTATAAAGGGGGCTTTTCAAAAAACATAAAGTAGTCCTACAACAAAACTAATACCCTTCTGAAAAGTAAAGAAAAACATTACATCTGTTTTTTAATACCCATTACACTCCAGTGGTCACGTTTCATTTCACTGTAAACCAACGTTTTAACAATTCAAAAGTACATTTGGTCTATACGGAATAATAAGAAGTATTCTTGACAATTCCATATATTTTCTTCAAAGGTTGGACATTAATTTATAGAGGCAAAGGTTTTCCGTTACTTTCCAGGAGGGTATAATTTGTGTCCATATAGCTTACATTTCGATGCTACAGGGTGCTTCTTTCTTCCCGGTGGGCAGAGAAAGTGGCCGGGATGTCCATTACAGTCAGGTTTCTACATGTTGACACTGCCAGTTCCTGTTATTTAAAGGGATTCTCCATCCACTATATTCACTTTAATGCATATGAGAGGTCTCTTTAAATATATATGGTCCCCCCCTTTGCAAATGCATGGGTTATTTTGTAGAATCCCCCGTTTACATATGCTGACCAACCCTCAGCTATTTTCTGTGCAGGAGATGTGTTGGACTTAACACACATGACACACTGTCAACTCCAGTGCTTGCCCAGTGAACACTGGCCTGGGGGTCTATTAAGACCCCTGTGCGCACAAGAGGTCACATTTATTTCGGTCCTTGGTCCTTTGAGTGTGTGGGAAGCTGCAGCTTCTCCCTAAGGTAAATACATTTTTTATTATATGATAATAATTATATATTATTATATTATAGTTTTAGAAAATTTAATTTTTTTGGAGTGTCCCAATTGTGAAATTTGTGCTTAATCTTTCTTAAGAGTGCAGCAGAAATATATATATAATGATATAAAGTAATTCTCTGGAACGGTTGGGTCGTATTATAAGGGTTCTAGTCATGCACACAACTCCACTTTATATGGGAATGCTCTACTTTAACTAAAAGACCCGAAGGGGGGGGGGGCAATCAAGAGAACATTAAATGGAAGTCTACCCTGTGGGATCCAGCATGGATAGACTTTTGTGACAAACTGTGAATGATCTTTCTACACAGTATGATGCCGGTAGGTTTACTGCGGGAGGCTTCAATTGAGAGCTGACAGAGGCCAGCTTGGCAACTGTTCAGAAAGCTCCATTAACTCGGTTAAGCCCGGCATGGAACCTTGTGTTCAGCAGAATTCTTCTGACCTGCGTCTCTGCATGCCAAGCTCATCACCAAGCACCTAATGAGCCCACCCCTCCTAAACAGACCCCTTTCCCAACCTCCTTCATTTTCATATTTTCTCTAGGGGAGGAGAGACAAGACTTCATGAGGACTGATGATGCTGCAAAGACCACAATAATGATAATTAACTTGCTGAATTTAGACGATTATGCTGTTAATTAGTTGCAAAATAAAGATAAGTAATAGAGCAGCAGATGGTAGGATAACACCCAGGAGAAGGAGGGTTATTACTCTGATGAGCTTTTGTGGCAGATATGAAATATGGATCTGACTTTTTCCTAAGTTGTTCCTGGAGAATATTACCTTGCTTCTGTAAGCCGATGATGGAACGGCATATTCCTACCAAATTTTGACAGATGTGCTAGGGTTCTGTTTTCAAGGGTGCAAAACGTACAACACTCCGCAATCTGTATAAAAATATAATGAGAAAATTGCATGAAAACTGCACCTTTTAACCACTTAAATAATCAGTGAGTATAATATATATAAAAAAGTGAGACTTCAACCTATTCCAGGTTAACAGTTGCTTACTGTTTTTGGTATTTTGGTTGTTTTTACCATTAAATGACACAAAACATTTTTCCTTTCCATCAAAGATGAAAACCATTTTTGTTTTGTTTTTCAATACCCTCAAATATGTTTAAAAATAAATGGGCTATTCTAGAATTAGCACATTTATTGTGTACTTTAGCCGATATTTGCCACCTCATGCTTTATATTTTTTGGCCTTACCCTTTTCTTTTATTTCTTGCATTAGGACGTGTTATGGCTGACACCTATTTCTTCTGCAACGGGTGTCTCTCCATAACACGTAATCAATTAATCTCATGCATAACTGAACTCCATAAACCGTTAGGACGTCAATGAGCACCAAACTTTCTTCAATATTCACCCAGCTGCGCGAAATTTAAGAAAGGTTAAAGATTTAGCCATTAAATGTTGTACTGTACTAATGGGAAAGGTAACTTCATTTCAGAATATATTTTTTACCACCCCCTTAATGGTGATTTATTCAGGGTGTTTTACAGCCTTGGTTTGTCATTAGTACATGACGCAGTGACGGCACGCGTCCACCTTAATATTTGGGTAAGGAAATCCTTGTCATGCATATGGATTGTATATGCACTGGAGTTTTGTAGACTATATGTAGGCTTATATTTAATGGATCAGGACGTTCCTGAATGTCATTTATCTATCAGAGTTGCAGGAGTACTTGCAATGTGGATGCTGCAGGGGTTAATGTATACCTGTGAGATTTGAAACGCTTCATAATATCACATAAGATAAAATTAATTTCCTGTAATAGTTTCTTTTTCTCTCACTCGCATGGCCGCGCCATATCACACTGCAGTAAAATTGTGCGTAGGTAGCCTGTTCCAGCCTTGTTGTGTAGTTATGGCTGTTGTATATTGTATGTTGCACTTTATATGCCCTCCACGTGCTCATCTCCCTGAATCACACCCTGTATATACGGCTCAAAAAGAAGAGATCGTTGGCTGTTGCAATACAGAAAATTAATCGTTATATTAATGATAACTAACAGGAATCCTTTTATATGACTTTGAACATCTAAGGGTTCGTAACAAGTAATTATGGTCTAGAATGGAGAAATGGATCAGTTGCTGTGACGACTAAACGTGGTTCCCGTTGATTGCTTCATTTTCACCACTTAATACGTCATCTGCCCTTTAGGCACCACCGTTAAAAACACTCGCTAGAGGTGATTTTTATGATATGATTTCTTTAAAGCTGCGTTATACCTTCTTCCTTAATTTGCCATTGAATGGCTTTGGACGCAAGATATGGTGCCAGTTATTGGTATTAGGAGTGTACCTCGCTGGGATTATTCATTGTGTTTGCAGTTGGCCTAGAACCATATAGAACCAATAGGTTACTGGAACGTCAAGGTAGAGAAGTATATCGCCTTCTTTTATTCCTCCATCCTGCGACGCATCTAATCAATTCTTGTAAACTCTGTGGACAGTGTTATGTATCGTTCACGTTGGAAAAGCCATACGGTATATGCTGTGTGTTTTGGGCACACAAGGAGATAATGAGTTATTATCAATGCTGTTTCTTTGCGTGAGCTTGCTGTTTTCACACCGCAGTCATCCTTCAAGATAATTATAGTATTGTACGATCCGAATAGATTTCTAAATAACTGCATCAGGTCACAGAATGCTCCATAGGACTATATCCAGAGTTGCCAAATTGTTTGTCTGTCTGATCTCGGATGTAATACACTTTAATGCGTTCTCCTTTGGGACGCCAATGCTGATTCTGTGGAGACTGGGTGATTTACAAAAGTTCCTGGACACCCTAATTGGCGTTGTATGACAAACCTGGGGGAGGGAGACTGGAAATATATGAACTGAAACCTTTCTGTTTTGCAAGTACAACAACTAACATGAGCTTAATGACCATTTAAAAGATTAATGTGCCTTACTAACTTAGAAAACTTGCATGTCAGCTAATAGAAATAATGAGAGAGAGGTCACAGAGAAATACTTAACCCCGTATTCTGTATCCCCGGTATATGTCTGTACTTTTAATAGTCATCTCAAGGTTTAATATGCAGATTTGATAAAAGGATGTTAATGCATGGCCTGTTTGGCATTACCTTCAACTTGACACATACAGTTTATAAAGCAAATATTAGAGATCTGCTTCTTGGGTTCTTTATTACGTATGTTTGGCCGTTAAATATTGTGGAAATTAATTATCTGTTATGTGAATGTACTTGAATTATTATTATTTTAAAATGCATTTATCTGTATTTATTTATATGTATTTTTTTTAGAGACTTAAAGCTGCTTTGACCCAGCAGCATCCTCAGGTAACAAATGGTGATACTGGGAAGGGACAGGCGGCCAGTGGAACAGCGAGGGCTCAGCCAGAAGAAGCTCATCCGCAGTCGTTACAGCAGCCGGCCACATCCACCAGTGAAACCCCGGTGAGGGAGAACCTATTTTGAATTCACACTTGGAGGAGTGATGTCAAAAGGGGGTTGTGGCTTGTGCTATTCACTTAAATGTGAGTTAGCAGGAGAGTTTGCGGGAGAGAAACACTGAAAAACGTACTTGCGTTATAAAGAGCTGCCTCTGGCAAATGTATCTGAAATAACAGCTAAGCTGGCCGGTTTGTAATGCAAAAGTCATCAGTGAGGTGACTTTCCTGAAACATCCCTGATTAAATATACTTTATACAGGGCTGTCAAAGTTATTCTTGGGGCAGAAGCTCACTGGGATTGGCCCTTCCATAATGTGTAGTCAGTACGATGGGACGGTAACTCTCCGGCAAACTCTTCTGCCGACTCCTTTAGTGAAGAGATTTCAGCGAGTGACCAGGAATAACCAGAATATTATTGGGATTTGGATAACTGACTTATGTTCTGTTGGGGGATGCTCAACCCCAAGACAGAGCCCAAATTAGTTTAGATTCCCATCACATCTTAATGTGAGTACAGATGGCTGCCTTACTGACAGTAAGTTTGATGGATCCCCTGAAGAAGGAAAGAACTGTCTGGACTCATGTGGAAAGCCTGTGAGCGCATGCACGGAGAGCTTCACCTGTATAGACGTCAGTCCGCTATGTCTATGTGCACGCTTGTTTAGCCGTTACTTACTATCAGTGCTGATCATAGAAGTTGATAGTTTCCAGTGCGACTACTTATTAGTGCACACATACATTATTTAACGCATGTCATTAGAAGGTAACGTGAGGTTTGCTGGATCTCAGGAAAACCTCATTCTGTGTAATCAGAACCCTATGAACAGAAACGCCTCCAAACGTGGCCTTTGGTGGACGTGAGAACCTAAACAGATGTCCCTAACATGACATTATGTTACGGAATCATCAGTTTGTGGAATATTACAGAAAGCAGACCTTGGCTTCTATACAAGATTCACAATAACTGTCAAACTATCTTAAAGTAGTCTGACAAATTTCAAAGTTAGTCCATTTAGTGTTTGTAGACAGTAAGTTGTGAACTGGTCTTCACCCGCGAGGCACCAACTGTCTTGTTCTTGTTTTTTTTTTCCAGGCTTCACCAGCTCCCCCCGCTCCACAAAGTCAAAGCACAGGGGGGCGCCGGAGGAAAGCAGCAAGCGATGACCCAGATGAAAAGCGAAGAAAATTTTTAGAACGTAACCGAGCAGCTGCCTCACGATGCAGACAGAAGAGGAAAGTTTGGGTACAGTCTTTAGAGAAGAAAGCAGAGGATCTGAGTTCATTTAACGTGCAGCTACAGGTACGTAACTTAGGTCTCTCACCTATAACCGATAATTGATGCATGGCACCCCTTAAAAAGATTATAGGACGTGTAAATGTAGCAATTATTTGACCCTTATCAGCACCTGAACTGTATGGCCTCTTGGATTCCAAGTACTGCTTGAGCAGAATTATTTGATAAGATAACTGAAAGTAAGACTGAATGGATTGCATTTTGTTTGCCTGCCACTCGTATCCTTGTATTATTTAATTATCCATTCTCTATTTTTAGGGGTCTATTCCCTGTATATATGCAGACACTTTGGTATGTGTATAATATAAGCGGAAATGTAAAGTCAATCTGATTTAGACACTTTATTCATGTTGATGTTATTATATAGTCAAAATAATCTTTATGATCATATATCTTATCTTAATACAAAAGCAGAATGTTGGGCATAATATGAGCAATGTCTTCATAAAAACAGTCTTTTTTTTACCACCGCTAACAAAATAAATATATAAAAATCTCAGATAAGGTCATTATATAAATTACAGTGCACCAAAAACAGTGTACAAACTTAATTGTATCTTAAAAGACCCTCTTCAAAAACAGCTTTTTCCCCAAATTGCTTGGAGTAAAAAATATTACTACGGTTCCTTATATTGGAAGCTCATAAGCCCACCATCCCTGCCAGGAACTTTGTATAAAATTACCATAAAGGCAAGATGACAAGCTCACATTGCAAGCTTGGGAGCTGGGGGGGCAGCGAGAAAGATACAAAAAAAACCAGTACATATAGGAGATATGGGGAATACCTTCATGCATTTGTAAGGGGGATCGCATGAAAATTTAAAGGGGTCACATGGGTATCCTAAGCATTGAAGTACAAATTTTGGTTGGAGTCGCCCTGTAAAACAGTGGCAAGGCTGTGGGCCAAGCTCACAGAAATACCCCTTAAGTGTAATAAATGGAAGAATAAAAACCAAAGCTGAAGAGAGTACAGTCTGCTAATATTTATTTTATCAAAGTAGAAAATTTAAAAAGGTATTTAAAAATCATCACCATACCTTTTGGAGCTTCCCAGGTAGGCTACCCAGAGCTATTCCTCTTCTGGGTTGGGGCTAGACACACCCACCCACCCAGGGGTGGGGCCCAACACACACACACCCAGGGGTGGGGCCCAACACACACACCCAGGGGTGGGGCCCAACACACACACACCCAGGGGTGGGGCCCGACACGCATCCACCCATGGGTGGGGCCCCGACACACACCCATCCAGGGGTGGGGCCTGACACGCACCCACCCAGGGGTGGGGCTAGACACACCCACCCAGAGGTGGGGCTAGACACGCACCCACCCAGGGGTGGGGCGAGACGCAGGCAGCCTTAAGAGGGCAGGGAGTAGGAGGGAAAGAGGGCGTGACCAAACACTGTTCTTCTACCCAGAGAAATAGGAAACTGTCCCAGCACTTCACCTGGAGAATCCGTGTCCAACCCCGAGAGTTCCCAGATATGATCATTACTTACATATCAAAATGCCAGTCATGTGACTGAACTATTAAAGAATATACTACTCACATACTACTCACGTATAGAACATACAATTCACATACTTGAAATGTGAGGATACTTGAAGAATCTTGATGTATTTTTTTCTGGTAGTTCCTTAATACATACACCTCACAGTTGGAGTGGCCTTCTTGTGCACATATTAAACTCCTGTCGTATGTGTTTATGGTCTGCTCAATCTGGCATTAAAGGAATTCCTAAGTGAAACAGTTGTGTGACTTACGCGACTGCACATTTATTGCCTTCCTAATGTTTTTTTTTTTCTCCTTAAAACTCACTTGTAACATGATGGCCGTCTCCTTTTTTTTCAACCCTTAAAGTTCTGGAGGGTAAATTATATGTGCGCTGTGCTCTCCTCTTCAAAAAACCGAATGCATTGCCTTCACAAATGTGTTAGAACATCTGGACTGACTTTTATAACAATAAACTGCACTCCTACCTGACCTGTTTCGTCCATGTTTGAGTGAGCTAAAAACAAATTACTGTTGTTATGAGATCACTTAAAGTATGAAGAAAAGAGAAATGTCCTTAGTTTACAATTTCTGCAAAGGAAGCTCTTAGTGTGTTGATTATACAACTATCTCTGAGGATTGTTTGGTCAACAGTGGTCATCTCCCCACTCTTCAGTGAGATAAAATATTAACATATACAAGGCATACGGTGGTAATATTTAGCTTGGTTGAGAATGGAACCGGTAGAGCACAGGTTGGGGAATCCCTGCCCTAGCAGGTTAAGGTTTTACTTGCAAGATCCATACATCCTAATTACATAACTATGAGACAGGAGACTCAACCAGCTCTACAAACATCTAACCATGATCTACCCCTCTTCTTACTTTTTCCTTTTTTCTTATACACGTCAGGCTTGGGTTTGTTATAACTAACTACATTAAATCTAGAGGTCATGACCTGATTGTCTCAATTTTTAGTTTTAGATCTGCTTGTGTACATTGTTCATGTTCCACAGAGAATGTTTAGGCCTCAATAAGATCCACATTCAAATCATCGATTCTTTAAATAAGTAATATAGAGTGTCTTTGATAACGGTTTCATGAAGATGACATGTGAGCACGGACCAGCCGCACTAGGTTTGGACACTGGAAGGGGTAAAACACTCTTCTCTTGCTTTTTCTTTGGAAGTGATAGTTGGTACAGTTTAACTCCTGAATCCCCCCCCCCAAGACACGAGGGGGGGTACAGTAACTCCTCTACAGATGCATACGTGAGAATGACCCGAGAGACACGCCAGGCTGCTCAGATCACATATCATCTCCTTGGGAGGCTGCTAAATTCTTGAGGGAGAGTAGAGCTTTTTAATTTAAACCTTGTGGTTTTCAGGCATAACAAACCTCGAGGAAAAAAAAAAACAGACAAGCTGTTGCCAATAAAAATTCTGACACAATGTGGAAATCATGTAAAAGCCATATGGCTACTTAAGAGCTCTAATAATATTAACCCTGTCATTCCTTGCGAGTTTACTTCGTTAAGTTTGTATACAATGTAATTATATATATATATATATATATATATATATATATATATATATATATATATATATATATATATATATATATATATATATATATATATGGAACTGCACGCGTTTATTTTGCATGGATTTGGTTTGATATCCATATCCATCTAAGTCAACTATGAATTAGAGATTTGTGTGTTAATATTACTATTAATATTTTGGCCAGTGTATACGAAAGACCCAAATTTCCATGAAACTAAGGATGTTTACCATCAATGTACATTTTTAGCGTTGCGGCAGTGGGGTTTATTCCCAAAACTATACGGTGTGTAGGATCTACTCTTCCATTGCTGCATACAAACTTAACAGGTGTTCCCCCTTCCAGGTTATGGTGAGAAACCCAGTTCATCAAACCATATAAGTTGTCATTCATTTCCGTTAAGTTATTAAAGTGCCTTACCGGGTTTTTACATTAAGCTTTGCTGGTTGCTAATAACATGTTAAAGAGCTGTAACAGTAGAGTGAACTTTTAAGCGTCCTTCCAATTCTATAATTATCTGTAGAAGCCAAAAGACCTGGTGTTTATTTTGTTTATTAATCCATTTGGCACACAATCTCTTAATAGCCATTTTGTCTTTGGAGTATTCCCCTTTTAATGTACTTAAATATAACGTAAGGAAGTTTTACTTTACTGAGTTGATAAGTGGAACAAGCTCCCTGCCGATGTGGTAGGCGTTGACACAATAAGGGGATGCTTTTTGCTTTTAAATTGTTACATTTCTCATGTTATATTGGTTACGTCTAAGATATTAGCTCTTTTTTAAAATTATATTTCCATAATCTGTTTCACACACAGAACCTAGCGAAGGGTTAAAGTGTCCATATTGGAGGTGATTTCAGGAGAACAAAATTTCTTTCTGTCTGCCAGCAGCAAAACCGTTGGCTGTGAAGAACAGAATGACTTGTAAAGAAAATTGAATGTCAAAGAAATAATTAAAGCGTTCTTTATGTGAGCACATTAATCAATCCGGTGTTTTCCTTAATAACTCATCGCTTGACATGCTGGCAGAGCTGATCAGCATAGTGGGCAGTAATGACCCATGATTACTTTTACGTTGCATTTAATGCTAAAAGTAATGCGTTTGGAGGTCTGCCTTTAGTATGGCAATTTACGCTCGGATTTGGGAGAAGTTCATACATAGCTTAATGGGAAAATTGTGCTTTGCGTGGGCATAAAGTATTCAATCCAGGCCGGCATCCTTATGTAGGCACAAGAATCGTGGTTGGAAAGTAAATGTAATCTACGTTTCCGACAAATTTAAGGCTTTTTGTGATCTATTAAATGATTATTTCAGTATGTGCCATGAAAAACACATATAAAGCAGCATAAGTGATTTAACAATAATGCTGGATACATTTCATTTATTTTTGCCGATGCAAAATATTGTAGCGTTGTGTTGAGGAAGGGCTGCGGTGTGATGAAATCAGTCTGTATAGACATCTGTGTTTCGTAATCTGTCTTCGTGTTCTTTAATGAAACTTAAAAGAAATGTATTTATTTACAAAATTCCACAGCTCTTCTTGAATAAGAACCAACCCATAAAAATGGGTATTTGTCTAATCCAGTTGAGACTATGCCCATCATTAGGGGATGTTGTCCAATGTATCAGTCGAAACAGTGAAAACTTGCATTAAGCATGTATCATAGAAAGCTGCTGTTACTATACTGTTCCTTTAATGCCAAATTTCTAAAGCACCGATACGTAGTAGCAAACCGATGAGACGTTATTTTTCCGTTGCCCTTGTGGCTCCTAAAATTATTAATTGCTTTGTTCCATAGGTATCATGAGAATAGCCCCGTTTTATTTGATCACCTGAGAGGGGTAATCTGATCATCCGATACAGGAAAAAATGTAATCTGGCTGCCCCAGCTCTGTTGTGAACTCAAGAACATGTTTTTGGTTTTCAGTGATGAAAGAAACTAACCTTGCACGCATCGGCCCATTTCTACCTGCAGCGATACAGGAGAGATCTCTGAAATGGGGATATGAGCTTTGCCTCTTTCAGCCCCACTTTCGGTGTAGTAGCGGCAGGGGCCGCAAGTGTAGTAGCGGCAGGGGCCGCAAGTGTAGTAGCGGCAGGGGCCGCAAGTGTAGTAGCGGCAGGGGCCGCAAGTGTAGTAGCGGCAGGGGCCGCAAGTGTAGTAGCGGCAGGGGCCGCAAGTGTAGTAGCGGCAGGGGCCGCAAGTGTAGTAGCGGCAGGGGCCGCAAGTGTAGTAGCGGCAGGGGCCGCAAGTGTAGTAGCGGCAGGGGCCGCAAGTGTAGTAGCGGCAGGGGCCGCAAGTGTAGTAGCGGCAGGGGCCGCAAGTGTAGTAGCGGCAGGGGCCGCAAGTGTAGTAGCGGCAGGGGTCGCAAGTGTAGTAGCGGCAGGGGCCGCATGTGTAGTAGCGGCAGGGGCCGCATGTGTAGTAGCGGCAGGGGCCGCATGTGTAGTAGCGGCAGGGGCCGCATGTGTAGTAGCGGCAGGGGCCGCATGTGTAGTAGCGGCAGGGGCCGCATGTGTAGTAGCGGCAGGGGCCGCATGTGTAGTGAGCTGTCCACACACCGTAAAGATCTGCCAGATATACTGATTAAATGCTATCAAGTTCAATAGTAGCGCCTGGGCTTTTATAAATTATTTTATGCTTTGGCGTAAATAATAACTACCCTTAGATTACGCTTTTTTCAGTGCGCCATTTACATTACCTAATTTAAAGGTTCACCTTATGGTGTGTGATACTGGAGGCAGCTTGTGGCAGAGTCAGCATTTTCTAATTTATCATATCTTCCCATTCTTCCTGTGTTCTTCACCCCACCCTGAACCAACCAACAGCAACTTGTAACAACCATTAACAACCATGTTAATCCTTAGAACAGGAGGTTCAGATACCTGCTCCCATGGTATACACATAAGATGGGTTTCTTATTGATATATATTGCTTATTTCCGGCTGTAAACATTACGTTACGGTTCTATACGCCGAATAAATCTGCGTTCCGTGTAGGAAAAGTAACCGACTTGTTTTCACTTCTGGTTATTGTCTCCATAGGCCACATAACAAAGATTCATATTCCAACCCAGGAGTCCTCTTATTATCGTTTATGTTTGGATTTTACATTTAATGAACTACATTTCTGAAAAGTGAGCTTTTTTTTTTTTTGTTTTTTTTTTTTTTTTTTTTTTAAAGAAAACCAAATGTTATTTATTTTGTGTAATAAGCACATAATACTTATTTAATATAAATTATATTTCTTGTCTATATCCCTCTAGATTGTATCAGTTTGTCTTTGTAAATTCTAGTTTGGTCAGACCCTTTGAATATATGTATTGTATTAAGCGCTGCGTAAATTGTTGGCGCTATATAAAAAAAAGATAATAAAAATAATAATATTACAAATATATTCTACAGTTTTCAAACTCTTGCAGCTTTATCAACTATGTCTACTTAAACAAAACCCGTGTAAAATCTTTTTTTTTATTCATACTTTAGTTATTTATACTTATTTAATGGATTGTGAACTATTCTCCTTTCAGCGTATTTGCCATCTTCTGTAATGATTTACCTTCAGTTTGCAGCCAGTTCTCAACAGCTCATAAACTTTTTATGGGAAAATTAACCCATTGGAGCTATGCCATATTTACCCTATTAAAAAATACCCATTCTTTGAAAAGCTCTCTATTAATTGAATCGCAATGTGTGCTGTGCAGACTCAGGAGGCATTAAGCAGCATGGAATTTATTGGTGGTTTAGCCAAAAAAAATTTACTTAGATTTACTACTTATTAAGAAAAAAAGTATATATTCAAATCCGGTCAATATACCATATGTATAAGCATGCCTTTCAAGAATTTGAAGCTTTTTTCACTATAGTATAAGCAGCATAATCAGTAGTGATCTAATTTAGAAACATATTTTAATAATACCATATTTTCTATGAATTTGTAACCTCGTAACTGCTATTTTTACACTTCTCATTGCTACATAGAAACAAAGTTTGATAGCAAGTAAGATTCCTTCTTTCCATCGAATCTGCCCATTTTTGTCCCTTCTATAACGATCTCAAGCCTTAAGTGATCCATGTCATAGATGAAAGGAAGCTTTATGCCTATGCCATTCATGTTTAAATCCCCTACCACTTCCGCCGGATGGTTGTTCCACTCATCTATCACCTTTTCAGCAAAGTTTACATCTTAAGTCTTACGGTTGGATTTCTGAAATGGTTTAGTTTTGCATTATACAATTTGCTTGCTTCAGTAAATGCTGCTTTCTCTTCTAAATTGTTTCTTTTCTAAAAGTTTAGCTTCGCCGCGGTGGTACAGAGCCCTTGGGTAGTAACGCTTCGCTGTGAACTTCGCAGACTTTGTTCCATTTGGTTTTAAAGAGAAACTTTCCCCTTTACCTCCAGAATGAAGTCACCCTGCTGAGAAACGAAGTGGCGCAACTGAAACAGCTTCTTCTGGCTCATAAAGATTGCCCTGTAACCGCCATGCAGAAGAAATCTGGCTATCATAGTGAGTAATGTTCCATTACCCGTGGCCTTGGGCTACGTCAGTGAAATACTGCCAAGCCGAACCGTGCTACCATTAATATAGGAGACACGCACACACACGGCTAGTGTTTAACATTAAATATTTAAAATACAGAGAGCTTATTGCTGGGGAAGGTGTTATTTTCATGCATCGCCAAGAAACATTAACTAATATATGAAGTCGTTTTAATACATTGAAATCTTTGTGACACTTAAAGGCGTATTTAAAGGCGTGAATTTTTCGTAACAATAGAGATTTTTTATTTCAAATAAACACGTTTAAGTGCCATGTTTGGATTT
The DNA here is from genome assembly GCF_027358695.1 of Spea bombifrons. Classification (NCBI taxonomy): domain Eukaryota; kingdom Metazoa; phylum Chordata; class Amphibia; order Anura; family Pelobatidae; genus Spea; species Spea bombifrons. The sequence goes on along the minus strand of NC_071093.1, from coordinate 12,352,650 downwards.
TTGTTCTTACTGAAAGAGGAGAAATATATATAATTTTTTTTTTTTATTATTATTTTTTTTTTTATTGCCCTTCAAGAACACCAACACTGTTCCACAGCGATGTGTGTTCTTCAGCGTCAAAGTCATTTTGATTTATTTGTGTCCAATAGCCTGACCTGTCAAGAGGTTATCCTTTTGTGCTCCCTTGTAGTGAGACAGTGGCCATGCACAAAAGCCAAGCTTCCGCAAAAGGCCATTTTCAAAAGAATTTTCATAAAGAATTCATTCACTGGTTTGCACTTCGCAGATGCTATTATTAGCTTTAATATTGCGCCCGTATTTTCATACGGAATTAAGAAAACATTTTGGCGGTGATTTTCCCCTTTCATGTTTATTGGTTTATCATGACGTTCTTCAGACATAATTTATAATTAACAAATCTCCGACACCTTGAATTATTAGACTGTCGTATAGAAGGTGATGCGAGTGTTCACCTCGGTCGGCATTTTAAAGGTTAATTGTTCTTCTCCTGCACGCTCCCTCGCTTTGGCTGTGATATACAATGTACCAACCAGCTGCTGCTGTAGAATAAATGGCCAATTTTGTCCCTGGTACACATATTTGTAACAAATAACAAAGCTGGGAATGCATTAGGCAGCATTCATAATATATAACCCACAGCTTTCTCTTTATGATTTAATGATATTCCAGGATATTTGTAAATGTGAAGATTGTTTCTGCCATATGCAGCCACTTCATTTTAATTTGCCAGTGTCAGTAATTCAGCGGGATAAAGAAACATTTTGAATTGCATGCAAACAGTTCCTCAGGTGCTTGCGATAAAACTTAATAGCCTCCATCTTTACTTGTAGTCATTCGAAGCCGTTTTATCAGAACAGGCAATATTTTTTAATTTAAAAGAATTGAAAGGTAAACACAACTTTCTATTGCCGTATATATTTAGAGCACTGATTCTTGTCATTTCCGAGCTGATAAATTTCACTCCGCGAACGCGCAGTCGTTTGACAGGGTAGAGAATAACATTTTGCAGTAAATTGGAACGGCATAGGCATATGCCGGAGATTGGTATTAACAATGATTGCGACAGGGATGAAGCTATTATCCTTCCCATCTGATAAATCCACATCATTTGGAATAGCTGCTGTCTGGAATTGGCAGCATATCCGCGGTTAAGCTAAACTATTTTTTTATATGGGTTCCCAGCGTCCCTATAGATGTGATTAGAAGGTACTGATTCAGATGTTGAGGACATGCTTCTGGTTTTTGCAGACATATAGAAGCCTCGTGTAGTATTATGACTCTATATATATATATATATATATATATATATATATATATATATATATATACTATATAACTCCCATGAACCTATACATTACAAATGTATACACATGAATATCTCTATTCATTGTTTTTTTAAGGACATGTAACAAGCATTATTTAGTTTTAGAATTCCTATTGCTATTTTTTATTTTCTTTAGCTGCTGGACTGTAAGGTTGAGAATATAAATACAAAAATAAAAGGTTTAAAAAAATTATAAATAAAAAGGTTAATAAATAAAAGGATTATATATATATATATATATTTGCAAACAAAAGCTGAGACCTTTCCTTAAGCTGTTAAGTCTGATTTCCCTGCATTTCCTCGTTGACTGAGTGTTTGCTTCCAGTTTTCCGAAATCCAGATATGAAAAAGTACCAGCACTTGGTGTTCTGCTAACAAAATTAGTAAACACGGCAAAAACATCCTTCTTCTTGTACCCCTCGCTCTGCGTCCGAGAGCCGGTTAGCACTCCGTGTGTCTTCTTAATGGAAAAGTTCGGCATAATTACCTTTTATAAGACGTGAAGTGCTGCCAGCGTGGGGGTGATATTCTTACATGGAGAAAGTCTTCCAAATAACGTTGCTTGTTTAGTGGCTTCTTATAAAAGTGGATGGGACTGTGTGTTTATTTGACATAATGTTTTGTTTTTGTGATAATATTGCTTTGAAAACACTGTGTAGACAGGGGTAATATTACTAATTAGTGTGTTATGTGTGTGTGTGTGTATATAAACACCGATTCCAACGTCCCAATTCTCTTTGCCGTTACTGGAGATGAGATCAGTTGGTCTAGTTATATTTATTTCAAATAACACTAAAAGTATTATGACATTTTATATATCGCGCATCAGCACATCTCGTGACTCCATTACAATGAGAGGAGACATTGACACACATTAATGGTGTGGTAGGAGAAGAGGCCTCTGCTCTGGCAAGCTTACAATCTATTTGGTGGACCGGTGGGATTGAGACAGAAAGTAGGGGGCTGACTTGGCAAGGATGACGCGATTGTAAAAAGTAAAGTGGAGAAGTCCGATCTGGAGATCTGGAGCCTGGGGTTGGGAGGTATTAGGAGGATACATTATATGTGTCTCTGAAATGCTTGTGAGCTAGAGCAAGTAGGGGATAATCTAATGAAGTACGGAACTTCAGAGTGTAAGTGTAGCATGGTGAAGTGTTGGAGACACAAGTGAGAAGAGGTTATAACGGTTGGGGAGATACACAAGGAAGTGGTTACTTTAAAAACCTTACGTATACAAAGTTGTGTTCAAAGAGGGCAAAATATGATTTAAATGTAAGCGAAGCAAATGCAGGAATTATATTAATTTGTTAATTAAATAACACATGGATTCCAGACCTTATATGATCTTCACCTACACATAAAATTCTTGGAATGAGTAGTTACGTGGTCACACCGCTTCTCTTCTTCTACAAATGTATCCCAGCTGCTAATTCCTAGTGGGTTTTTTTTTTTAACTAATCCTATTCAGTTTTTTCTATTTATTATCATCATGATCAGTAGAGTTTTAACCCACCCTGTGAGCTAACACGTCCCCTGCTTTTCATTACAAATTGGAGTGAAGCTTTGCATGAGGCGATCACGTTTTAAGGTCTCTTTACAACACAGCAGCCATCAGGCCCAAGTATTTTATGCGATAAAACATCATTATCATTACCTTACGATTTCCAAATCTTTTCTTTAGTGAAGCAAAAAAAAAATTTGCGATCTACAATTTACAGTGATGTATATTTATTGTCTTTTTTAATTTGCTCTATAAGATCTGTTTGGAATTACTGAATTATTAGTCAAATTTGGAATGTGAAGTAGTAGATTCCTCTGCCTTGAGCCCAATTAATTTGTGTATCTCTCGAACAGCTGGTGGCATTTAGACTCTGAGTATTGCGCGCTCTCCCAAGTGCACATCATTAGAGTCAGGTGTTAGAATCATCAGCTGCTGTACTTAATGGAAAGGCAGCCAAATAAATTTGAAAAATAACCTCTATTTGCCAAATAAGAGGTTTTTTTTAAGGTAAAATGACGTCACATCTATAATTGTATTTCATTAGTTAAATTATAATTGTTTACACATGAAATACTCCTGAAAAGTATTGTATCCGCTCATCTGTAATGAGAATCAGTGAGGCAGCAGCCTGCCTAATAATGCTCAATGGACTCGTTTTTGCTTCTACACTCAAAAAGAAATTAAGCACCATTTGTTTTTGGGAGTAGAATTAATTCAACAATATTTTGATTCGCCAGCTTAGCATATATATATATATATATATATATATATATATATATATATATATATATATATATATATATATATATATATATATGTGTGTGTGTGTGTGTAAGTAGGTTTATATGCATTGATTAAACCTGGGAACGTTTAAAAAAATAAATAAATAAAACAAGTAAACCTGTAAACAGAAAAGCAGAAGCTGCAGCTACCAAGCTACAGCAGAACACCTCCATGGTCCAGTTTTTGAGCCACTGATTGGCCAAACACATATGCTGGAGATGGAGAAAGGGAGAAATGTATAGGGGAGGATTTTGCAGAATGCCCCCATGCACTTGGGCTATCCACTCGGTTATCAATAATAAAGTAATAAAGTGCATACGATGGCTGCAGTGTCCCTTTAACCAAGCGTATCATATGAAGGCTACAGAGAAACAAGGTTGGGTAGGGCTGCCGTCCCTCTGATTCCATATGTTATTGATCCTAAACAGCGTGATTTTAAAAAGCACGCTCATTTCACTCCATCACTACTCAGATTGCTGACCTCCATAAAAATGTATGCGTCACAAGCCATGCCAGAGCTGGAAGATCCAATCCTAAATAATTATAAAACAAAGTGTAAAAGTTAATCCTTTTTATTGGGCCAACATAGAAAATGTGAAGTCATATAAGAGTTCTGGCCATTTTGTAAGAAATACTTAGCACCTTCCATAGTAGTTCCGTACAAATGAAATTTATAAGCCACTGACATACCAGCTGAACTATGCATTACGCAGGGCCGACTCAGCCTTCCTTATAGAAGTTCATTGGCCTTAGCCTCTATAAAGCAGTGTGACATCACAGATAAAGTGTTACTGAAAGTTTGTATAAGGTATTAAGGCTACACTTATATCCCAATATATCAATGAATTTTTTAAGCAATTGCAATAATATTATTATTATATATTATTATATAGTATTTCTGCAGGATGTTTTGTTTTTGCTGTTTGTATGTATTGCATATTATTGTTTTTCGTCTAACCCTTCTCATTATTGGTAATCTGAACTGTAAAATATGTTTCTGCTTTCGATTTTCCTATAAAATAGATGCGGAGAAAGACGAAAGCTCAGAAGACATTTCAATGCCCAGCAGTCCACAGACCGAGGCGATCCAACACAGTTCAGTCAGCACTTCCAATGGAGTCAGCTCCACTTCCGTGGCCGAAGCAATCGCAACATCGGTCCTCACCCAGATGGCCGACCAGAGTTCGGAACCAGCTGTGGTTGTTGTGGCTGCACCTTCTGCCCAGTCATCAGGAAGTTGATTGACAACATCTCTGACACATCAGGGTTTAGTAACAATCGTTGACTCTGAAAGGAAGACCATCAAGCGGCCAGTCTTTAATTTGGGGATGAAAGTAGCTTTTGTTTTTTAAATGCTAGTTTACCATGGAATATGTTCAATACTTGTTCAAGATTGTTTTTAATCATCTTAATATTGCTGCAATTCAATTATCATTATATATATAATATATACACACTACTGTTCAAAAGTTTTGGGTCACTTAGCTGTTTTCATGGAAAACAAGGAAATTTCTAGCTGCGCTAACAATGTTGCAAATAGATTTTCTAATGATCAATTAGCCTTTTAAGCTTAAATTTGGATAGGCGAACACAATGTGCCATTGGAACACAGGAGTGATGGTTGTTGATAAAGGGCATCTGTTCCCCTATAAAGAAATTCCATTAAAAATCAGCCGTTTCCAGGTACAATAATAATTTACAAATTTAACGTCTGCGCTGTATTTCTGATCCATCCATTCTTTTGAAAACAAGGACGTGTTCTATGTGACCCCAAACATTTAAACTGTAGTGTATGTTGTTTTAATAACTTTTGGAAATGTTTGGTTTTAGGAGATGTCAGGATGACCTTTTAATCCTAAACAACGAGGGTACAGTGGTAATAGCTCTCTGGCATTTATACCAAAGTTCTGCGTAGTCCCTTTTGACTTTGAACAGATCAAGGTCATAATGCACTAGGCACAGGAAAGAAAGACAAGGTCGATTTGCTTTTAATCTTTTTGCCTTTTATTTTGCACATTCCGGAGGAGTAAAGTATCAGGAGAAACACTTGTTTTTGGTAGGTTATTGAGGCTTTTTAACTTTTTTTTAATATAAATTAACCGTGCTATGTGACTTATAGATACATTTATAAACTTTTAATAGAGATTGGAATGATCACCTCATTTTAAATCTATGATGTACTTAAAATGTTTTTTTTCTGTAGATAAAGTGCAATCCTTTAGTTTTAATGTTTTTCTTGAAGAAAAAAAACAACTGAAGTAGTACAAAACCAGTGGAGTGTTTATTAGTACCGAGTAGAATAGTTCTTGAAATTTCTTCATGTGTTTCATGGCTCCCGGCTTTACCTTTATCATCAGTATGACTGCCATAAAAAGCCTAACAACCTACTTCAGACAACTCAATCACGACTTCGCCATTGTAATTGCTGGATAACTTGTTAATTATTGTGTAAGCACTGTCTTTTTTTTTTTTGTAACAAACATTTGATACATTTCTTGTGGATAAAGAAATTGGTATCAGTCTTGGAAATGTTATTATACTGTTTTGCGTGTGTGTGTGTGTCAGGGGTAGGGTGGGGACATGGGGTGTGAATGGATCAATGGTTTTTGCCAGCAAAGTATGCCTGAATGTTTAAAGATGCCTTTGTTGTGAAAGCTGGCTTATATGAAATTGCAGGTAAGAATACAACTTTGTGTGTTTGAGAATCTACATTCCACGATGTTTCTTGTGCTGGAGGAGATGATTGTAAAGTACAGATTCTTGCTATCCAGTTGTCTTTCAGATATTGAGTCTTTTCAATGTGCCATTATCTTTTCTGATTCACAATGCAATATTTCAGATCGCTTCACCAGTAAATCAGCGTGTTTACATGGTTTTACAACTGCATGTTTGCAGGATTCTGTTCTGTACATACTGGAAACGTTACCTGCATCCAGAGGTCTTTCAGAGACGGATCGTCCAGCATGGGAAGACTTATGAAAAATGCATTGGGCAAGGTTTCTCTGAACATCTATAGTTCATATGCAAAGGGCAGGGTGTTTTTTTGTTTTGTTTTGTTTTTTAACAAGTTTCGGTGCTGAGCTGGGGCACCTTAAAAAAGGGAACAATGATACTTCTGTTTAATTACTGTAGCCCAGAATTGTCATGTATCTTAACTAAGCTTTATGTATGTATAAATTAGTTTATCTTAAATAATTTAAAGAGTATTCTAGTGTGAATACAAAATTAAAAACAAATGAAGAAAATTAAAGTAACATTTTATCACAGAATAAAACTACAGTAACCCAAAATCAAGGGCAATGCACTACATATTTGTGTTTAGAACTTTTCTTAATCTTTGAGAGTAAAAGAGGTCTTTACCGGGTGAAATCATACTTTAGTCCCGAACTATTGGGCAGGTAGACCTCTTGTATTTGAAATAAATTACACATCTGTTAAATGTTTAGGGATGATAAATTATAACTGTAACTAATGCAAGTAGCCTCAGCAGTATAAAAAATGTGAATTCTACAAAAAAAAGAGCTTATTTCATTTTGATGGAATTTTTGCAAATTAAATGTCTTACTGAAACAGTTGTTGTTCTTATCTAATACAGATATGTTTCACATTTATTTATGCATTTCAATTTATTTTGTATTATAAAATTGTAAATTAAAAAAAAAGATTGTATGTTTGAAGAGAACATGTGCTTGGTGAATGGTTTTAGTTATGGTGTTAGAAAATGCGCATTCATGTTCTGCTACTAGAGTTCCTTTTTCACGATTTGTCACTGCGTCTGTACAATTTTGAATCTCGACATTTCACAAACTGTACTGTTTCATTCGGAGTGCAGTTTGCATGAGTAAATTATGTAAAAAAAATAAATACATTTTATCATGTAAACTTGTTTTTCGTTTTTTTTTTTCCCCAGAGCAAAATTTTTATTGATAGTTTTAAAAATACATATCAGGAATAAAAAAAAATACTGACATGTGAATGCAAATAAAAGAAGTACACGAGGAAGGGAAGAAAGAATTCCCATTAGAAACGTGTTCTAGAAGCAAGTATTGACACACTGAGCAATGGTCTGCCCCTCCTCCCCTGATTGGTTCCACAGCCCCCCATATCCCAGGGGTCCCTGACAAAGACCCTTGTGACTCTCCTGACGTCTCTAAATCCTGACAATGACAGATCCTAAACCTTGTGATTATGCCTGAGTTGGAGTTGCTATGTATGGTGCGAGGATAGTGGGCTGGGCAGGCAGCAGAAAAAAATGTATACTTCACTTGGATGAAGTACCCCCATTTACTATGGCCAGCATACCAAAAGAGCCTCCCTATCAGGGACGTAAACCTTCTGCATAAGACCTAAATGTGGCACCCTGCTCATACACCGAAGAAAGGTCATGGAAAAGGAGAGCCCTCTCAGGATGAAGAATTTCCCTAGGAGACAATTTGCCGTTTTGTAGATACATTGACAGGCCTCTCCAGGTCCGTAACGTTTCTCTTGGCATATGTCTCAGTGTTACTCAGCTTGTCATACCCAATCTACCAACACAAAACATAGAACTTGGTGCTATACTTAAGCGTAGAGTTTTCCATATCATTTCTTGGAGAGTACCAACAAACATTTGGCCGTGCAGCATCTTGGGCATAGGCATACCCATGCTACCAGTTTGTGAACCGGTTTGGAATGCATTGGACTTCCAGGAGGGTAGATAAAGGGATCTGGAGGTATGGTGGCTTCAAATACCTGTGAGACATATTAAATACATCATCCCATATTTGCAAATCCTTCATTCATATTTGTTTTGCTGTGTAATTTTTTTCAGTTGTGTATTTAACAAACAGCGGTGGAAGGGTTGTGCCCAAACCGGCAAAGTGACGTGGAAGTGAGAAAACCCATTGAAAGCTATCCAAGCGGATTCATGTAGAAAAACCTGTTCCCGATATTGTCACTGCGAGTCCCATCAAACTTCATTTGAAGTCAACGTAGTTTTATTTAATTCTGCAGAGCCATAAGCAGCCCATAGGTTTGTGGTATTTTCCTTGTGGTCGCAGCTGAGTTCTTGAGCGACCCCAAAAGTGCCCCAAAGTTTTTGCTACAGAATATGGAATATTGAATGTAAACTTTCGCAGAGGGCTGGTGCCCTATAATGCTGGTTACTCGTAGAAGCTTCCACTTTACTGTAATAGCAGAGGATCTAAACTCAATAATTAGGATAGGTGTCCACATACTTTTGGCCATATAATGTATTGTTTTGCTCACAAACCCTGAATCCAACAGGCAGCGGGTTGACAGGGAATCCTCCAGGCACTCTGGGGCTTGATCACAGCCTGCACGCTCAACACATACAGTGCAGATATCCCAGGGGTTAGAGAAGCCTGGGTGACATACTGAAACGCAAACTCACTCTAACACTCACTCACTCTACACATATACGCACACCCTCTCTCCCTCTCCAGGCCCTTCTCTCCCACATGCCGCCAACTCAAGGCTCTCTTGACATGCTAATACTATACATATACTAAAATACACTCAGATGGAATAAGTGTTAGTCCAAAAAGGTATTATCACAAGATACTTATTCCATCTGTTATTTGATATTGACACCACTGGACTAATATGGCTACAACCTCTACTCTAAAGTAAATTTAAATAAACAAAGAAAATAAAAATACATCATTTGAAAATAATTTTATGAATGTAAAAAAAGAAATGAATAAAAAACAAAGGTAAAAGATTACCACGCTAACAAAACAAAGATCTTTCTCTGGTGCTGTTCACCTGGCCTGTATATATACAGATACAATAAAGACGCCACACAGAGCGCATTTTCTTTACGTCATCGGCTATGGTATCCTCTATACAACTCGGTTGTATCAACACTTTTTTTGGAGACTTATTTACAGCTTTTTTTTGTAACTGATCACATTTTTTTTACAGAACAATAGAAACCATGCATTTTAATTAAACATTCTAATTAAACTCAAAGTACTGATGTGTGTTATTCTTCCAGTAATGAACACTTTATGCTGTATAATAATTATATAATTCTGAAGATAATAATAGTAGTATTATTCAGCGCATATGAGTCAAATGATAAGTATTTGCTCACCGTTCATTGTATTATACACAATTGCTTAAAACATATTTCTTGAAATGCTTAAACGTATTTCTTCATATTTCCTACTGTTTTATCAATTGCAAAATAGTTTGTATGTTGGAGCGTTTATAAGCTGGGATAAAGTGCCATCTAGTGGCAAAAGAGTAATCTAACAATTTACTAAATTGTTTTCAGTTTAAAAGGCAAATTACCGTATTTTGTAAACATTTAAACAATTAAATTTAATATTTTCACCTAATCATTTCTAAGTATTTAAATTGCATATTCTTTATTCTGCATGTAAGTGCTGAAGAAAAAATATTACAATACTAAGAGCTATATACTGTATGTAGAAGATGATTTAGTGGTGCTGTCCCATTAAGAAAAGATATTAAAGGGTCAGTGCAATCCCCCATGCAGCCCCACCAATGAAGAATGTATATGACATTACTTTGTAAGCACTTTAATATGCATTCTTTATTTGTAAAAAAAAAATAAGTAAATAAAATACTTACCTTGGTAAAAAGTGTTGGTAGGAACACTTTCTGCATGCACATATGTGGTGGTTTCATTAGACTGATAATAATAATAAATATAATAATAACTTAAAGGTGAAACTTATATTACTGCTTAAATGCCAGGTACTAGTGGTTCCATGAGGATAGGTAGCCAATTGGTTAACACATTTGGTGAGTCACTACATAGAATCTTTACAATGGACTAACACCATACACCAACAGCCCCCCACATAGATACATACACACACACTAACTATAACATCATACGCTTACACATACACACACTGTCTCACATTGTATATGCAGCTCACACATTTCTCCCACCAACTCCATCTTACTTTGCAGTCTTGTCTTCACTGCAGCCTTGCTGCTCCTGACCTACTACCACAGGGTCACTTAACGTCCGTGGGTCCCATGCCTTACTGCTTCCCTGATTAAAGAGTATAAGAGTGTCCCTTTAAGCTCTGTAGCATGGTAAGCAAACCTTAGATGATGTCATTTTACTGTTACTGGTGAAGATTTACGTACATAAAACCAATGCAGAAAATTAAAGATTCAACACTACTAGGGATAGTGTCAGATATGTATTGTGGCCTAGCCAGACTCAGCTGCAAGTAGATCCCTGGTGCGCAGCTGCCCAATGGGCCGGCTAGAAAGGAGGCTTCTGATCTCCCCAGTCGGTCAAGATCAGACAGATAGCATGCTCTAACATGTGTCCTTTAGAGGGGATATATGATGGGATCATATGCCTGTGTAGAACAGTAAGGATAGAGGCTATGGAGGGGGAGCTCAGGATGCTGTTAAAAGTTTAAATATAAGATTTCAGTAGTAACATATTAATTAAAATATATTTTGACTCTCAGCCCTTCCTTAATTGTGCTTAAGATTTTACTTAAGGGATTTAAGGCTATTCTACATATAAAATTACGCTATTATAGCTTGTGCTGGAGTAGGGAATAAATTCAACTTAAGATATTATTTGAGTAGAAAGGTAAAGCTTATTAGACTAATTATGGATCTAGTTTTAAAAGCATTAAATTCTAAAAGAATAGGTGGAACAGAAACTTTAATGTTGGAGAACTCTTACTTTTACTATTCTACATAACCTATTCTACATACCCTATGCTGTAAAGTGTTACACTGTATAGAGAAAGTACCAAATACACTGTATAAATGCAATATACAGCTTTTAATGAATGTGCTATTGCATATGCATTTTAGTATGTCCTGTGAGTATTATATAATTTGTTAGATTTGTTTATGCATGATAATATATGCATAACATTGAAGTAGTGAGTACCCGAGAAGCATATTAAGTCTGCTGTATTTCATCGTATGTATAGCTGAACTATGCGTTGGATGCCACCCAATAGAACATCATACTATATTGCTTCTTTTTTCAAGCATTGGCAGTGTTAGCCACCATCTATTACTTTACTGGCAGATTGACAGATATTGAAGCTGGGGCCATTAATGGCTATTTACCAACAATAAACCTTTTTAGGTTTTTAGCGTGCATTTGTTCTTTATTATTTATGTATTGATGGATTTAAATTTAAAAGTGAAATATTGTAAATAAATAAAAATATATTATGCTGTGGGATCTAAACAGCGGTTAATTTGAAGGTGTGCACCAGAATTACCATTTACACATGACGTACAAATATAAAGCTTCATCCAGTCTTTGCAGTTAATTGGATTTTAAAAAAATAACATATTTATTCACTAAATTGCATTCAGCATCTCAGAGGAATGCATTTAATATTCAATGGAATCTTACAGAAACAACACTAATAAGGCAGAGCTCCCGGGTAAGTGAATTCTAAGCATAATGTTACATACCGTTGATGCTCCTGATATGAATGCTAATTTTGTTTGTCAAGATTTTGTTAGGTTATAGCAACAGGGTATAAGGAAATATCGGTACATCCCAGAGGAAATAGCAGGGACGGTTAGTGATTCAATAAAACAAGATGTTTTCCTGTCGTTAGAAATGGGACAATACATTGGCCGGATCTCCCATTCTTGATTTGTGTGTTTTTTATTTGTTCTGTAAATGCTTATCTTATTTACAGAAAATTTTAGTGAAATCTTAATAAAAGCACTTCCCGCCCATGATGATCCATCATTTTATAGTAAGGCAAAGAGATAGGAAAACATTATGCAAAATCCATGAAAAAAAGTTGCAGTTCAACGGTTAGTTTATTCTTTTGTTCCCCCTCTTAAACACAATTTTTCTTTTTCTTTGACAGCTTGAGGTATAACATTGGTGTTGTCACATCAGGTAATTTCCTTATTTTGATTTTCAGCATGATATCATTTCAAATCAGATGTCATTGCGAGTGATATTTAGATGATGTCACATAAATTCCTTTGAGAGGCTAGAAGTGAGTTTTGCCTAAAATGCATAGGTGTGTAGAGGACGGGTAAATAACTGTTCTCGGATGGTTGTTGATCTACAGCGCCTGTAAGTCTTGCACAATAATTGTGTAACTCACCAGGTTACTTGAAGACACTCTGATAATACATCAAACAAATTTGCCTTTACCACCCGCTGACCTCATAATGTACTGATCCAAAATACTGAGTCAGTGCCTTCAGCTTATGATTTACACCTTATTTGCTGCACTTCTTTCCACCATTTTTCTAGGATGCTTTCGCCTACCTCAAGGTCTGGTGAAAATACCTGCGAAGACCAGAGATCCTTGCTATGAGTAGCCGATTTGAGGTAGCATACAGAATAAACCTAATGCACATTTTTGTTAAAAAGTGTCCACATGTGCCATCTAGTGCTAAAACACCAGAGGTACATACACTTCAAACATAAGATCTAAACTACCATTTTTGCAACAATTGTCTGTCAATTACATCTTTAACCTCATACGTACAATAATTATTGCCTTTCAATGTAACCAGTTGCTGGATTATAGTGATTAAGATGATATTTCAGACAAGTTAGCTACTGGCATATTCCTCTAAAACAACAACGGGAAATATTTAGCTGTCCCTGATTAGACTGGATGTGGTATATATATATATATATATATATATATATATATATATATACACTCACTGGCCACTTTATTAGGTACAGCTGTTCAATTGCTTGTTAACACAAATAGCTAATCAGCCAATCACATGGCAGCAACTCAATGCATTTAGGCATGTAGACGTGGTCAAGACAACTTGCTGAAGTTGAAACCGAGCATCAGAATGGGGAAGGCAGAAGTGGATTTAAATGACTTTGAACGTGGCATGGTTGTTGGTGCCAGATGGGCTGGTCTGAGTGTTTTAGAAGCTGCTGATCTACTGGCATTTTCACGCACAACCATCTCTAGGGTTTACAGAGAATGTTTTCTAACAGAGTTTCAGATTATTCCAATGGCTTGATTAGGAAGGTGGGTTTTCATAAAGCTTTTAAAAGTAATGTCGAGGGAGAAAGTCTGACGGAACCGGAAGGGAAATCCACAGAGGGGGTGCAACGCAGGTGAAATCATGAATACGGGAGTCAGAAGAGGTAATGACAGAGAGGCGCAAGTCATGAGAGGAATGAAGAGGGTGGTTAGGGGTGTAAATGAATAGACGGGGAGATATAGGGGGTGCAGAGTTTTTAAGGACTTTGTGTGTCAGGAGTTTGAGTTTGATACTGAAGGGTATAGCGAGCCGGTGGAGCGATTGGCACAAAAGAGCAGCTGATGAGGAGCGGTGACAGAGAAAGATTAATCCATCTGCAGCGTGGAGGATTAGAATCGTGAAATGTGGGAGATGGGAGACCAGTTAGTAGGGAGTTTCAATAATCCAGGCAGGATATCACAAGGGTGTGGATTTTAGTCATTTCTTGAGTGAGCAATGGGTGGATTTGGGAGAATTTGGTGAGGGACTTGATGTGAGAGATGAAGGAGAGAGCATAGTCAGGTGTGACACCAAGGCATCAAACTTGGTCTGTTGGTTGGATAGTGGAGTTGTCAAGAGTTAGGACAGAAAGGAAGGCAGGATTACCATAAACTCAGTCTTGGAGATGTTGAGCTTCAGGCAGTGCGACACCATCCATGGTCCAATTCCAGAAAGACAGTCTGTAAAGGTGAGTTGGAAAAGAGGGTAATAGGTTGAAAGAGGAGATATAGATTAGCATGTTGTCTCCATATAGGTAATACTGGAAGCCAAAGGAAGATATCAGTCGTCCGATGGAAGAGGTGTAGATGGAGAATAGTAGAGGATGACATGTCTTCTTCTTGAATAAAGCATGATTGCGGCTATTTTACACTCACGAAAATGTGCTTTACTATATGATAATTTGCAGTGAATTAAAAATAAAAATATGCTTATGACAAATAAAACTAAAAATTCAGCACTCTATAAGAATGCGTATATGTATAAAATTGAAATAAGCCCTGCAGCCTGGTCTGCAAAGAGTTGTTCTGTCCAGTTGTCTTCACAGATGTTGGTGACAGTAACTGGTACATTATGTGGAATAGAAGCACGTAGTTAACATAACAAACAGCTCCCAAAGCTCCAACTCAACAATAAGGCGTAATCAATTAGACACAGTTCATTCTACAAAATCCCTTTAAAGTTAACTGTGCCATGAACAGATGCAGCTTTAAAATTACTCAAGTGAAGCCAACTGCCTCACATTTTTCTGATGCAAGCTAAGACCCATGTCACAGCCGTGAACATGCTTTCTCCACGTTCATAGGGATAGCCATAAGAATATAGTGAAATATACAGTAAATTTAGAGTAAATTAAGTATTGGCTGGCCTGGGGGCCTAAACTCTTCAAACAGGGTCAGTCCAAATTGGGCCAGCCACCTCTGAGAGAGAGGAGCTCAGTGGAGTCATGTAATGCAACATTATGTGAACTTTAAGTAGTAGCACAGTGATTTGCACCATGTGTGAGTGGGGCTGAAGACGGTAAGTTTATATATGTGGGTGTGTGAGTGAGTGTTAGTGTGCTTGTATGTATAAAGGGTGGCCAGGGGGGAATGGATGGTGGTGAGTATAGTGTTCATGTGCAATGCCAAGCAGAAGCAGGAGATGTGTTTAATGTACTACGCTTCTTGTAGGTCTAGGAGACTGGGACAGAGGAATACTGCACATGCATTCTGATGACTCCCCATGTATTTCCTAGGGGACAAAAGCGAAGACATTAAAGTGCGTATAATGGCTGGGGTCTTCCTTTTAAGAAAAAAAGAGAAAATACTGTGAAGAGACAAAAGAAAAGGGGACATAGAGAAACAATTAGCTGTCACTATGATGAAGTAAATTTTGGAAATGTGGTGGTCTGTAATCAGGCCCGGACTGGCCATCTGGGACACTGGGCAAACGTGTGGTAGGCCGCTGGCCATGGCTGCCACATACTCACCCGATCTGCCACCCCAGCAGAAGATTTTGTGCTGCAGCATGCGGCCAGCGCATATGCCCAGCTGCATGCTATGTGAGCACAAAACCATTAGCGTGCGGCCGTCAGTTCTACTTACATCATCAGGTGGCCATATGCCTTAATGTGCAAGGGTTACCTTGTGAACGCCAGTCTGGCCCTGTCTGTAATCCAAGAAATTAACAAGGCTAACATTTAATTCACAAAATAATTATTTGAAATAAAGGACAACTTGGAAGTGGAGGAATGGGGAGTGTTAAAATGATTTATTGTTGGAGATGTATAAATACCAGAATTTCTCTGTTACTCATGTGTTTTTTAAAAAGCTTGCTGTTTGGGTTATGTATAAAAGAATTAACATGAACCAAGCATGATCAACGGATAAAACATGGGGACATGGCTCTTTATATATATATATATATATATATATATTAAAAATATGGTGCAATATTTTAAAGGTGGTCTTACCACGATAGTTATTAGTGGAATTGTCTATTCAGTCAGCACATTCTATTGGTTGCTACGGTGATAGGACAATAAAATTACTTTAGAATTATTTCATCACTTTTTAGCATAGCTGGTATAAAATGCCCCTTTCAAGCACTAAACATTTTATGCAAAATCAAAAACATCAAGTGTGTCACAATCCATTACTTCTATCGCATGGACTCATAAGGAAACCGCGATAATCATTTGCATTTGTGTACACAATTCTCGTATTACTTATTCAATAGCTTGGGTCTAGTATAGATAGTAGCCCAACTGTCATGCATTAACAAACATGTCTGTAATCTTATATGCCCCCACCCAACATTGTATTCATTGCATGGATATTTAGGCAGTATGTTTCAAAAAAACAGCATGAATAGATGTTTTGATAATCTTTGTTGACCTCGAGCATATTTTTGGCATTGGTTACCAGATGGCTCCCAAAGTAATTTCACAAGACATGGTAACCTCCCTTCCTCCAAGGAATCTTGCCAATTTTTAGTAAGATCAAGACAATGTCTCATTGATTACCAGGGCAGTAATGTATCAGCTAGAAACAAAAAATGGTATTACTGCAGCTCCAATGACAGCCGTGCACTTTACACGAAACGTGTTAGGGAGTAAATGTGTCTGGTTTAGTAAAATAGAGAATTGAGAAAAGGAGAATCGTGGCTCTTACTGCTTGACTTTTCCCTTTTACGGCGGTGCAGACATAGGTCATCCGTGTGCATGCGTGGAAAGTCCTTCCATTGATCAGTGCCAAGAATAGTCAGGCTTTGGAGGGGAGGGTAGCACAGCACTGAGTCAGGTGTGTATTTTTTTTTCTTTTTTGAAGAATGATTATTAATTTACTCACTTTAATATGCATTTATATTGGGGGTGCCAGGGACAATAACACAACCTGTCAATCATGGGGCAACTATCTCATGCAGATTTAAATTCTGTCACATTATTGGCCTCAACCACTTCTGATTGGAGACTTTTTAAATTCGCCCACAGAATTTGGGTGAAGCGCTGCTACAGGGAAACTCCAAAAAGGGGGCTTCGGGTAGCCGGAGCCAGAAAGTTCCCAGGTGTGCTTATATACCTAGAGCCTCTGACTCTCAAGTTTTAGTAAATAACTTCTTGTTCTAACATTTTTCCTCCTATTTTGTTAAATACCTTTATGTATTTAAATGCTTTTATCACATCTCCTCTCTCTCTCTTTGCTCATCCAAGCTATATATATTAAAAAGACTAGTAAACATGGTAATGGGCCTCAGATGACCGCCCTGTTCTAGTCTACTAGAGGGACTGCTTTGCCAATATGCGCTCTACTGGGGTTTTCCTTTAATTACTAACTTGAAGAGATGTCTGTATGCAACATTGTTTTCATTCTGGAATTCATAGAACTAATATAACTCTCTGTCCCGTTCTGTACAGGATATCCCTGTTTTTGGTGGGCACGTCTTTTATTTTGCTCAGTGAACATTTTGTTCTGGTTTTTGGGCAGTATCCTGCGTTCCAGTTCCCCTTTGAGAGCAAGAAGGGTGGCATTTTGCAATATGTTGGAAAAACCCCTGGCACTAAAAGAGTTCAAGGCAGGGCAATAATTGACATTCCAGTGGAAAGATCTAATACGGCCTGGCAAATATATGTACTTTTTGCATCTGCTTCACATGAAGAGTAACCTCAGTACTGGCACCCAGATGGCTTAATATACACATAATAATGCTTGGGGTAAAGAAAAGGCAATGTACAGGGTGGAAAATAACCATTTGCTAGGGGTCTGTGGCTTAGGGAAGATCTTTCCGGAACCTAACATTTTTCTGTTTCCGAGTGACCCTAACAGCACAGTTCAGATGGCAAGTGTTTTCTTCACAACAAGGCTCCTAGTTTCAAGGCAAATTTACTTTTCCCCCCAAAATTGGAATGGCCTGGAACTCCACTCAATCTAAATGCGGCTGGACATTTCGGAACGGTTTTGAAAGATGCAGTTGAGACTCTCATGCTTCAAGAGATAATATATATATTTTATAAAATATATTCATGAGAAATTTTGCTTAGACGACACCAAAAAGTAATGAAATAAATTGAGTTTGACACTAAATTTGTTACAGACAGTTTACGGTCCCTGACACCCCCTGTAAAGAAGAACGCATGCCAAGTTACTTTGTGACTCCTATAACTAAAAGCAAAACAAGACAATAATAACCAAATTCCACATCCGCAAAGAATACATAAATATCTCTTTAATATTAACAAAATAGATACATAAAAACATATAAAACCACCAATATAACTATGCAATAAAATCCAAAATGGTGAACATATGAACAAACTCAAGTACTTGTAATGTATATCTGTGTAATGTAGAATGTAGATCTGGCCCTTTGTAACAAAGCAAATGACTCCCGCCATAACCGGGCTTTTTAGAGTATTTACCTTACGGTTACAGAACATAATTTATAATAATTTATTTATTCAATGGATGGGGGGGGAGGGTTGGACCTCCAGTTGGACAATAATATTCTTGTTGAATTCTGCAATAGCAAGAGTCCTGATGACTAATAAAAGACATTATAACGGATTAAATCCTTTATTAGAGGACTATCACATTTGGCGGACTTCTCATTCTATGGGATTCCAGGTTATTGTCCTCATGTGAACCGTACACATAACGTACTAGCGGGCTTTCGGGTTGTTTTTTTCCACTAAACATGGCAGAAATATAACATTTAGAATGAGCCGTGACAGCGGAGCCGCGTCTGAAGATGAGCGGACAACAGTGGGTGCGAAAGGGCGAGGAAGGCGGACAACAGGAGGCTGCAAGGATTTCCTGTTGCCAAGGCAACGTAGGCAGCCGCCAGTCAGACCGTCGCCTCAGTCTGAGGAGGTGAAGCTGGTCATGTGGGAGAAGCAAGATGGCGGCCAGGAGCCAGAAGGATGCGGCGTGACTGCGATCCAGTCCCATTCAATCAGCCAGTGAGTCCTCCCCGGCAGTTCCTCAGCCCTTCTCCTCCTGCCCTTTTCTCCTCTTCATACGGATTGTCGCTGCTATATGCAGCAGCCCTGCCCCCGCCTCCTTTTCTGTAATACCTCTAGGACAGCTCCCCGTTGACATCTCACCGCTAGTAGCGGACCTGTCACCTGGGGATGATTTATTAGCTGCTGATCTTCCGCTTTAACTTTTATCTTTGCAGTGCTTTTCACCCAAACTTAAGAGAGTCGATGCAGTGAAGCCGTGAGCCGAGGACACCGCGATGGCTCTTACCGTATTCGGTGAGTGTATTGTGTGTCCGTTTTGCACGGTATTTTGTGATGTGCTTCCCTCACATACTTGCTTATTATTTCTTGCTCAGGCATCTGGTCCTGAGCCATTGTTTGGTGTCTGGGCGTGTGCTCCTCAGACCCACAATCTCTTCTGTATCGGTGGGATCTGCAGCCATAACCACATCTTGGGCTTTTTCCCCCCCCTTCAATATTTTGTTTGTACATTTGTTTACATCATGTGGAGCACAACTGTGATTTTACATCACAGGAATGTGTTTAGCGTATGAATGAAAATAAATCCAGAGAAGTGCTGCCAAATAATATAATCTTTATGCTCTGCCACGCTCTGTGGGAATTGTTAAAAAGGATGCTAAAATACGGACATTTCTTCTCAGATCTCTCCTGGCTGTGGTGTTGTCGGGGTTAAGTGCGTTGTGATCCATGTGTTTTGTTGCGATTAGAAAGTTACTTCTTGTTGTTGTTTTCTTGGTTTTGTTGATTGTTGTTGAAATGACCCTGGAGCGGTGATGAGAATCAACACATCGTGTAGCCACCGGTGGGATTTTTTGTATCCATAGATTATTCTCTTTGTAAATATCAAAGGAGCGTAAATAAATAAATCCAATAATGCAGAAGACGCTCAACCTTTTAACATGTGAGATGTATATAGGTGTGTCTGTGTGTATATATATACATACATACATACAGACATATCATTTCCAAAACATATAAATTTATATGTAAATATGCCCCCCAGCGCAGGACTGTGATGAGAAATGCATATTGCTGAGCTTGATGAGTTCCTATTCCTCCCCGAGAGAACACGCATGAGTAAACCTTTCTTAGCCACGTAGTATTTATCATGCTGGAACTGTACAGGGATGGTCGGCTTCTTCTCTGTATGACAAATAGCTCATCGCATTCATTGAGAATATGCAATGAGCTATATTACATATTTACTTTATCTAAATGCTTTGCGCTGGAATTATAATAATGCAGATTTCCAATCAAGTCTGCTGATTAAAATCTGTTTTATGACAAATGGATGTGAAATAAGAGATGTTTATTACAAAAAGTCTATTTTATTCTGTAGCTTGGTTTTTGGAGACGTGTTCTTGACCCCGCATTGGAAGAACACGTCATGTACACACTGGCATTTATTATTAATCAGTACAGACAGCTCCCTGGTGTTTGCACCTTAGAAATATGAGTTCACATAGTTCGGAATAGTTAACCCAAATTTGAGTTTCCAAAAACATCAGTTGGCCCCAGTCAACTAGTGGGTGACTGCAGTGGAGCAAGTCATCTGTGATCAAATGGAACAAAGTAGACCTTCCTGTGGTTTCCATGGTGATTGCTCCACAGCTAAGGCCTGAACTGCATACTTACCCTAGAATATGATCTTTGTCCTCCTGAGTCCCGCGGTTTAAGAAGCACTTCAAGAGACGGGGAAGGCAATGTTAAAAGATGATTCTGATGCAAGGTTTGTAGAGTCATATTACCATTAAAATAAAAAAACTATTACACCTCAACCACCTCCAACAGCTTTAGTTTGAGGCCGACCAGGAATCATGGGATTTGTAGTTCATTAACAGCTGGAGAGCTGCATGTTGGCTACCTCATCCTGAAGCGTTAACTTAAAGGGGAAGTTGCATGAAAAAACCTTTATCATTGAACATTAAATATGTTGCCACATACAGAGATATAATTTGGTATTGAACAAAATGTGTGTTTTATTTATTTTGTTTACATAAACTTTCTTTTTTTTGGAGGCCTGGGAGCTGCCATTTATGAAATATTTTGGGTGACTCTCCCTATTCAGGCATCACAATGAAATCCAATAAAGTAACACTGTAAATGTGTCTCCAGGGGTTAACCTACATGCTGTGGAAGACTTTTGAGACTGGAAAAAGTTATATGGGGTATCCAATATCGTGCCCCTCCAATGTCGAGCCCATTCAATGTTCGTGCTGATTGCTACATTTTTACTATTTTGCGCAGATATTCCTCATTGTGCGTGATCCACATAGTTCCATTTGATCACACTTCTTATTGCGATTATCTTTTGTGTGTATCAGAGATTTCCAGCGTAGAACTTTCTAAACCATTTCAGCCTCGATGTCATATGCATTTATTTATTTTAAGAGTCTGCAGCCTTTGTTTTCCTTATCTTTACCCAGGCTCCTTAATATTTCCTCTTCTGCCTTGTGGCCATTCAGCTTGGGAAGGGTGAGTGAAAGTTTGAGGCTGCCTTTAAATCACAGGAAAGGAAATGCTGAGGCTGCTGACATACAGCAAACACCCAGAGCCGGAGGAAATATAATCTGCCTGTTTAGATCAGAAAACTTCCCAGGTTTCACTTCTCCCAAAGGGAGATGGGCTTCTTTTATTAGAGTCAGTATTTTTTTTATAAATGTCTGTTTTTGACGTTCTTTGTTATTTTGTGGAAAAAGAGAAAATCTAGCAGTTTGCATATGTGGCTGCAGCCAGAGATTTTATCTTTGAAGCTGCTACTTGGAATTCTGATACCGTGCTGTAACTTGGTTTTTAGAGAATGGTAGTGAGATGCTTATTGGTTAGAGAGGCACAAAGAGAGAAGAAGGCAGACCCACAAGACAATTACAGAGCGAGAGGACGTCTCAAAAACACTGACAAGCAATTAACTGGCAGCTGTTCATCAGAATTCTGGAAGTCAGTGACAGATCTGCTCACAGGCAATAAAAAATGTTATCTTATTAAAATATGATGTTTTAAGCAGAATTTGAGTGCCTGCATTAAAGTCACAGCAGCTTCATTCAGATGTGACACAGATGGTGTAATGTAAGTTACTAATCCATACTGCAGTGCATCATGGGAGCCATAGCCCACAACAGCTGCAGTGCCAAAGATCGGATATCACTGCACTATAACATGCAATATTATATTCAGTTGGATCATTTTCGTATTTTTTTTTGTCTAGGTATCACATTATTCACCAACCCATCACCTCTTTTATTAACATTTTCCTGTGTTTTTTTCCCTTAAATACAGAGTATATTGTCAAGGTTCAAGTAGTCTCCAGTTAGCACTCCTAGGTTGACGGCTGCTGATGTGGAGCTGACTAATATTATTGACCTTATTCTATAACGCCGTCATGTTCCCAAGTGCTGTACTTTCAGAATAATGCTGGTTCAAAGATACAGTATCTCACAAAAGTGAGTACACCCCTCACATTTTTGTAAATATTTTATTATATCTTTTCATGTGACAACACTGAAGAAGTGACACTCTGCTACAATGGAAAGTAGTGACTGTACAGCCTGTATAGCAGTGTAAATTTGCTGTCCCCTCTAAACCTTGGCAACAAAAGTGAGTACACCCCTAAGTGGAAATGTCCAAATTGGGCCCAATTAGCCATTTCCCCTCCCCGGTGTCATGTGACTCGTTAGTGTTACAAGGTCTCAGGTGTGAATGGGGAGCAGGTGTGTTAAATTTGGTGTTATCACTCTCGCACTCTCTCATACTGGTCATTGGAAGGTCAGCATTCCACCTCATGGCAAAGAGCTCTCTGAGGATCTGAAAAAAAGAATTGTTGCTCTACATAAAGATGGCCTGGGCTATAAGAAGACTGCCAAGACCCTGAAACTGAGCTGTAGCACGGTGGACAAGACCTTACAGCAGTTTCACAGAACAGGTTCCACTCAGAACAAGCCTCAGAACAAGAAGTTGAGTGCACGTGCTCAGCGTCATATCCAGAGGTTGGGAAATAGACGTATGAGTGCTGCCAGCATTGCTGCAGAGGTTGAAGGGGTGGGGGTCAGCCTGTCAGAGCTCAGACTCTTCTAAAGATGATGCACAAGAAAGCCAGCAAACAGCTTGCTGAAGTCAAGCACATTAAGGACATGGATTACTGGAACCATGTCCTGTGGTCCCATAAGACCAAGATAAACTTATTTGGTTCAGATGGTGTCAAGCGTGTGTGGCGGCAACCAGGTGAGGAGTACAAAGACAAGTGTGTCTTGCCTACAGTCAAGCATGGTGGTGGGAGTGTCATGGTCTGGATCTGCATGAGTGCTGCCGGCACTGGGGAGCTACAGTTCATTGAGGAAACCATGAATGCCAACATGTACTGTGACATACTGAAGCAGAGCATGATCCCCCTCCCTTCGGAGACTGGGCCGCAGAGCACTATTCCAACATGAGAACGACCCCAAACACACCTCCAAGACAACCACTGCCTTGCTAAAGAAGCTGAGGGTAAAGGTAATGGACTAGCCAAGCATGTCTCCAGACCTAAACCCTATTGAGCATCTGTGGGGCATCCTCAAACGGAAGGTGGAGGAGAACAAGGTCTCTAACATTCCCCTTCGTGATGTGGTCATGGAGGAGTAGAAGAGGACTCCAGTGGCAACCTGTGAAGCTCTGGTGAACTCCATGCCCAAGAGGGTTAATGCAGTGCTGGGAAATAATGGTGGCCACACAAAATATTGAGACTTTGGGCCCATTTGTCACATGAAAAGATATAATAAAATGTTAACAAACATGTGAGGGGTGTACTCACTCTTGTGAGATACTGCAAATGAGTTTAAATTCCTGTATTTGTTACTTCTAAAGGGCTTTATTGGTTTATATTGCTTTGCTTACCAGGTCTGCCGGTTTTGCCCATTTATAGATGCTTCTGTGCGCAGGAAGTAGGGGTGTGTCCACAGGAAGTAGGGGTGTGTCTGTCCATCTGCCCACCATTTAATGGCCTAAGTTGTCATAACACATTGGCCATAGGATGTCCTTATTCAGCGTGGCCGAACGGTCTGTATTGTATTATTTAATGTCTGTTCCACTCACCGATGACTAGTTTCTAGTTACGCACCAAGTGATTCTGTTGTGTGGAAAGTTCATGCCAATAACCGTTTATTCCGGCGTCTGGATTTCATAAAATGTGATGTAATGGTGTCTGATAAATCTGGTTTACCTTCTGAGCCGTGTTTCATTTACACATCAGCGCGGCTATTGAATTATTTGCTCTGTGGCGTACTGATTTATTGATTTTATTTTTGCTTTGCACTGCTGTTTTGTGTTGAGCTTGGGTGGGGGTTTGCTTGTACTGCGAGGACTGATAACAAAATACAGGCTGGCACAGAGTATACTATCAGCCAATGAAAGAGGTGAAACGCGCACTGTCGTCTATTTTCCATGGTCTCTGTTGCATTTGACTGCATGCAATGTTATATTGTAAATATACAGAGGTACATACACAGAGTGGGGTTAAAGGTGACATCGCTCAGCCGAATTCTGCAAACGCCTTTCACGCCCTGCTGAAACGCCCTGCCTTATTATTACAGCTGCCATCATCCTCCGATACCAAGTCCAGGGCCTTCGTTTTATTAACCCTGCCTTGTGGTAATTTTAGCAGCTAATTGACATATAGTTTATTCTTTCATTAACAGAGCAAGAAACACTCCAGATTATGGTGCGGTTTCTGAGTGATGGCTTTCAGGATGAGCTTAATGAATGAAATGGCTTTGGGTTACCTTAATGCAGATATCCTTTGCGGGTGTTTTATTCTTTGTTCGTTCTTCTGTTCCTCGCGGCATTGACTTTGCTTTTTGCATGACATCAGATTTAATAATACCCGGGGAGGTCAGGGCGCCTCTACTTATAAACCACATACTTGAAGATCTGTCAGCTGCAAGTTCTGTGTTTCTGCGTGAGATATAATATAGTGAAATAGCGTGGCCTTCCGTGGTCAGGGAAAACAGCCAGTGTTGTTTTTAATTGATTTATTCTGCTATTAATATTACCCAGTGAAACAACCCCAAGAGACATTACATATAAGCTCGGTGGCCACCAGATGGCGGTATAAATCAACGTTTCTGATGTTTTTTGGTTTTTGAGAAGCATGGCGAGTGACCTCCGCCTCATGACCCTATTAGAAGATGTGAATTAAAACACTTTGGGTCTTAGCTATACTTCTGCATCGACAACATTACATGCATTTCTAGTAGCTCTGTCTTAGTTTAATCTTTGCAGAAAAATTGTAAATATCGTTTCACGAACCTAAGCGCCCGTTGTAATCTTACAAAAACGACCTGATTGTCCTTTATGTAGTTAAAACGATATTTGAGATATTTGTATTTTAGAGTCATTCACATTGAAGGGATTTCCAATTGTGCTGCAAAATGGCAAAAATTCCTTCTTGACTCCAAAATGGCAATCTGAGCTCTCCCTGGACCAGCATATAACTCATCATATCCTTATAGGCAATTATATTCCTGCATATTATTCTTTGGTGGGGAAAAGAATCATCAGCCAGTCCATATCTAGACTCATCATTTGAGTTTCATAGCGCAACCTGTGTGGGTAGTTAACTAAATAATTGCATTGTTTAAAAGTTTACTTTATGGCAAAAGATGGTAGAATAGCATCACAGCTTTCCCTTAACTGGACGCTCCGGTCCTCATTATTTTATTTTTTATGGACGTTTTGAGGGCAGTATGCTTAAAATACCACACAGCGACATTACCTTGTCCTGAACCAGTCGATTAGTGGGAATATTTATGTGCAGCGGAGTGATTCATTGTGCTAAGAATCAATATATTCTCGCAAACAGAAAATGTTACTAGTTCTAAAGTAGCCAAATTGTGGAAGAGATTACAATTTCATTCTGGTGAGTGCAAGTAAGACTCTGGTCATTAAAACCAGGGTAATGGTTTTAATGACCAGTATTTTGTTGGCTTTATTCTTCATTCTTCTTCTTATTATTATACGTTTAGGGTTGATTGCTTGTAGGCCATGTAAACAGGGTCCATGCAAGACCAGCTTGTTTGAATGGTGGCATGCCTACGCCCCACACTAGGAGCACACCATAGATAAGTCGATAGTGTGTGGTTTTATTTTGCTTTTATAATAACGATTAAATACAGTAATATAATGTTGAGTACATTATTTTAATGTTTCATTTTTGTTATCTTGTTTATTTATACTGTTTCTAATTATATTTCAGATAATGATGAATACAGGCCACCAGTATGGAAATCCTACCGTAAGTAGACATTTTTTTAATATATCTTTATGCAATAGGTTCGGAGAAACCCAGTGCCAGATAGCTAGTGTAGTTTTCATACCGTAACAACTGATATTTTGCCTTGAACCCCTCCTAGCGCTTTACTAGGGTCATTCTACTAACGCATTTTTCCTAGAATCATACACTTTTATTAGCTTCTTCAGGTTACAATATTGCAGGGTGCGTATGTGTAACTTTACGGCCCCAATTAACCGTGAACACCTTCATTGATGTTGTCAGATCATAAGTGAATATGTTTATGTTGTCTAACAAGTGTAATGACAGAATGCACACTGCCATGGTAACATGCGATTTTCTTTTTTATTAGTTTATCAGTTGCAACAAGAGGCTCCCCATCCAAGAAGAATTACTTGCACACGTGAGGTAAGACCATAAATCACTGATGGAGCAGACTAATAATTTGTATAGAAGATACATATTGGTCCTTTTGCTACACAGATAATTATTCAATGTTGTATTTTCACATATTTTCTGCTATATATATATATTTTTTTTAATTATGTAGACTTTATGACCAAAAGTGTTTTGAACACCTGACCATCACACCTATATGAGTTTGCTGGACATCCAATTATAAAAACATGGGCATTAGTGTGGAGATGCCCTCAACTTTACAACTATAACAGCCTCCACTCTTCTGGGGAAGCTTTCAGCCGAAAGAGCATTTGTGAGGTCAGGCACTGATGTTGGACCAGAAGGCCAGGCTCACAATCTCCGTTCCAGTTCTACACAAAGGTGTTTGATGGGGTTGTCTTTATGGAACTTGCTTTATGCACAGTAGCGCGATTATGCTTGAATACAAAAGTGCTTTCCCTAAAGTTGAAAGCATACAATAGTCTAAAATGTTCTGTATGCTGTAGAATTAACATTACCCTTCACTAGAACTAAGGGGCCCAAACCCTGAAAAACAGCCCAGACCATTATCCCTCCTCCACCAAACTTTACAGTAGGCATAATGTATCCCAGTAGGTATCATTTTCCCGGCATTCACTAAACCCAGATTCATCCGTTAGACTTCAGAGATTGGAGTGTGCTTTATCACTCAAGATAATCGTTTCCACTGCTCCAGCGTCCAGTGGTGGTGGTGGTGGCTTCACACCACTAAAGCCCATGCTCGTCCTTGCACATGGTGGTTTTTTGCTTGTTTGTGGCTCCTTGGCCTCCGAAACCCATTTCATGAAGCTCCTGATGCACAGAGCTTGTGCTGATGTTGCTTCCAGATGCGGTTTGGAACTTTGTGGTGAGTGATATTACAGAGAACAGATTATTTTTACGTCCATCAACACACAGCAACTCTACTCTCTGAGTGTCCGTGGTCTACCATTTCTCCAATGTGCTTGATTTTGACTCAAGATTAGTCCTGAGCTTGAATATTTTAAAATGTTCATCTTTGGTTATGCGCTAAACTGCTTGCCGCACCAAGCTCCTACTCCTTTTATTTTGAGTTTCTCCAGTTTTGTGAAAGTTCTGCATATTTCTCTCAAAGCTGTCCAATGAAGACCCATTGACTGCTGTCCTCACCAAGCGTTTAAGCTTGTGGTACCCATGCACTGCAGCTGTTTGTGAAGTGCATGGCTTTACTATGAACCCTAATGAAATGATGGAATCCCTGTGGAAAGCCATATTGTTCTCACCCTTAGATGACCTTGATCAGTGACACCCCCCCCATAAAAACACAGGTTTTATTTTCTGCAGTATTTCAGCAGCCTTCATGGTGCATAACAATGTACATTTCAATGTTTACTGCAGGGAAGAGTAAATAGCCATATCGGTCAAACTAAAGTTAATAATCTTATATATGTAGATATGTTTCCCTTCTGAAAAATCCCATTCCCAGCTCTGCAAAGCTTTTACAATATCTTCCCTCTGGCGAATTTCTCAAACCTTTTACTTGACTGATCTGACATTTTTGTTGCTTAGTGATGCATAAAGCTGCCAAGGAAGGACGATGCTGCAGGAATACGGTACAGAAATGGGAAATTCACTTAAAAGATGAAGACCGTAGAAAAAGTATTTATAGCCATGTTTGCAACTGGGAAATAAACACTCTGTCACATCAACTATATTCGGATTACTTCTGTTAAAGGGGATGACAGATATGTTAAATTCCAGCGGAAATCTCCAGGCTACATAATAAAAAAGGAATAGATTTGTGAAGGTTGAGATTAAATGGTAACTAGATAAACCAAAGTCGCTGTCAGAATCATCAGGGTTGTGATCACAGGGTGTTGTGATCAGATAATGATGTATCCATTTTAAAGCAATATGTGAAATAAACCTGTAAACATATAGTAAATATCTTTTTTTTTTATATGTAAGAAAAATACAGGGTTTAGCCTGGGGCTAATAACCCCTTGGTGACCTTGTGCATTTGCAGGTATATGAAAAAGTTTGGGCCTCACAGACATCCTGATAAAAAAACAAAATGCTAAATTCTTTAGGCGCATGATTTCCTTCTTAACGGGACTTCAAGGGGAACTCCCACTATTTTTTGTTACAATTAACAACTCTACTATCTCTCCCACTAACCAGGCCCAATGCCTTGGAGTCATCCTTGATTCAAACCTCTCCATCATCACATTCAGTCCCTCACCAGATCCTGCCACTTATATCTAAAAAAAAATATCTCCCTCTCATCGGCCCATTTCTTACTCAAGAATTCCCATCTTGACTATTGCAACAATCTTCTGGTTTGCATTTCAACTCTCTCCTCGGCAGTATGTCCTAAATGCTTCAGCTAAGCTTATCTTCATTGCATGCCTCTGCTTACCCACTCTGTGAAATCCTCCGCTGGCTTCCTATTACCTTAACAATTAAATTTAAAATCCTGGTACTTACATATAAGGCCCTCCATAACACTGCTCCTCCGTACGTTTCTGACCTCTACTCCCCTACTCGAGCTGTAGGATCTTCCCATCGGCTAGGGCTCTCCTCACCACTTATCACCTCTTCCTTTTCCCGTCTACAAGATTTCACCTGGGCTACCTCATACCTCTGGAACTTACTTCCACCGAACCATCAGCATTCACCCTCCCTCCCAATATTCAAGAAACATCTCAAGACCCACTTCTTCAGAAACGTTGCACCATCTTAACTGCTAGAACTTCCTTGTCATTGATACGACCACCACACTACCTCTCACCCTTTCTCTGTGCCTTATGTTTGTCCTCACCCCATTCCCACAAGATTGTAAGCTTGCCAGCCGGGCTCTCTCCACCTAATGTATCAGTTTGTCTTGGTTTGTCAATTCTAGTCTTGCCATACCCCTTGTTGGTGCTATATAAATAAAAGATAATAGATATCACTGGTATTATATTAAAAATGTGTTTTCCAAAATATTGTACCATTTTTTGCTTTTATTTTAACATTTCTAGGTGATATATGTTATGTTTTTTTAGGCAGCTGCATATTAGCTGTTTGTATGGGTTCTAGCTCTCTTATCTTAACCCAGTCGACTAGACAAACACCTAGACGCCTCATCATACTGCTTTTGGTTAACAATACAATGGCTCAGCCTTAATCACCCAGCCGGACACTCTGACTAAGGAAAGTCTAGAGAGGAAAAGATTTCATTGAGCAGTCGAGGCTTCTTTAGCAGTGCCATAAACAGTCCGCTCAGTGCTGTGTTTGAGCACAAAAATACCATGGCAGCCTCCGGGTCAGCAGATAAAGGAAGCTTTTTGGAATAAAATTGGATAAATCCACGTGTTGTTCAGTGCTCCATTGTTTTTCTGTGTCCAGCACTGTATTACTCAGAAAAATATTGGGATTTCCCTGGGACTTCTCTTTCAATTAAAGCCATTTTCTTCTTGAGTAACACATGTAATTATTCACGTAGTCTATATATGTTGTTCCAATCGCAACCAGATCTATACTTGAATCTATTTCTGTGTTTGTGGTGAAAAGTATATAAATCTAGACATAGAAGTGACGGCAGATAAGGACCATTCAGCCCATCTAGTCTGCCCACAGTTATTAAAACCTAACGACTGTTGGTCTGTCATGTTTGCACCCATATAACTGTACTGTGTCTTTTATGTTGTCTTTTTTGGATTGTGTCTTAGATGACAAAACCCTCCAAATGTAAATATTAGTTTTAGTATTTACTTGTATTTTGGGCATGAATACGATCAATAGTGGAGGGTTACAGGTACTTCTAAAAGTAAGGTTCTTCAGTCCTTGGGCTGTTCAACCGCAGGAAGAAGGCAGACCTTGGTCAACATGGACAGGCGTGCTGTAGGCACATGGCTGATCTGCATGGTGTCCATCCTGGTTCCTAGGGTTACATGTAGTATCC
Source organism: Spea bombifrons (assembly GCF_027358695.1). Lineage (NCBI taxonomy): Eukaryota > Metazoa > Chordata > Amphibia > Anura > Pelobatidae > Spea > Spea bombifrons. The sequence goes on along the minus strand of NC_071093.1, from coordinate 12,321,943 downwards.
ACACCACATGAAACAATGTAAATTTCCGTCCTCCTCTGAGCCTCACCATAAAAATGTTGTGGTTCTCATATAGTTTAATTGTTTTCGCTGTTCCGCCTATTGTTAATGTGCAATAATTGTTTCATCTTCTCCCAGTAACTTTTACATCTTTTCTTTCAATAGGTGGAAAACAGACCAAAGTATTATGGAAGAGAGTAAGTAGTAATGACTTCTGGTATAAAATAAAGTGATTCAATAATGTTAAAAGTAGATTTACATGGTTTCTTGTATGTAAGTGCCAATAGTGATCTGATTCACACAAATGTACATGTTGGCTAATTGAGTTGAACTAAAACAAATTTAGTATATGAATTAAATAAGCTTGGTTATTCAGTCTACTCTAATAGAAAACATTGACTTTGATGAACACCTAAGCTGTTGTGGCTTTACGATGGCACGGGGCTGTCTAATATACATCACTATCTCTTAAAGCGACATGACCATCTGCTGTCGTATGCCACCCACATAAACAGATTTGGTGATACTGCTCGTTCTTGGATGTAGCTGCACCTGGTCTTCAGTAAATAATGAGTCATTCGGCAGTGTGTTTGTAATGTGGTCTGCACGAGTTTTATACCTTCAGAGAGCAAGCGCATCTTTCACAAGCGGTATCTGCTGTATGCATTTTAGTCCAGTTTAGCGAGATTGGAGATGTGGATGCTTGAGCTGCGTACAAGAAGTGCCACGGTGTAGCATGATCTCTACATCTGCTGCACTCTTTGTGTTTTGTGTTGCAGGACTTATTGCTCGGTAAGATAAATGGGCAATCATTGTCCGTACAGTTAAAATGTTTTAAAATACCTTGCATCATAAATGCAATCTTAAAATTATTTTCAGTCCGGTACAGAGTTAGGCAAAAATAGGCTTTGTGGCAGACATTTTTGAAACTGCTTTATATACGTCAATGTCTTGACACCGGGGTTTCCTGCTACGTTACGTGGTTAGTTATTTCTGTTTTTTTCTTTTTGTAGGTTTCATGGAATGATATCAAGAGAAGAAACGGACCAGCTATTAAGCGTTGCAGAGGGGAGTTACCTAATTCGGGAAAGTCAGCGGCAGCCTGGAACATATACCTTGGCTCTAAGGTGAGAAGAAGAAATCTTGTTTCGTTTGTCATGAGTCTATGACTGTGATGCAACTCCAGCTCCCACCACATCTGTAGTTCGTTGCAGAATAATGAATTTGGTTTTGGTTCCCTTTGGATAATTTCAGCAGTATGTAGGTCTAACAAAGGCTGTTATTAAAAAGGAAATATGTGAGAAAGTACCAAATTGAAAGTTCTTGAGTGTTTTTTCATAGCTTATTTGTAGCAAGCTATTTTATTATTATTATTATTATTATTATTTTATTTTGCGTACTGTTATTCTGAGCTCCATTGGTCTACTGGTGCTCTCAACTGGTGCTTTCACAAAAGACAGAAAAATCTGGAGCAAGTGGCATTTCAGTGATTTGTGAAATGATTGCCACTAGCAACAGTGTCTTTAGCAACCACATTACTAAGCGTTAGGAAGCGTGAAAAATGCAGTAAGATTGCTGCTGTACACGAACACGTACTTTCAGTCATGAGGATGCAGTACAAATAATTCATAAACGCACACAAATATGAAAGTATTTTTTAAGAGGAGGAAGGAACATTTGTAGAACTAAAGAGTTAAAATGAAATAAATATGGAAAGCTGTGTAGCTTCTGGGAGAGATACAGCTAGATTTGGTTTGACTGCCTAAATCGTTCTTGCTTTTGGCCAGACGCTAGATTAGCAAATTCACTGAAGATATGGGCAGTTCTCAATACCTCCGAAGGCTTTCAACCCTTTCCAGTCAGCGTCTGTAAGTTGCTTCCACCGTCGCCGTCTCATTTAATGCTTTCAGTATTGAAGAGCAGCCGCGTGTTTAAGAGAATCCTTATAGTCATCCTGATGGGTGCATTAAATAAGGCAATTGGTGTCACTTGGTGGTGTCCTCGTGCTTCTAAGTGTTCTCCTCCCACTACTTGAACTAAATACGAAAAGTCCCACAGTTGCGCGACGTGGTGGATTTGGTATTCGGAATTTCTAAATTGAAAATGAATTTCCTGGTCATATGTTCTCTTGTGATAAGAGGGGAAAAAAAGAAACATTCAAATGACAGGCGATACTGTTACTGTTTTCCCACAAATCTTTTGGTCATGTGTTTTTTGTTTTTTTCTTAAAATCTGTTAGCGTAACTTCCCCCTCCAAGCAGAAGTGCTCGGCCTCGACCTTTCAGGATGATGACGCTGCCGTAGCTTGTCTAGGTTACAGTACTACAGCCATGGATGGATGTCCATTGTCTATTAACTTGGGCTAAAAACAAAACACGTTTGGCTTCACTGATATCTTGGAAGAAACAGACTGCTCCTTTTAAAGTGGTACTGTCCTGTTGCTCACATCCAGACCCAATACATAAGTAAATTTTAGTTTTCTTCTAACATTAAATATTTTTTGAACGGAGGATCTCAATTTATAAAGACAGAGCTAGAACTAATGAGATCGTTACAAAGCTAAATTATTTAATAACATATGCATTATTCATGGTTCAGTTTGTGGAACGTCTTGAAGTGAAATGTGTCGTATTTAAGATGCTTGTAGCAAAATGATCAAATGTGTCAAAAAAGCTTGGTTTTGATTTACTAGTATTTTCATGGCGTTCCCCAAAATTAAAAAATAAATAAAAACAGCAAGATATATAAAATGAATGTAATTAATTTAATCCTGGCATGTATCCTGCTTGAAGCCGCCAGGATTATAAAAATACATTAGAAGGGTAGGTGCTGTCTATTTATTGTAGCCCAGTATGATTACATTGTGTGTTTACGGCACACTTTTTATGTTTTGTTCTCTTTTTAAAAAAGAATGTGCGGCAATACAGAATGTACATCTTATAAAAAGTAATGGAAACCAAATCAGATGGTAGGCACGTGTCCAAGGCTTCCTCTGAGCCAGTGTTTCTTGTGTTCCCACTACATGGTAAATCTACGAGCAGGTCCTTCTTTTTAGCTTATTGCGTGGTTTGGGTTTCTTATATCCTGAGCTTTAATTGCTGTAAAGAGGTCGGGATGCAAGCACTTTATTTATTCGCCAGATCTGAGGATTTCTAGTTTAGCACGTATACTTCCGCTTTGCTAACTTCACGAGCGAACAACAAAAAGCAATGATCAGATTTATAAATAAATTAGAATAACCATTGTGCATTCTAGTAGTCTAAATTATATGTTCTGACATGTTTTAGTATAAGGGGTTACTAAGCCCGTTTTTGAGGCTATTGATCTGTAGTTCTTTTTGTATTTAGTACATGTGTGTCCTGGTTTTCTTCTGCATTTAATAATTTGCTTTCTTTAATGTATACAGATTTTTTTCTATGAAGACAGTTAAAATAACAATTTTATGCATTTGTTTTTGGTTTCTCTCTTCCTGTTTTGACAATATTGTGTATATATGTCATTTGCAGCTGTGTTCATACTGGTGACGTGGCCACAGATTACTGTGGAATGCCCTCATGTGGCTTTCAGGTTATAATCCTTTCCGTTTCTGTTTGGCATGGATGCTCGTTATCCA